>NC_134790.1:54254231-54429231 GCF_046742065.1 Oratosquilla oratoria
AGAGGCTGGTAATTATAGTTGAGTCGGCGGCGATAACGTACTTATATGCACAGGGTGACGGAATGATAAAAATAGGTAGGAGTGCGTCTGGGAGTGAACGGTTTGTGTTGGAGAGGTGGTTTACCCCTCTCAATGAGTTTGCCCTGGCCGTTGTGTATGGGTGCGGTAGGTGTCGAGGAGGTGTATATGTCTCTGAGTTAGACGAGCGATGGACCCAGCGCTGGCTTGATTGAAGTCGGGTGGCGGGGGTGAAATTACTCGGAGGTGTTTTCTTCAGAGACAGGCGTATTTCTTCAGAGACGGCCGGTTTTCCTCAGAGACATGCGGTTTTCTTCAGAGACAGGCTTTTTCCTTCCAGAGGTGTGGGGTAGGACGTTTGCTGCCACCATTTCTTATGTGTCCGTTCGTGTTCCCGTCCCTATCCAGATGTGTAGGCGAATATCATCAAATACACTATATGTCGACCTTATTTCCACTTTAATCACTTAATGTCACCTACATAGGAGATGTTATATTAATAATAATAATGTCTCCCATCTTCCTTATCACTACAGTGCACATTGTAAGTTATCGACCGACTCTCGTGGTGTGCGTCCTACCGTGGGTTTTGATCAAGGAACTGCTTGAGTACACCAATATCAGGCGGGTCTCCACCAATCGTAATTGTACAGTTTTTACTGGGAGTATTCAGTCTCTTTACAATATGTTGGTTAGTATGTATCGAAATAGGTTACATTTCTATTATATATGTAATATGTCCCGGGGGTGAAGAGCTCGTTATTATGGGGTAGTTCCTGTTACGTAGTGTGTTGGTGGTTGATTGCACTTATGAGTGTGAGTTCGTGTGTGTGTGTATTGGTTGAAATTCACGTGATGCTTAGCTCGGCAATTTCCCTGGCAGGATGTGGTTTGGCGCCGACGGTCTGTGTGCAGGATGTGGGTTGGGGTAGTGTGAGATGGGAGGAGTGTGTGGGGGTCATATAAACTGACTGATACTTACAAGTGTATGGTCGTATACAGGGGGTCGGTAAGCACTCCCCACCCCGCTAAAACCTGAGACCCAACACCCTCCTCTCAGAGCGCGATATCCATACAGGCCTATCGTTCCTGGTGGACACATGGCTCAGCCGTCAGCGCAGCCTTGCTCCGACGGGATACCCGAGCCAAGGAACAAAGCCTTCCGACGTACGACCTGCTTGCAGCCAAACGTTACACCCATCCCGCGCCACGTACGGCAGCCCCTACAGCGGTACCTGGACCTCCAGAATTGGCAAGTTCCTTTGGACCTTCGTTATCGCAGATGTCCGGCAACCCATTCTTGACTACGACTTCCCTACCATATTACAAAATGGCAGTCTGCGCTAAGGATAACTGCTTGTACCATGCAACAAGACGCATACCAGAAACCACCACGCAACACCTCTTCTCTCCTAAAGTAATCTTCCCATCAGGCCAGCTGGCGAATACACACAGCATCCTACAAAATGTTCCTCAGCTGACGTCTCCATGCAAGGGCCCCACTACCTTCTGCCCCCACAAACATCGGGCATCACATTCCATACAATCGGCCCGCCGGTCCCACAGCAAGCCTCGACGCCACTCCCCAGAGAAAGCCTGGTCGCCGCCAAACAAGAATTTCAAGGGAAACCCTCACTTCCAACCAAGAGCATCATTCCGCCCATTTCGGAGAGTGCCGTGGACATTTCGGCGCCACTTCCACCATGCGTCCCCAAGGGGACCCCCACACTCACAACAACCCAACCAAGTGGCGTGCCTGCCGGCGACAAATTCGCCATCTTAACCGCCTTCACCAAGGCCCGGCCACGCTATCCCATTCACCGCCATCTACCAATAGGGAACTTTTCCACTTTCAAGCTTCGCTCAGGGGAAGACAAAGTCTTCTCTCCAAAGATCGGAACCTGGTGGAGGGCGTTTTCCCACCATGATTCCTGTGGCACCAGAGGAAACTCATTCACAGAAAGATAGGGCATAAATTTCGTCCAACACGCTGGTTTTCGGGTCTTTTCGCATGTGGTGAACATGAATGGTCGTTTGGGCTTCTTGCGTAATGCTGCCCAGGGGGACGTTCCAGCGGTTTATTGGTACCACGCCACCTTAGTGGGGGACTTCAACTTCGCTCACCCGTCTACATCGATGATATTATTGGTGTTGGGCCTCTGACAATCACACGACCAACCATAATCTTATCGACCAACACATCCGCCCTTTCTCTTTCCGCCGGACTGCAAGAGTTATGGCCTTCGTAGCTACCCGTCTAAATTGCCTACTAGGGGAGGTGGTCATCCGCTCGGACTTCCTTGGGGGAACATTCGCATCATCTCCAAACAGAAGCGCCTGACAACCCTCTCTCTCAGTAAGGGGAGTACCCACACCATATAGGGGACTTTCATAAAATGCCAACATTTCCGTCAAGATGCTGCGCACAATTTCCTTGGGATTGTCAACTACTATCATAGATTCATCCACCGAAGCAGCCGCCAAAAAAAACTCGCACCACTGAACGAAACCTCAACCAAGAACACGTTTCCCAAGCGGCGTCGGTCATCGTACCCGTGAAAGGGTGGGGTTCATCCTGAAGGGCCTTCACCCAAGGCAATTTCGGGACAGGTCCAAGGCCTTGCTATTGCACCAGGCTTGTTTCCGCCTGTACTACCCAGTGGGCCAACGCCCCCCAACCTTCCTTTACCCACCGATGTAGCCTCCTCCACATGCGATTAGGCGCAAGGGTCCTCCAAAACAAAGGGGAAGGGGTCAAACGTACCAGACCTCCAGCCCGATTGACATTCTTCTCTCCAATAAAGCCTAACTGGATCCTTTTCCCAAATGCTGCTTATAGTGACATTCACGGACAGGGAGCTTCCTGGACCATATTTTTTCCCAGCCGTGGAAGCACCTTTCCTCTATTTCGTAGAAGGCCGCGCCATTTACCATTCTTTTTTACCGACCACATAAAAACCCGCTCTACTCCATGCACTGGACAGGATTCATGCCGACACACCACGTTCCACCAAGGCAGTCTCCTCGGCAGCTGTCATATTATCATATTCCCAATTGATTACTCACATTGAGTACATCAAGGGAGATGGGACATACCCAATGTGGGCACCGAAGACGCCTTGTCCACAGATAATACCTCTAGGCATTCCTCCCCCGGATCAACCAACACCCACCACCACGTCGACTACGCCCGCATCCGGCCGCCTCCCCCAGGGGTAACTTAATCGAGGATTACTCCGGTCTCCTACGGGCCTGCATGACACCTCCCTGCAGCTCCGGGACAAGCTCCCCAATCCACTTCCCTGTTACCATTGATAGTGTGGGGACGTACTCTAAATGGCAAAACCCATAGGCCGTACATCCCACGTCCTGGTCATTTTCCGTTAAGGGATGTGGTTTTCTCGGCATCTCCCATGACCGCAAAGGTCATCCATGGTATCCGGGCAATTTAACAAACGTCTCCTCACAGGAATCGGGTCGTTCTGGCCAGGCAATTCAACAAAAAAGGGCGTCAAGAGGTGAATGGACCAGCCACCTGGTTTCTATCCCTGAGAGTCCTTTCACAAAAGGTTTCACGGCGCAAAACCGGTTCAACACGCCCCAACTCCCAAAACGATTCCCTACACCCACAAGGCACGCTTCCTAATCAGTCCATGCTAGATATTGTGGGGCCCACCTTCCACCGGTTCCCGTGGGCATGAGCTTTACCTGCTCATCGTGCGTCAGGACAATGGTACACCCCCCAAGGGGGGTGGCCGAGAGGCGGAATCCCCGCTCTCCCGGGATATATCCTGCCGAGGACAACAGCCCGTGCTTTTTTCCTCATCCGGTTGGGTATCACAGGATTCGGGGGCGCCCCCCCACACCACCTTTGTCACCGACAGGGGCTCCCAGGTTTCGAAATCTGAATCTTTCTGGTCCAGAATGACCTCAAGTTACCCTTTTGGCACACCAACTCGCAAAACCCGTTTATATAACTACACCGCCTACCACCCTCCGAAGCCAAAATGGAACTAGTAGAAAGATTTTCACCGGAACAGCTGAAAGTGAGTTGCTCCTAAGGCCAACAGCACAATCTTCTCTGCAACTGCGGGGGCCGACGCATCACACCCCTGGTGCTCCTCTCCATTCGCAACACTTGACCAAAAGGCTCGACATGTTGGTACGTGTCTCCATTCTGCAGCTTTTTAGTGTAACCGCGTGAAAACCTTCGGCCCTTCCCTGGAGGAGATTGGCCACCTCCCCGCCGTTGGCGATTTCCGAATTCGTTTCACGGGCCCTCCCTTCAGCTTCATTCAAGGGAGACCTTTCGCCAAACACCCAGCCCCACACCCACCAACCCTCGGACGCCACAATAAGTCAACGCCCAGTGACAATTTTTCCCCCGCGTTCCCCCGGCACCTCGCTGCTTAGTGACTATGTTTTCGTCAAGGCGGGACTCTAGACTGTAAACCCCTCTCCAACGCCCGTACGAATGGATCCTTCAAAGTCATCAGCAGTTCGGTGAAATACTTCCTCATCCACCGAGGTGTTCAGCCAGATCGCATCTCCATCGACAGGCTTAAGCCAGCTTACCTTCCCCTTTCTTCCCCCACCAACGCTCCCCATCACCTCCAATTTCTCTTACAACATGGTCCTTACCCCATCCCCACCACTGAGCAACGCCCCATATCGAGTGTTCCCCCCGAACCTCAGGACACCACCCCTCCTCCAGGACAACTCGCCCCTTCAGGCCAACCCTTTCCACCTGATCCCCCAACCCCACAGCCAGGCTCAGCCAGATTCCTCGCTGCAACCGCCCCCTCCACCACCCAGGCCAACCCTGCATTCCACCACCAGTGCTCTCCCAAGCCCCCAAATCCCTAACTTTCCTCCGAACTCGCTCTCCCCTTCATTGTAACCATTCTCACCTAACTGTATATCCACACAGCTCCATGCCCAGCTGGACCACCCTTGCCAACACAGCGACCATGCCTCCAGCATGATGCCACCGCCTTCTCCAACATCCAGGCTGTCCTCTCCAGAGATGCCATCTGATGGCACAATCACCCGTTCCGGTCGAGTGATAAAAAGGCTGGCCCAATTCTGCCACATCACTCGAGTCTCGCCTTACCCTCCGCGGCGCTCACTCCCAAAGAAGGGAGGAGTATCGTGGCGACGCGCCACTGGTCTAAACCAGACTGGCCGTGACACAGTTCTGTTCTGTTAAATTTGGGAGTTAAGCTCCCACGGGCTTTAAGTGTGAGCCCGTTTGGAGGGTGATTTGACTTGAGTGTGTGTGTGTTAACCACACACACTCATACATTCACAAGATGTGCATACGTATATGATATACGTATGCACATCTCGGTGAATGCACCCTACCTAAGAGAACTGTGTATTCAGTGGACAGTGTTGCTATCAATTTGTGTAATAAATTTTAAAGAAAAAAAAGGGGGGGGATTCAATGTATGAGTGTATGTGGCTTTGGCCACGCCCACTCATACATTTATTGGATGTGCATACCTATGTGAAATATGTATGCAAATCCTGGCGAATCATCCTTCCTGACATGAACAAGTGCAAAGGTATATAATTTTAAAGGGGGGGCTGACACTCCACCAGCCGACGCAGTTCGTAATCGCTTAAGTGGCTGCATAGGCGGCGCACAAGACCCTCAGATGTTGTCGGAGGCCCTCCCCTCAGAAATGCAGTTGCGGGGCAATAATTGAGGTAATGTTCGAGGGTGGCTTCTGGGTGGCGGCAATGTTGACATTTCTTCTCTCCTGCTGTCGGGTTGATCTTAATATGCCAGAAACAACGGTCCTCCAGCCGCAGACGGAAGAGCAGAGTTTCCACTTTTCTAAGTGTGGAGCGAGGAAGTACAAGGGGCTCGTAGTCTGTGACTGCCCTGTACCACCTCGCCCTCTCTGACACCTCTGCCTCCAGTCTGTGCTGAAGGAACCGTTGTACCTGGTTAAGAGCCCTGGTGCGTAGGCGCAATTGATTTCTGCTAAGAGGGACGACAACATCGACTTTGGGACCGCGACGATAATAATAATAAATATCGACAGGTAAGTGAGAAGGTGTGGGAACAAGAGGGACACAGCGCTTCTAGAGGTCGGACGTCTCTGCACTCCAGCTCTCTCAACAAACGCCCAGGAATCTTCGCCGGCCGGTGGTGACGAGGAGATATATCTCTTTAGCTGCTGCCGGTCTGGCACAGGCCGACCTCTTCGTTGACGTCGGCAGGCGGGTTTACACCAAGACAAATACACATATTTCCCAAGTCACGTAATTCTCTGTTTTCAGAGTAGTGCTTGGAAGAAAAGAGGCACATGCACACTTGCTCGTTGGCTTAGCAGAGGCCCAAACCGTCTCTCACTCAGAACCCTCAATCTGATCGCGGGCTGGTCGACGGAGAGATTTGGGACACCTCTCTGTCCAACCGGCCCGCAACCTAACGCTGGCCTCTTCGCTGACGCTGGCGAGCGAGTTTACACTCTGACATTTTACACACAATTCCCAATCGCGTAATTCTCTGTTTTCAGAGTTGTGATTGGAAGGAAAGAGATCATGCAACACCCGCCCGCCTGCCCCCCACCCCTCGCACCGCCACTGAATCAATTCTACTGACCTTCAAACCCAACCTGGGGAAAAGCAGGCTACTCAGGCCCCACCTGTGGCTTATCAGGAAACGCGCTCTACACGCTCGCTGGTGGTGGCGAGGAAATATATCTCCTTTGCTGCTGCCTGCCGAACTCTTCGTTGACGTTGGCAGACGGGTTTACACCGCCCGCCTGCCCCCCGCCCTCCTAGCACCGCCACTGGATCAACTCTACAGGATTTCAAACCCAACCTGGGGAAAAGCAGGCTACTCAGGCCCCACCTGTGGCTTATCAGGAACGCGCTCTACACGCGGGAAGTGAACTCTACTCACTTCCCGTAAGATACACACACACACCTCTCACGAACATAGCCACGCCACACGCACAAACATCTACACTTACTTTTTCTTCGACTAAAATTCGCTTCCTTTCTAACTTTCTCTTATACTACATCTTCTCATTTCAATTTACCTCCCACTAAAGATTTTTTCCGTTTTTCCACCTTTCTCTACTACTACGCCTCCTACCATTTTCAAACTTTTGTTGGTGACCCTAATCCTACTCCCGGGGTCGGCGCCGCCGTCCAAGCTCCCAGTCCATTTCTCCCGAGCCACGACCACAAACTGCCCCAAATCGCTCGCTAAGTCGCCCGGTGGCAATAGCCCTCTTTTATACGCTACTATATTTTCATTTTCTTACAAACATTCTTCCCCTCCCACAGAAACCGATCCCGCGCAAGCGGGTGGTCTTTCCTAGGAATTCAGAATTCAGTTCACTCCAGGACACGACATCTTCAAGCAGCTCTTCCCTTCAGGTAGCTCTTCTCTACAAGCAGTTCTCCCCATCAAGCAGCTCTCCTCCACAAGCAGCTCTCTTCCAAAAGCAGTACTCCTCTCTAAGCAACAGTCATCTCCAAGCTTCAAGTTCTCCTCTGCTCTCAAGCTCATCCCTTTACGAGTTTAGAGTTACATTAAAACCGAGTGCGTAGTGTTACCGTGAGTTTCATTTCCGTGGCTTGTCCGAACCATATCACAACAGTATCTTATTTAAAGTTACGATGGGCGTGGTTCGAAGTTTCAGGAAAGGTTCCTGAATCGAAGAAAATAACACTTTGAGGGAAAGTTTCCCGAACGAAGGTAAACACTAAGATTCCCAATTACAATTACCACATTGGAAAGATATAAGTATTAAACGGACCGAGCGTAGACATGCTTTAGGAAGACAGAAAATGATATGTTTGATATAGAGAATTGGAGAAAATCATTGCAGAGATAGAATGGAAGAAAGAGTAGAAGTTTACCAAGAGCTTTACTCGTCGAAGACTGTAGTTGAGTTAGTAAGTTCATTTATAGATGTTAGTTGTGTACCAGAGACTACAAAGGAAGACGTAGAATCTGTTCTAGAAATATGAAACGAGGAAAAGCACCTGGGGAAGATGGTTTATCGATAGATCTGTTGAAAGACGCAGGGAAAGAAGTTCATATTAGGTTAGCTCATTTGTGCACACAGTGCTTACGTCAAGAAAACGTTCCTGAATTGTGGTGCAACGTATAGTGATTTTGCTTCATAAAAAAGGAGGCCAGAAAGACCTTAGTAACTATCAACTGATTAATTTGTTATCAAATGTATGCAAATTATTTTCCAAAAGTTACAAATAGACTAAGTCAAGTTTTAGATAGAAAACCAACCGAGAGAACAGGCTGGCTTTAGGAGCGGATAATCGAGGAAAACGACAGAATAAAACATACCTCTCTGTTTAGCTTGTGTAGATTGCAAAAAGGCCTTTGACTCGGTGAAACAAATAGCAGTACTAACCTCGTTGCGCAAGCAAAGTACAAACGTACAGATCGTAAGGAATTTAGAAGAAAAAAAATTATGCGAAAGGTACCGCTATAATTCGACTACATAAACATACAGAAAAAATCAAGATCGAGAAAGGAGTAAGGCAAGGCGACACCATTTCACCCAAATTATTTACAGCTTGTTGGCAAGATATTTTCAGAAGGTTGAGTTGGGAAGAAAAATGTTTGAAGATTAATGGCGAATATTTGAACCACCTAAGATTTGCAGATGACATTATTCTTATTTCAGAGAAGGCGGAGGATTTGCAAGATATGGTGAGTGATCTGAACAAAGTCTCAAAGTAGGTTTAAAAATGAATAAGAGTAAAACCAAAATAATGTTCAACACGAAAGTTCAAAGTAAAGAGATTATAGTCGATGGTGAGAGTCTTGAAGAAGTTGAGGAGTATAATTATTTAGACCAGATGGTGAAAGTCGCGAAAGATTATGATACATACATACAGGCATACATACATACATATACCAAAGGCTTTTTCCCCTTATCAGGTTTCTTCCTTACCTTCCTCAGCCCCCTGAACACTGGTTTACTTCAATTCCGTTATAGGCTCAGGATGATATGAATTTCTACATTTCCCTTCATCCACATGATCTTCATTTAGAACACAAATTTCACTCCTCTTAGTCTTCACAATGAAGGTTTCTAATGAACCAGCAAGCTTCTTGTCTTCCATCTTTCGCTTCTTTCTCATCTTGTATGCTCTCCTACTCAACCAAACACGCTTTGGTGGCGTAGTGGCGAGTAGCAAAACCAGAGAATCTGAAAAAGGAGAGTAATAAACTTCATACTATTTATATATATCAATTCTACTTCGCTCCGTTATTCCATCTATACAGCAGCATGCTCTCTACGACAGCAAAGAAAACCTTCTATGAAACGAATTGTTTAATTATTATTGCCAAATGAATTACTGGAATAAAAGTGGAACATTTACCTTATGTCTCTCTTTAGTGAAATTTTCAGAAAAATACAATTTCAGTTCAACAATACACAATCACAATCTGTTCAGGAAACAATAACTCAGACCATTACTAGATTCCAAAAATAGTTGACAAGCAGTATCGTCACTGCACGTATAGTACGTCGATCGGACTCGAGCCTGGATCAAGAGGCACCCACTTCGTCACACCAACAATTATTCTATGGTTTTTAGCTCGTTGGTTGGTTGGTTGGGTATCTGGACGTTTTTCTACATGGCCAGTTGATTCGCTACATTGGTTCGGTCGTTTCGCTATATTCTTCGGTCGTTTCGCTACATTTCGCTACACTGTTTTTTCGCATTTGAGATCTGAATATGATAAAAAAAATACGATATGTGCAGGTGTATAAAGTAAATTTATAGGTTTGTAAGTAACTTTATAGGCGAAAGAAGAATAATTTGCCTAATGAGGCAATTTGGCAATAGATAACATTGTTTCTATCGGGCTTTGTTTTATGCAATCGTCAGGCAGATTATCCAGCAGATAATTATAAAAACAGTGATTAATTATGCACATTACTATCAAAATGCCTGTTTATTTCACGTAAGAAATGTAGTGAAACGATCTAAACAATGTAGCGAAACGACCGAACAATGTAGCGCACTGGCCATGTAGCGAAACGCCCTGTAACCGTTGGTTGCGGTTACTGCACAATGCACATAGCACAGGTTAGGCTCAGGTGCAGGAGGGTAAAGCCTGGATCAAGGCAAGATCTATATACACCAGGTCTAACCGTTTGAGCCGTTCTGCGCAGCTTCTGACGTCATCTGGATGGTTCCGTTTTCTCTTTGTGAAACACCGAAGAAAACTGTGAAACGCCAAGGAAGACTGGAACTATTATATTTCCCCCCCGTTATCTCTCTAGCTCATTGCTATTATCAGTGTGTGTGTGTGTGTGTGTGTGTGTGTGTGTGTGTGTGTGTGTGTGTGTGTGTGTGTGTTTGTATTTATATACTTGTATTTTACAGGAAGGGGACATATCGTCGTGTGTGCTTATATGTGTACACGTTCACATGTGTGTGTATGTGTACGTATGTATGTGTGTGTGTATTTATATACTTGTATTTTACGGGAAGGGGAGATATCGTCGTGTGTACTTATATGTGTACACGTTCACATGTGTGTGTGTATGTGTGTGCGTGTGTGTGTATTTATATACTTGTATTTTACGGGAAGGGGAGATATCGTCGTGTGTGTTTATATGTGTATACGTTCACATATGTGTGTGTGTGTGTGTGTGTGTGTGTGTTTATATACTTGTATTTTACGGGAAGGGGCGATATCATCGTGTGTTCTTATATGTGTACACGTTCACATGTGTGTGTGTATATGTGTGTGTGTGATTACCATTCGCTAAAAATCATCGTATTGCTCGAAAAAGTACTTTTTAAAAGCATACAAATAAAGTTTTTACCTGTTACAGAAGAATTTATTCAGAAAATTCACTTTTAATTGCGCCTCACATACCACTTTTCCGAAGTCTAGATGTTCTAGTCGATTAGTAATTAGTACCAGTAATCGCCGCTAGCGGCGCTAGGTGAACCGGCTATGACGTCACAGTTGTCAGACAATCGGACAAAGAAACACACGCTGTAGTTCAGCTCAGTCATTCCAATCGAGTTATTCATCTTCATGTTCGTTTTTAATCCAAATTTGTTCGCAAAAATGGCCCATTGTGCATTCCAATTCGGAAGGACAGTATGTATGGTGGAAGAAGAAGAGGAAGAGGAGTTTGATATCGCCGAACATCGCATTGTAAAGTCATCATACCTGTTCGAACCGATAATAGGACAGCCCGTTTCTTCGTCGGAATACAGTGAAAGTGAAGATGAAGAAAGTGGTGAACAAAATGGCGAAGAAGAAGGGGAAAGCGATTTGTCAGATTCAGAACCCGAGACCACGGGGGAGGAGACGGAATTCGACGGCGACGTTGATTTAGACGGTGCCGAGAATCAAGATGGGCCTACCACCCCTCCTAGACGCAAACGCAAAAGATCTGACCACTCTCATAGGATTGGGAATACCAACTGGTATGAAATTCAGTGCATTATTCCTACCTTATTTAGGTTATCATTGCAAGCATGGGATGGGGTCCTTTGTTTTTATGTCGACGATTATTTGTCAGTCTCTCTCTAAAATTCCAAGCATGGGGGGAAAATTAAATGATATGAATTGCCTTGTGGCCATTTCTTCCTGCAAGATCGAGATTATTCATTTAAAATACTGGAATGAATGAATGAATACATGTAAATAGAATGAAGCCAAATAATCTTTTAATAAGTACTGTCAACTGTGTATTTTCTATTTTACTAAACACAGTAAAGTGCATAAAAATAAAAATATGTACAAGGAAAAACATCATAAAATGACTATCAATATTCATGCAGTTGTTTCTTTCAGGCTATACAGATATATTGCTTACCGGCACTTCACCAGATGGATTTACCACATCTTTGGTAAAAAAAAACAGAAATTTTTTGCCATCTTGTGCAGTCTCACGAATTCATGCACAGTGGGAAAGTGAGGACTATACATACTGTGGTTTCAAATATCCCCAAGTTTGATGTGAACGCAATGACATGTGATATAAATATCAGGAAGCAATGTGGACTTATGAAATCACTGTTAGTTTGATTACAAAGTCATGTACCATGTACTAGTCTATTGACTCTTTATCATGTTTATGTGATGGCAATACTGCTGCTGTACACAACCTAGTCAGTGCTTCAATAATTAAACCGTGTTCGCGATTGTCTTTCAGACACTACATCTGATTTAGTGTGTCTTTTGTAGGTATCTGCAATATTTTATACCTCCGGTCCAGCGGCGGCGCCAGGAATTTTTAGTTGGGGAGGCTAAGGGGGGGCTGAGCAAATTTTTGGGGGGCTAATAGTAATATGATAATACACATATATTATCCTCATTTCAGAAGGGGAGGGGGTTAATGGTAGGGCTAGCACTGATGTCTGACAAATCTTTAGCCCTGGCAATTAAAAATTCCACTTAATAAAATTATTTCAATGAGTGTTTTAAATTTTCAATTTGCTCATTTCAGTTGGGGGGGGCTAATGGGGGGGGCTGGCCACTGCTCCGGTCCATGGCTTCAGGGCCAGTTTAATTCACCAGGCCTACTAGGCCTAAATAGGCCATCCTGCATGTCCATGGAATTTATAACAAGCCCTCTCTGACATAGGCATAGGCCTAAGCCTAACGCATGCACATGATGCATGGAGTCAGAAAAAGTAAACTGCCTACGGTACCTCAAGCCTCCGGCGTTTATCAAACGCTGACCACCTACTTTTCTTTTTTGGTTTCGGCGTGGAATGCTTTGTAGTAGCTGCAAAAATTTAGGGCACGGCATCAGGTTTTAGATGTCTCCTGGTCTTCTCCATAAATCCAATCGATAACGCTAGATTCATTTCGAAGCATTCCTCTTCGAAGTGGTCAGAGCAAAGTTCTGAAAACTTCGAAGGCTCCCACAGTTTGTCCGGTCTTTTGCCTGCTCTGTTCACCTTTCTATCCATTCCGATCGTCGGGCTGGCTCCGTAGGAAATTGAAAGAAACTCCTCCCACTTCCCACGGCAACGCAGTACACCATTATTATCACAATATTGTGAAAAAAAAAAAAAAATGAGACACTCAAGAGACGACACACGACTGACAATGCAAAAGCGATACGATGCACTCTCAGAATAACAATATTGTTTGGCAACTGTGACGTCACGAACGCGGAATTCCCCGAACGTTCCCGAAGCGCACGGGCGGGTTGTTTCGAATAGCAGACAACGCAATGAGATGAAGACAAACAACTGTTTTTGCCAAATTTGATAAGATGTAGATGGTGGAATTATATAGAATACTGTCAGTATGCTTTTTTATGTACATTAAACTGTAAATACAAAAAGTTACGGTAGTCTTGACATCTGACTTTTAAGCAGGATTCGAACCAAGTATCACCGATAATTACGTTTTCGATGATTGAGTCTCTACCAACCGCTCCACCGAGTCTCTAACTCAAGTGAACGTGTGTGTGTATTTATATACTTGTATTTTACGGGAAGGGGAGATATCATCGTGTGTGCTTATACAGTATGTGTACACGTGTGTGTGTGTGTGTGCTTATACAGTATGTGTACACTTGTGTGCGTGTGTGTGTTTATTTGCAGGGAAACGATGAAAATTTTCATATTTGGGCGGGATACGAATTAGGTAATGCTATTATTGTTGTCCCAGAAATATGAGTCCCTACCAACCGTACCACCGAGTCACTTGTACTGTATATATGTGCGTGTGTGTATTCATATACTTGTATTTTACGGGAAGGGCAGATATTGTCGTGTGGGCTTATACAGTATGTGTACACGTTCACGTGTATTTACCTAGTTGTATTTACAAACAAAGGATTACAAAGGCGGAGCATGCCGACAGGAGACCTTTTGGTTCATATCTAGGTCGGATGCGAAGAAAAAAATATCAATAATAATAAAATAATAAATAAAAAAATATAATAATGTAAATAACAAAGAAAATACATAAATAAATGCATAGGTATAGTTAAATAATAAACTAACAGGTAAATAGTAGATAATAATGAATTGACATATAACTAATAATAAATGAAAATCAAACAGACAAATGATAACAAAACAAAAATAAATAATATAAAATAAATTATAATCATTACAGCATCTTGCTTAGGTGTTTATCTAAATGATTTTTTAAAGCTTCGAACTGAACTACATTGCACTACATGTGCAGGAAGTTTATTCCATTCATTAACTACACGGTTGGCAAAGTTGTTTCTACCTACTTCGAAATTGAATCTATTTCCGGACAGTTTGAGACCATTGTTTCTTGTCTGATTCTCATTGTATTTTACGGGAAGGGGAGCTATGCTCGTGGTGTCCCGTCTTATCTCATTTTATCTAAACTATTTTTAAATTTATGTATTGTTTTTGCACACACCACTTTCTCATCTAACTTGTTCCAACTGTCTATTACTCTGTGAGGAAAGCTGTTCTTTTTCACATCTCTTCTATAGCTGTCTTTCTTGATTTTCTTTCCGTGTCCTCTTGTATTTCTATCATCCCATTTTACCAGATTCTCTCTATCAATAATTTCTATGGCTTTCATGATTCTGTAAATAGCTATCAAATCTCCTCTCTCTCTTCTTTGCTCTAGTGTCTGTAGCTCAAGTTTTGCTAGTCTCTCTTCATATGATAGTTTTGAGAGTGTTGGTGCCAATTTTGTAATTGCTCTTTGTATTCTTTCACGTTTTTTTTTTATAATTTTTTTTGTACTTGGTGACCATATCGTTGCTGCATATTCCAATCTTGGTCTTATCAGATGTGTGTGTGTGTGTGTGTGTGTGTGTGTTTATATACTTGTATTTTACGGGAGGGGGAGATATCGTCGTGTGTGCTTATATGTGTACACGTTCACATTTGTGTGTGTGTGTTTGCAGGGAAACGATGAAAATTAACATTTGGCTTACTTCCTCTTTGGTTTGAGCCACAATCCTTAATGTCACAATAAGCCATATTGTCAAGATCTATATATATCGGTATATACAGATCTTCATTGTCAGAATATAACTAATTGCGTGGAACGGTGCGAGCGGAGGCAGCAACATACCCGAACGAAGCACCAGCTACAACTGACAGCTATTGGACGCGCGAACCCCACTTTGAACAGCCAGGTGACGTTCACGGGCCCGGTGCGCCAACACCCTCGAATTTCGGTCGGAAGTGGTTAGACCTGGTATACTGTATATAGATCTTGGATCAAGGCACACTCTAACCCGGAGGTTTCCTTCCCTGGCCACTTGGCCACTTTTCAGCTAACTTCCAAATCAAGCATGGACATTGTCCTATGGGTGACAAAACCATTCTAGAATTGCCGCCCCCGGGCAAATGCCACCCCCCCCCCCCATTGTAAGGGTTCTGGTCTCGGCATGACACCGTCCTTTTAAAGGAGAATGGCTGCTCAGCGAGGTCCCCGGAGAGCTTTCCCGAGTTTCTGATTGGCTGCTGGCTGGAGCTGGCCGAGACGTCTTGCTAACTACGGCGAGTGTATAGGCCTAGCTCGAGTTGTGTGACAATGGAATAACTACACAAACAAGATCAAATAGAACCACTCACAAGATGCCACAGAGTAGGAAAGAAAACATGGAACAGCCTTACAACCGTCAATCAAGACTTTATAACCCATTGCAACAATTTAGACACAGACAACATACCTGACCACCACTGGTGGTCAAGAATTTCTCCTAAAATAAACACCAATCCACCCACACCATATTACAGCTGATTCCACTCTACACGCACATCCAAATAATAACTTCAAACTTCAATTTAAAACTTAATAATATATATTCAATATGTCAATATGTCAATGTCAATATCTAAATAGTCTCTCTCTCTCTCTCCGTTGGATCTTGAACCTCGTGTAGATTCTGGTCCGCCAACAGTAGTCCTCTCCATACCCTTCGGTCCTGTGCTGCTTCCATCCAGGTTATTTTATTTATTCCTCTTCTGTCCATCTCCGCATCCACTCCATCTATCTATCTCATTCGAGTTCTCTCTCTGGGTCTTTTTCCAGGCATTCTACTCATCATAATTCGTTTTGGAATTCTATGGTCCTCCATACGCGCCACATGCCAGCCCATCTCAATTGTGTGAGTTTCAGATACTTTAGGTGCAACAGTAACAAATAGAAACGAGATGAAGACAGAAATAAATATAAGAATCGCTTCAGCAAACAGATGTTATTTTAGCCTTGTACCAATATTAAAGAAGAAAAGCATATCAAGAAATACAAAAAGAATCTACAATACAATCCTACGACCTATAGTTTTATATGCCAGTGAGACATGGAGCTTAACAAAACAAATGGAATAAAGACTACTGGTGTTTGAGAATACAATATTGAGGCGAATTACTGGACCAGTTTTTTTGAAAATATCTAAATAGTGAGGAAACGTATTAATACACACGTGTCGTCACTCAAGTAATATGTACGACACATCTTGCTTCAAATCAATACATCCGTGCTTTTTGTAATACTAAGATAAACATTAAAATCAAAGCCTAAATTAGGATCGTAACTATCGTACATATTATCATTATGTATATAATTATGATTGTATATATTTATATATATATATATATATATATATAGCGGATATATATATATATATATATATATATATATATATATATACATATACATATATGTATATATATATATATTTGTATATATATATACTCGTATGTATGTATATATATATATATATATATATATATATATATATATATATATGTGTGTGTGTGTGTGTGTGTGTGTGTGTGTGTATTTACCTAGTTGTATTTTACGGGAAGGGGAGCTATGCTCGTGGGGTCCCGTCTTCATTTCTCATTTTATCTAAACAATTTTTAAATTCATGTATTGTTTTTGCACACACTTTCTCATCTAACTTGTTCCAACTGTCTATTACTCTGTGTGGAAAGCTGTTCTTTTTCAAATCTCTTCTATAGCTGTCTTTTTTTATTTTCTTTCCGTGTCCTCTTGTATTTCTGTCATCCCATTTTATCAGATTCTCTCTATCAGTAATTTCTATGCCTTTCATGATTCTGTAAATAGCTATCAAATCTCCTCTCTCTCTTCTTTGCTCTAGTGTCTGTAGTTCAAGTTTTTGTAGTCTCTCTTCATATGATAGTTTTGAGAGTGTTGGTGCCAATTTTGTAATTGCTCTTTGTATTCTTTCAAGTTTTTTTATACATTTTTTTGTACTTGGTGACCATATCGTTACTGCATATTCCAATCTTGGTCTTATCAGGGTGATTAGGATTTTCTTCACCATTTCTTCATCCAGGTATGTGAATGCAACTTTGATTGTTCTTATTAAATTATAGGTTTCTCCAAAAATCTTATTTATATGTTTCTCAGGTGACATATTATTCATAACAATGACTCCCAGGTCCTTCTCATTTTCTACTTTTTTTTTATTCCTTCTTCTCCCAAATTATATGATCCTGTTATTCTGTTTTTGCTTTTTCCAAATTCCATTATACTGCACTTTTTTGTATTGAACTCCATCTCCCACTTCCTACTCCATTCCTGTACTTTATATAGATCTCTCTGTAGTGATTCACAATCTTCTTCTGTTTTCACTCTTTTCAGTAGTTTTGCATCATCTGCAAAGAAGCTCATATAGCTTTCAATTCCTTCATCCATATCATTAATATATATAGCAAACATTATTGGGGCCAGAACTGTTCCCTGCGGAACACCGCTTATTACTTTATCCCATTTTGAGTGCTGGTCTCTTATCACTACTCTCATTTTTCTTTCTTGCAAAAAGTCTTCCATCCAATTTAGCAGTTTGCCCTGTATTCCTCCTTCAGTTTCTAATTTCTTAAGCAACTTCTTATGTGGTACTTTGTCAAAAGCTTTCTTTAGGTCTAGAAATGCACAATCAGCCCATCCATCTCTTTCTTGTATTATATCTATTAGCCTTGAATAGAAACATATTAAATTGGTGACGCATGATCGTCCTTGTCTGAATCCAAATTGCCTTGGATTTAGTACGTTGTTTTTTTCCAAGTATTTTACCCATCTATTTTTTATAATTCTTTCACAAATTTTTGCTATTGTACTTGTTAGAGAGACTGGTCTATAGTTGGTAGGTTCTTCTTTATTTCCTCCTTTATATATAGGTACTATATTTGCTTTTTTCCAATCTTCTGGAACTTTTCCTTCTTTCAAGGAACTGCTTATTATGCTATGTATTTTATCTGCCAGTTCATTCCTGCATTCTTTCAGAATCCAGTTTGCTATTTCATCTGGTCCATGTGATTTTCTGACATCAAGATTACTCAATTGTATCAATATTTCATTCTTTGATACTTCTATTTTTTCTATAGGGGGGACTTTCTCTTTCCATTCAATCTCTTCAGGTTGTATGTTCTCCCTTGTAAACACTGATTTAAAATGTTTGTTCATAATTTCCGCCATTTCCATTTCCTCAGTGTATTCAACTCCCCCTTGTCTTAATTTCTCCAAGTCCTGTTTGTTTTTCAGTTTATTGTTTACAAATCTGTAGAATAGTTTTGGTTGATCTTTACATTTTTCTATGACGTCTTTTTCATATTTTCTCTTTTCCTCTCTGCACGTTTGTACATATTCATTTCTATAACTGGTATATATCTTCCATTTTTCAGGTTTTCTGTCTTTTTTCCATCTGGTCCAGGCTTTGTCTCTTTTGTCTTTTAACTCCCTACAACTTTTGTTGTACCAGCATTTTACATATTCTTTTTCTTGTTTTTGTCTTGGGACATACTTTTCCACTCCTTTTTTGTAAATTTTTGTCAAAATATTCCATTTCTCTTCCACTGATGTTTCTTCTTTGTATATTTCTTCCCAGTTTTCTTTTTGAAAGAATTCTCTTATTTTATCAAAGTTTGTTTTTTCATACATCATTCTTCCTTTTCTATATTGTTCATTTCTTTTGATATATTTTTCTTCATTAAGTTCCAGTTCAATCAATATGTGGTCACTTTTACTTATTGGTGTTTTATATTCAATCTTGTCCACTATTCTAGGTTCAGATGTAATTAATAAGTCTAGTCTCGATGGTTCTTCTTCATTTCTATACCTAGTGTTCTCCTGTATCCATTGTGTCATTGTGTGGTCAATAATCATCTCAAGTAGAGCGTTTCCCCATGAGTCATCTCCACCCTTTACTGTCATTTCTTCCCAGCAGATTTCTTTGCAATTAAAGTCGCCCATCATAACTATTCTTCCTCCATCTTCCATTATTTTATTTAATGTTATCTTTGTGTCCTCTAACATACTTTTATGTTCACTCTCCTCCCATGAGGCTGTTTTTGGAGGCACATAATTTATCACAAATTTTCTGCTCTTCTTATCTCTGTCTTCCACTTCTATCATAATCATCTCTACTGTATTCTTTCCATATATGACACCTTTCACGTTTATATCCTTCTTAGTCAGGAACATAACTCCACCCCCTTGCTTTTTCTCTCTGTTTCTAATCCAATAATTGTATGCATCATGTCCTACACTGTTGGGTGGTAGTGGGCCTTTTAATTTTGTTTCTACAATTCCCATTATGTCTGGTTCTTTTTCTTTCAAATAATCATTCAGCTCATTCAATCCTGTTATTAATCCATCTATATTTGTGTAAGACACTCTTAGTTTTCTGCCACTTCCATTGTGTTCTCTGTTTCCCTTATGTTTTTCTTTTGTATGTCGAACTTCCTTAGTTTCATGTTCACTACTCTCCAATAGAATCTCTCTTTCTCTGACTCCGTTCTGTTCTCGTTTTTTGCCTTAGCTTCCAGTCTTTTCTGCTTTTCTTCCTCTCTTTCCTCTTTATTCATTTCTCTTTTTATCCATATCTTTTTGTATTGTTCACTTGTTGCTAGTTTCCCTGTTTTGGATAAGATATTCTCTGCCGTTGTTTGTGACTTGAATTTAATCTTAATTGGTCTGGTCTTGTCTGTGCTATACTTTCCGAGTCTAAATTTCTCTTCGATTTGTTTCATAATTTCTGGTTCATCTTCCTGAACTGATTCTAGTAATTGGCTTACTTTTTCATTTTCCTCTTTGATTCTTGTGGTTCTATCTGTGTTGTGTTTCTCTTCCATTCCTAATATAATTATACATTTCTTTTTGTCTGCTAAGTCTCTTACTATATTCTCCTTCTGTCTCATCACTTTAATAACTGAGTTTTCAGTTTGTTCATTCATTTGCTGTCTGATTATGTCAGTGAATGCAACCTTGCTATTTTCATGAATTTTTTTCCAACCCTCCTTGTTCTCCATATTATTCTCCTTTAAGACTTTATTCTCATCTTTTACTTCTTTTAACTGTTGTTTTAATTCTTCAATTTCCTTAGTTAAGTTTTTGTTCGCCCTCTCTAGTTCTTCCAATTTTTCAATTCTTCGTATCATACTGTCAACATTACCGAACCTACGCTCCAAGTCCTCGTTCATCTTATCGACCTTCTCTTCTAGTCTTGTCAGTCGGGGGGGGGGGGTTGTGTCCCCCCCACCCTCTTTAAATCCCTTGAAAATATTCTCATCACTTTCTACTGTATTGCTCCTATCTATACTTCTAATCTTCACATTCCTATTAGACATGTCGTCATCCTCCAGCTCGTCTTGCGGTCGCTTGTCCACCTTTCGGCGGCCCGTTAGGGCCAAATCCTCCACCTCCTCATTACCTTCCATTTCCCCAGCAATCCCTCCCCCTCTCCTCTTTCCTTACTTTCCCACTACCCCACGAGCAATTTCCCCCCACCCTGCAAATACAAAAAGGCACTTCTCTTTGCGTTGGGATCCACAATCTGCACTTTTCTTCAGAACGTTCTTCAAGCCGTCCGTTCGTTGAAAGTGTGTGTGTGTGTGTGTGTGTGAGGGAAGGTGTTTGAATACACATGTATGAATGAAAAAAAAAAAGATAATACGTGCGATATAATCAATCAATAACTACCATCAATAAATATCTAAAGGAGAACGTCAAAGGAGCAATAATAATAAATAAATAACATCAAAAACTCCCAATGGAGCCGGTTACAAATCGCACTCGTTATCAAGACAATATGCATGTAGTGATGTAACGACAGAGTAACTACAACCCTCTCCTTGTAAGTGGATAAACCACTAATACCACTTGAAATTCAATAACCTATATAAAGGTTAAAAAAAATGCATATTACTAAAAAAATGCATATTAACAAAACAAATAAATAAATAAATAAATAAACAAATAAAATAAACAAATCCGAACGCACCCTCTCGTTAAACTCACTACATCTTACTAACCAATCGGCAAGAAACCATGCAAGTGGGTCTGCCGCACTCTGTTCAACTTAACTTCCTTCATTTCCTATACTGACGTCTTCTACTAACACCCCCCTCCCTCCTCCTTACACCCTGCTTCCAACTATCTATCCCCCTTTTTTGTATTGACGGCCAGTCACCACACGGTGTATTATTTACTTGATTCCTGTAGAAATCCCATTCCTGCCTCTGCTTCGCTCTTTAATCCGGCTTGGATTCACACCACACTGTTCCTATGCTAGCTTACCTAACAACTAAATTTTAACACAATCCCGGTTGCGTCCCCCTCATTCCATTCGCACCCACACATCCGTGGCAGTCACAGCTCGGCTACCCGTGTCGTGGTTTGGTTCGTCATTGACAAGCCAGGAAAAATGAGAATCGCAGTAACACTAAAACTAAAGTTTAATGGTTAATAGGCTCAGAGGTCACGGACGAGGTCTCGTTGGGAGAAGGTCCAGAGTGAAGGCCTCACCAAGCGTCGTGGCTGTGGGCGAAGGGCCACAAGAGGGAATGAGGCTACTTGCTGGATGGAACTGGTCCCGAGGCGTCTTGCTGGGGAGAACTGGTCCCGAGGCGTCTTAAGAGGGGGGGGGGGGGTGGTGGTGGTGGTGGAGAGTATTGTAGTGACGCGCCGCTGGTCAAAACCAGACTGGCCGTCACACAACACGAGCATGGGTTTTATACTCGCTGTAGTTGGCAAGCATAGTTCGCGAAGACGTCCCGGTCAGTCAATCAGGAACTCGGAAAGCTGTCCGGGTTCCCACCAGCTTCCTTTAAAAGGTCGGCGTCTAGCCGGGACGAGGCGCTCCTAGAGGTCGGACGTCTCTCCACTCCAGCTCTCTCAACAAACGCCCAGGAATCTTCGCCGGCCGGTGGTGGCGAGGAGTTATATCTCCTTTGCTGCTGCCGGTCTGGCACAGGCCGACCTCTTCGTTGGCGTCGGCAGGCGGGTTTACACCAAGACAAATACACACATTTCCCAAGTCACGTAATTCTCTGTTTTCAGAGTAGTGCTTAGAAGAAAAGAGGCACACGCACACTTGCTCGTTGGCTTAGCAGAGGCCCAACCCAACTCTCACTCAGAACCCTCATCTGATCGCAGGCTGGTCGACGGAGAGGAATGGGGACGCGTCTCTGTCCAACCGGCCCGCAACCTAACGCTGGCCTCTTCGCTGACGCTGGCGAGCGAGTTTACACTTCTGACATTTACACACAATTCCCAATCGCGTAATTCTCTGTTTTCAGAGTAGTGATTGGAAGGAGAGAGATAATACAACACCCGCCCGCCTGCCCCCCCCCTCGCACCGCCACTGACTCAACTTTACAGAATCTCAAACCCAACCTGGGGAAAAGCAGGCAACTCAGGCCTTACCTGTGGCTTATCAGGAACGCGCTCTACACGCGGGAAGTGAACTCTACTCACTTCCCGTAAGATACACACACACACCTCTCACGAGCATAGCCACGCCACACGCACAAACATCTACACTTACTTTTTCTTCGACTAAAATTCGCTTCCTTTCTAACTTTCTCTTATACTACATCTTCTCATTTCAGTTTAACTCCCACTAAAGATTTTTCCGTTTTTCCACCTTTCTCTACTACTACGCCTCCTACCATTTTCTAAACTTTTGGTGATCCTACTCCCGGCGTCGGCGCCGCCGTCCAAGCTCCCAGTCCATTTCTCCCGAGCCACGACCACCAATAGCCCCTAATCGCCCTCTTTTCTACATTACTATCTTTTCATTTTCTTACGGACATTCTTCCCCTCCCACAAAAACCGATCCCGCGCAAGCGGGTGGTCTTTCCTAGGAATTCAGAGTTCTCTACCGTGTCTGTCGTGCAGTTTTTCTAGGTGTCTCGTATGAAGTTTGTGTTTGTGTTGGTTGAGTGGATGGATGTTGGAAACTCGGTGTAGGGACTCAGCGGTTCTGAAGTCGCTCCATCGCGAACTCGTGATGAATCTTGACAGCGGCATTCTGAACCTTCTGATGGTCGTAGTTGTTAGTGGGATATGTCAGCTGGCTTAGTCCCGGGATTGACACAGGATTGGCCTGACAAGGGCTAGGTAAAATCGACATTTAGTGGTCAGTGTTGCAGTTTTGAAGCGTCTTAGCCTTCCCAGCACAGCCCTAGTCTTCGCTCCCTGTTTGCGAAAGTGTGGGGTTCAGGTAAGGCCACTATCCAGTGTGCTACCCAGCACACAGGTATGGTCTTTCACTGGGACGTTTGTGTTGTTTATTCTAAGTGGAGTGTTTCGGATTGTTCTGTTGGTTCGCTTGCGGCAGAAGTATACAGCTTTGCATTTCGACGCGTTGGTCTTAATGCGCCACTGTTTTGCATTACGTGTAACGCTCCCTGCAGCGTTTTATGTCTGCTAATGTGATTAGTGCCGTCCGCATACGAAAGAGTTAGAGAACTTGCGACTTGTGACTTGCAAGGTAAGACCACCCGCTTGCGCGGGATCGGTTTTTTGTGGGAGGGGAAGAATGTCTGTAAGAAAATTAAAAGATAGTAGTGTAGAAAAGAGGACTATTGCCACTGGGCGATTAAGCGAGCGATCAGGGGCTGTTGGTGGTCGTGGCTCGGGAGAAATGGACAGGGAACTTGGCGGCGCCGACGGTCGGGATTAGAATCATCAAAATTTTAGAAAATGGCAGGAGGCGTAGCAGTAGAGAAAGGTGGAAAAACGGAAAAATCTTTAGTGGGAGTTAAACTGAAATGGGAAGATGTAGTATAAGAGAAAGTTAGAAAGGAAGCGAATTTTAGTCGAAGAAAAAGTGAGTGTAGATGTTTGTGCGTGGGTCGTGGCTATGTTCGTGAGAGATGTGTGAGAACTGCTCGTCTCGGCTAGACACCGACCTTTTAAAGGAGGCTGGTGGGAACCCGGGCAGCTTTCCGAGTTCCTGATTGGCTGGCCGCTGACTGACCGGTACGTCTTTACGAACTATGCTTGCCTACTACAGCGATTTATAAAACCCAATTCGAGTTGTGTGACGGCCAGTCTGGTTTTGACCAGCGGCGCGTCACTACACCCGTACCAACGTGTGGGAATTCCCGCCTCTCGGGATTACCAACTGCACGCGCCTTTTGACCCCACCCCGGGGTTGCCAACCGCTCGTCCCCGTCTGTGCCCAAAGACTATATAGTCTTTGGTCTGTGCCACATGAAACTAATACATACTACAATTTTTGCTTAACCTCCATAACAACAATCCAAGCTACCCTATCTGATATACTACAAAACTTCACTACGCTACGAACAACCTCTCGAATTATCAAGAATCCTACTCCACTAGATCTTTCTTTCTACCTATTAGAATAGGTGGTGACTATCCAGAACCAGTATACGCTTTTATTTATTTCTTCGGACTTCACTTTGTCCCACTTGATGTTGTCCAGTTCCTCCTATAAACTCTCTAGCTTGTGATCATCAGATAGAGTTCTCGCGATCCAAATATTAGTGAACATTATATCTGCAGTTCAAATGCAAATATTTGTATTTATTGTGTCTTTTTGTGAGAACTGCCTAAATACGTCTTTCAGAGTGTATTTTATTTATTATTTTTATCATTGACTTTTTCAATTAAATTAGAGTTAACTGAATTATACCAAAAGGCTGTTCCTGATTACTTGGAATTGTTTACTTTTAAGTGCGCGACTAAGTAAGTAAACCAACGAATGGAGCGAATGTAATGTGCTAATAAAACTGACAGACCAAAGTCAAAGTGTAGGAGTAAACACATACAGAGCCATAAAAGTGTACGCTAATCTGGATTGCTTAAATCTAGCATATTTATTTTAATCTAGCGATTAAGTGCTACACGTCGAAAGTGCAAACTGGTGTATTGTATTCTGTCTGTCTGCCATACGATACAATTGTACGGCCTTAGCACCATGGCTCTACGTGCTCCTTCTCTTTGCTTAGCAACAGGCCTAAGGGTCCGTAGCATAATACCAGCACAGGGAACACTGACAACTAACTTTTCTTCAAGTACTACAAACATGGTATGCTCATAAATTAGTTGAAATAGTATATAGTATGACTGTCGTCTGCTACATTGCAGGGTGAAAGGAAAAACAAGTATATTGACTGTTGATGCTAGAAAACTGGAGTGCCATCCTGACCTGAGCAATCATCTTGGAAAGTGATGTTTTCAGCCATTCACTTAAACTTTCTCTCTCATTCTGCTGATGTTTATTTTTGTTATATAATTCGTTTAAAGTACCTGTGTTTTAGGTGGAAGGCGTTTTCAGATTTAGTGACCCAATATTGAATATTGAATTGCAAATTTGTTGTGTTTACCTAGACAAAATTTGAAAAGGCATTGGAGTCTTCATAGAAGGTGCATCTGTCTTACTGTTTCATGTGTGTACTTGTTTAGAAAGATGTTGGCATGGGCTCATAACAACTTCAGGGAGACTGGCACTGTGCCATCCACATTGTTTCTTTAAAGAAATGAAATCTCTAGATCTATGAGTTCAGATTGGCTAGCTTAAGGTGTCCTCAGGTACTGAGCTGTTTGTGTCTTGTAGCAAGCTGAAATCAGTAGCTATTACCAACTGCATCAGTGCCGTGGAGTATCTTCCAAATTGGGGGTTCAATTCCAGAATCATGCAAGTTGGGATGTTTAACCTAAATGTAACCATTAGAAAAAATAGATCTTTTTAATGGAAAGAAACAAGTGAAAAATGTGTTTGCATGATACTGGAATAGAACCTCAGTTGTATTATGTTCCAATTATTAATTTTGTAAATTATAATACATCAACATATGTGATTTTTGTGGCAGGAAGCGATAAAAAGTTGCTAAAACCAATTTATCAATGAACGAAGTCTCAGCAGTTGAATGATATGCCATGCTTGTTTTGATTGATGCCGAGGTCGAAGGAATTAATGGATAAATTTGTCTATTCTAACCTAACCTAACCAACCTATGTAACCTAACCTTTATTTAGTAATTTGGTACCTCATATTCTAAAGATCATCTGGGTCGTTGTTGTCATCATGGATGCTGATGGCCTGATTATTATTATACCTCGGGCAATTAACAGATAATGGCAGAACCCTGTATTCTCTCAAAAAGTCCAAGGAAGCCCTATTGTCTTAGTAACAGGGCTTATTAATGTCACCCTGGAGTTGGAGAACACCCAGTCCACTACATGAAAGCCATCGTCTACCTGACAGTGATTAGACTGGACAGATGACATGGCATCAGGACTGTATCCTAGCAGTTTCGTTCATTAGTAGATTTGCTTGTAGCAAGGTTTTTTTGTTATTTATTTCCACCAGGAAAATTGCATATTACATTCATGTATTATAATTTACAGGATTAATATTTAATTTTCTAATGCTATATCATATAGGTGTGCACAACTAAAACAATACCAGCCAATATAACACAGACCTAGCACACAGTCTCCTACTCTCCAAGCCATCAATGACAGAGGGAGAGCTGACAACCTCCTACTATTGTAACCCAATGCCACAGAAAGTCCCAAACTAATTCATTATAGACAGAAGCCTTAAGTTTCTTTCCAGAGTTCTATAGAAGGGTCTGAGGACTTGTCAGCCACTGTAAAACTGCTCACTACCAGCTGAACCACCTTGTCAACCACTGTAAAGCTACTGGTTTCCATTTGGTGAAAATCAAAGGGACAAAGATAATTCTCATATCCTTTGCTATTAGCACCTACACAGATAGCTCCCATTCTGTGGAATGGGTTATGCAGCAGTATCTCCAACAGATAGGTGTTATGGAGTTATGCCTATTCATGAAGACATGTGCAACATGGAATGATATAACGGGGGGTTACACACCAACCTGCTGTGCAAAGCAGCTTGCTTATTACAAAGAAAGAGCATGCTGACAGGAGACCTTTTGGTCCATAACTCGGTTGGATTTGGAATAAGAATTAAAATAAATGATGATAAATAGTACATACATATACCAAAGGCTTCTTTTCCCCCTTATAAGGGAGGTAGCCAAAAAACGAAGGCATAAAAACCACTCCCACCCATGCCATCCTTATCATACTCCACTCCCCTCCACCCTTTTCCCTCCCTCTTATCTTGGTACCTCCTGGACGACGGGTCATTGCATCTCGCCCACTGCCCTGTGTCAGAAGCAGTGTCACAAGACACAGCACATCCACAGCAACGCTGCTTCATTCAATTGGCAACCCCCCCCCTCTGTCCCCTCATGCAGAAAAGGAGACGGGGAGCAATCCCTTCAGGCTGTGTTAACTTCCTCAATCCCTCCTCTGATCCTGCTACAAGCGCAGTGTCGTCAGCAAACAACAACTGGCTCACCTCCCACTTTTCTCCATTTTCTTTAATCATCTCCAACCCCTGACCCACTACCCTTGCATTCACCTCTTGCACCACCCCCATCCATGTAAAGATTGAACAGCCAGGGCAACATAACAGATCCCTGATGAAGTCCCACCTTTACCTCAAACCATTCACTCTCTCCATTTCTAATGCTAACACAAGCTCTACTACTCGCATAAAAACTCTTGACTGCTCTTAACAGCTTTCCTCCTATCCCATATATTTGCAGTACCTTCCACAGTGCCTTCCTGTCTACCCTGTCGTAAGTCTTTTCCAGATCCATAAAAGCCCAAAAAACATCCTTACCTTTTCCTATAGCTTTCTCACATATCTGTCTTACCACAAAAATCTGATCTACACAACCCCTACCTGTCCTAAACCCACACTGTTCCTCACCAATTACTCCCTCTGTTCCTCTCCTAATCCTTTCAATCAAGACCCTGATAAATAGTAAAAACCATGATAAATAGTAAAGACCATGATAAATAGTAAACAAACATAATAAATATTGAAATGATGAATAATAATAAATTATAAACAGATGACGATAAATAGTAAATAGTAATAAACAATTGAATAATAATAAAGTAAAATCAATGACAGGCATTACAGCAGATTGCTTAGGTGTTTATCTAAATGAATCTTAAAATTTTGAACTGTAGGCCTACTAAATTACATTACCTCTGCAGGAAGTTTTCCATTCATTTATTACATGGTTGGTGAAGTTGTTTCCACACACTTCCAAATTAAATCTTCCTGACAGTTTGAGACCATCATTTCTTGTCCGATTTGTAATGTGAAAATTTTGTCACTATTAATGTTATGAAATTCCTTTAGAATCTTTAAAGATCTGTATCAAACCACCCCTGAGTCTATGTTTTTTTTAGGGAAAATAATATTTTTCACTTAAATTTCATTTGATTTATCTCTGATATTTGGAATAATTTTTATGGCTCACTGTTGTATTTTTCCAATCTGTCAATGTTGTTAATGAGATTGGGTGATCATGGAAACAGCATATTCCAAAAGTGGGCGAACTAACAATTTATATAGCTTGTTAATGATGGATGGACTTTTAAAAAAAAAAATGCACAATCGGTCCTAGAATCTTGTTTGCTTTCTTTGAGCTGGAAATACACTTTTTAGATGATTTGAGATCATTACTGATAATTAAATTGATCCTTTTCACTATCCACTTTTGTTAACAAATTTCCAAATAACTTGTAATCGTACATATGTGCATAACCTTACATTTACTTGTGTTAAATTTCATTAGCCACTTTTCAGACCATTGTTGTACTTTATGTAAATCTTGAATAATTGGTTTAAGTGATAATTTGCCATTCCGTACAATTTTGTATTGGCAGCAGATCTGGAGACAATAAATTTCAGTCTGTGGTCTAATTCATTTATATATATACTATGAATGAAGTGGCCCAAGAATGGAACCTAGAGGAACTCCACTTATAACATTTTTCCATCTAGAAGTTTTGCCATTTAGAACAACTCTCTGGAGGTGAGGGGATAAAAAGGGAGGGTTACTTTGTAAAGGAAGTGGTGGATCCTGCTGTGGATGTGCCATGTCTTGCTGCATTGCTTCTGACCCGGGCAGTGGGCAGGGGACAAGGGAGCCAAGATAAACAATAAAAGGGAAATGGGTGACTGCTGGGAGTGGAATAGTTGCATACCTTGGTAGGTTATCTCCCATGGTGGAAGGTAAGTTGAGAGTGGAGGATAGATGGAGAAAGAGGAAAGGGACAAAAGGTAGAGAGGTTCTTAGAGTGAACTCTTTGAATGAAAAGGAGGAGTACAGAAAGAAGCTGAAGGGGGAGTGGGAGGTAGTAAAGGATAGAGTAGAGCTGGGTGTGGAGGAGGAATGGGGATGGTTCAAGGAGGGAGTCATAAAGTGTGCAAGGATGGTGTGTGGAACAAGAAGGACAGGGGGAAATAGAAGAAAGGGTAGTGAATGGTGGGATGAGGAAACAAAGAAGGTTGTAGAAGAGAAGAAGCGAGCTTTAACAGATTGGTTACAAAATAGGACGAGGGAGTCATATGAGAGGTACAAAGAAAAGAGAAGTAAAGCAAAAGGTAAAGGAGGCAAAGAGGAGAGCAGATGTGAAATGGGGTAAGAGTATGACAGAAAATTTTGAAAGTAATAAAAAGATGTTTTGGAAAGAAATAGAGAGAGGAAGAGGAGGCCAATCAAGTAGAGAAGAAAAGGTAAAAGGTGCAGATGGAGAGATGATAATAGGAGAGAAGGCAGTAAGGGGAAGATGGGCAGAATATTCTAGGGAGTTGCTAAATGTGAAGGAGTATAGGGAAGGAAAGATAGCTGCAGTGGGAAATGCGAAGAAAATGAGAGTGAGGAGAATGGAGGAGAAATAAGGAAGGATGAGGTGAAGGCAGTTGTTAAGATGATGAAAGCAGGTAAGGCACCTGGTCTGGATGGATGCCATGCAGAATGTCTGAAAAAGGGAGGTACAATGATGGTGGACTGGTTGGTGAGGTTATTTAATGTTTGCTGGAGAGAGGCTAGAGTGCTGGATGACTGGAGGAGTGCCTGTATAGTTCCACTTTACAAGGTAAAAGGGGACAAGTGTGAATGTAGTAGTTTCAGAGGGATTAGCTTGTTAAGTGTAGTTGGGAAGGCTTGTGGGAGGATCTTGATTGAGAGGACTAGGAGAGGAACAGAAGGAGTAATTGGTGAGGAACAGTGTGGATTTAGGACAGGTAGAGGTTGTGTAGATCAGATCTTTGTGGTAAGACAGATATGTGAGAAAGCTATAGGAAAGGGGAAGGATGTTTTTTGGGCTTTTATGGATCTGGAAAAGGCTTATGATAGGGTAGACAGAAAGGCACTGTGGGAGGTTATGCAGATATATGGGATAGGAGGAAAGCTTCTGGGAGCTGTCAAGAGTTTTTATGAGAGTAGTAGAGCTTGTGTCAGGATTGGAAATGGAGAGAGTGAGTGGTTCGAGGTAAAGGTGGGAATTCATCAAGAATGCGTTATGTCGCCCTGGCTGTTCAACTTATACATGGATGGGGTAGTGGGAGAGGTAAATGCAAGGGTAGTGGGCAAGGGATTGGAGATGGTTAAAGAAAATGGAGAAAAGTGGGAGGTGACCCAGCTGTTGTTTGTGGATGGCACTGTGCTTGTGGCAGGATCGGAGGAGGGATTGAGGAAGTTGGTGACAGAGTTTGGGAGAGTATGTGATAGAAGAAAGCTAAAGATAAATGTGGGTAAAAGTAAGGTGATGAGATGTACAAGGGGTGAAAGTGGCAGTAGACTGGAAGTGCGCATTAAGGGAGAGCGACTGGAGGAAGTGGATAGTTTTAGATACTTGGGTGCAAATGTGGCAGGAAAAGGTGGAGTGAAGGTGGAGGTAGAATGTAGATTGAGAGAAGCGAGTAAATGCCTTGGTGGATTAAAGAGTGTAATGAGGAATAGACATTTGGGAATGGATGCGAAGAGGAGACTGTATGAAGGAGTGATTGTGCCAACAGCACTGTATGGGGCATAAACATGGAACATAAGAGAAGAAGAGAGGAGTTTGAGATAAGGTGTCTGAGAAGTATGATGGGGGTTACTAGGCTAGATAGAGTGAGAAATGAGGAGGTGAGGAGGAGAACAGGGGTGGAAAAGGAGCTGGGAGATAGGGTTGATGAAAGAATATTAGGATGGTTTGGACACATGGAAAGAAAGACTAGTAAAAGAGGAATGGAAGGCAGATGTGGAGGGAGTGAACATGAGGGGACGTCCTAGGATGAGGTGGATGGACGGGGTGAAGGGGGCTTTGGGGAAGAGGGGAATGTCTGTTGAGGAAGGACGGAAGAGGACAGAAGATGGGTGAATGGAGAATGGTTGTATATGGATGATGATGTGATTGCATGAGGTGGACTCAGTGGGTGGATGGGGGGGTGAGGTAGTATGTGTGAGCAAAATTTGACACAGCCCGAAGGGATTTCTCCCCGTCCTCTCCTTTTATGCAATGGGGGGAAGGGGAGGAGGGGTTGCCGATTTAATGAAGCGGCCTTGCTGTGGATGTGCTGTGTCTTGCGACACTGCTTCTGACCCAGGGCAGTGGACAAGATGCAGGGATGATCCGTCATTCAGGAGGTGCTCAGATGGGAGGGAGGGTGGAGAGGTGTGGAGTGTATTCATGGATGGAATGGGTGGAAATGATTTTATGCCTTTCCCTTTTTGGCTACCTCCCTTGTAAGGGGGAAAAAGCTTGGTATATGTATGTATATAGAAATATATGGAACTTTTATTAGCAGTGTGGGAGTAATCCACATTCCACCTCTGATACTACACAAGAAATAATGGAAAAAATAGCAAGATGATTAAAAGTAATAAAAGTTTAGAAAATCATAAAATGTACAAAGGTCAGTACCCTAATACTAATATTGACCCTCAGCCAACCACATCTTTCAGGCTCCCTGAATGTAGATTAGGATATGAAGTAGAGAAGTACTAGCCATGCCCACATTGTTGCTTCAACTACCAGTGCTCTGGCCACTCTAGACCAGGGTTCATGAAACTTTTTTCACAGTGGGAAAAATAACTGAGAGAATGACAAGGACAGGCTGCATAACCACTTTGTTCAATACAATACAGTGAGTGGACAAAAAATAAAGACAACCAACATGTTTATTTAACCAATACACAAAATGGACAAAAAATAAAGAAAAGACTTTGACCAAAAAGTTACCAAAGAAGGTGGTGATAGCAATAAGAAAGTTATATCATACCCAGTGCACACATATCTAAATCTCACAATTTAAGCAATAAGAAAAGGTTAGTGGGATTTAGGAAACTGGAGTTTAGCTTTTAAGATATCAATATTGCTTTGGAATTACTGGATCTCATTGAGAGAATTGCTTTCAAATGCTCATCAGTCAACCTTGTTCATTGTGCTAAGTTCATATACCTCATTTTTTAAATGTTTGCTCATAGACATGCATTGTTCCAAACACTTGATGTCATACTGGAGACAAATTTCTTAACTTTGAAAACCCACCATCATGTAAGCTGCAATGAAATTCAACAAGTTTTCCTTCACTGTTTTTCTTTCAACAAGTCAATTACTTGTAATTCAATGAGCTCCAGATATAGTTTGACTGGCACATCATCAAGGTTACAATCAAACTGATTATGGAATAAAAAATGTCTCTCAATTCTGTTGATATCTGAAAATCTTTCAGGGAAAAACTTAAGTCATAAATAATCTTCAGAAATCCAAGGTTGACATGTTAAGTGATTCCAGTGCAAAATCCTTTGAAAAACTAAAAATGAGAGAAGTTTCTTCTTTCTAGTTGTGATTCAAACAATAATAGCCTCAAAATCTTTAGACAATTCTATAGATTGCAGATAAGGTTATCTGAAGATACATCCCCATCCTTATTCTAAAATTTTGGAGGTCCACACCTCTTGCAGGCACCCCAGTGACATGTTCATGCTTATGCCATTAGAAAACAACTGTGGCCAATGTCATCAAGTGTTTCACTGGCAAGATCCTCTTAGGTGTCTTTCATCACCTTGGTCGTCCTAAGGGAAAAGGCATGGGCATGAATCTTCTTGTTCTTCCTGATACAGTAAAAAGTGCTGGATTTCATACCAAATTCAGCACAAACAAAGCACATGGAGGTGCCAGCATCCATGTGTGCCAAGTCTTTCAGCTTTTACTTCAGGCTCAAAGTTTTCAGCTTTATTCCCTTCCTCTTAGAGGCTACTTTGGTACCTAGTACAGAAAACATAATAGTAGGATGCAGGAAGAGTACAGCAGGTACACTTGAAAGTGCACAACACTTGGTCACAAGTGAGTGGGAAGAGACACAGTGGGTGATCTCCATTGACTTTTGTGCCCAAGGGCATGGCAAATTGGCAGCTGCTTGATGTAGGAAAGACTTGCATGTAAACTCTGTATATTTTCCACAAGGGAAATTTGTTTTGTAAGAATATTTGTAAAGCCTTGACAGCTTTTATGGAATTCTGACATACAAAATGCTGACTTATGAGAATGTAGTTACAAATTTCCTGTTAAACTCTTAGTTGTATTTTTATTTTAGATATAAAGTAAGTGTAAGATAAATTAAAAACTACATATGACACTTTTTTAATGTGCTTGGTGCTGCTGACTTTAGAATCTGGCTACTACTCTGGCTCAAGGGGCCTTTTAGGTTCATAAAGATGTCGGATGCAAATGGGTTACAGTGACAGAGCTTTAAAAAAGTGTGAAATATTAGGAAGAATATTTGTAATTAATAGTGTTTGTTCTTACATGCTTAGAGGATTAAGTGGGTTGAACCACTTATTGGGAAGGTGAGTAGAATATGCATGTAAGGTTAGAGAAATATATACAAAATCATGTACATATTGATGCTATGATATAAGGGTGTTTATGTAAGATATTTTTGGCATTTGCAAAGGGGAAGTATGGAAAAGGGAATTACAATAATGGAGGTGACGTTTAATTTTAATTTTCATTAAAGTATAGTTGGAAAAAAAAAAAATCAGGGTGTGGAGGGATGTGAGCCTAGCTGGAAGGCAAACACTTGAGGGGAGAACAGGTTTATTGAATGGATAACATGGCCCATGGAACTGTAGTTTATAGTTAAGAGTTGGGTACCTGAGAAGAAAAGACTAGTTGATTTGGTAATGGCTTGATCTTGCATCAGCAGCTGGGGAAGTGAAGTTCCTGGTGGTGATCTGCTTGAAGGAGACAGCAAGGGAGGCAGTGAGAAAGCAATGGTGGGAAATGATGTGGGTGGTGGTGGTGGTGCTCCTGAGGTGTTCTGTCATTGTGGTGATTTCCATCCGCCTTTTATTCACTGGGATCGGGTCATGACTCTTGTACTAATTGGCTGCAGGAAGAAGTGCTGATGCACTGGTGATGGACCTCAGCCCTGGTGTGCAGGATTAATTGTCCCAGGGGACTGCATTGGGCTGACTGCTGGCCATAGTGGCACTGGGAGCTGTCATGTTGGAGCTATACCTCGCTACAACTGGGGACTGCTTCAACCAGGTGCGCAAGTCAACTGTCCCAGGGGACTTGCATTGGGCTGACTGCCATCCCAAGGGACATAATGTGAGTTGATGGGGTTGTTGTGATACTGTGAGGACAACTGCCTAACATGCCCCCACAGAAGTTGAGGCTGGAGATCAAAACATGTGGAGCCTTGACAGTTGTTGTCCTTGTCCCAGATATGATGGGGCTGGAACTTGAAAATGGGGGTGGATCTGACCAGTAGACTACAGGGGCAATAGCAGGTGGTGGTCATTTTGTCACAGGGTAGCAAGCCTTGGGGTGCTTGGCTACTCCTGCGGGACCAGAGTTGTCCTGTACATTTTGGATGATGTAGAGGGGGATGTTCATCTCGGGAGACTGCTCATAGGAACTTGGACTTGGAACATGCCCTGGGATCACATTGTATGGCTTTGATGGCATGGCTGCAACATCTCCCAAAAAATAACAAGACTTTAGAAAGATTCTGGTTAACAGGTGGGGTGTCAGGCCACCCAGGGTGTTGTGGGCTTTAACTTTGGTGTCAGTTTGTAGCATAGTTTTGACAAGGGCCTCTGAGGTAATAATGTGCCCTCCAAGATTTCCAAAGGAGGTTGTAGCTGGTTGCCAGGGTAGAACATTTCAACAGCGAGATGGTTGAGAGGAGGCTGGCGGTCACAGGCTTCTTGTCTGTCATTGTGAGGATGTGAGAGACATGGTAGGGGGCATTCTTGGCTGTTGGTTCTGGTGCAGAGCTCAGTACTCATGCATCATATGGTAGCTGCTTGGCCCATGAAAATCAGTCTTTTGGGTTTTGGCTGGCATTGTTGGTCAACTAGGAGCAATGTGGTCTGCAGACATGGTCAATGACTCTTTACCAGGAGATGCATGTTTGGTGACCTGTGGAAGAGAGGGTGAAACAGTACATTCGTGGGGTGCACATTTCTGACACAGTTGTTGCAAGGTGTGCAGATGTGTGGTCATGAACTGGTTCCCAACTGTGATCATTTTCTTGAGGGACATGCAGTCTTGGTCCTTAAGGTGGGCTACCTTGGCTGAGGGTCGGTTGTCCCATGGGACTGCATCGGGCTGACTGCTGTCCTGGGGGACTTCGTGACAAGACCATAGTGGTGCTGGAAGCTACCATGCTAGAGCTATACCTTACTGCAGAGAGGGACTGCTCCAACCAGGTATGCAAGTTGACTGTCCAAGGGGAGTTGCATTGTACTGACTGCCATCCCAAGGGACATTATGTGAACCAACAGGGTGGTGGTGATGCTGTGAGGACAACTGCCTAACAGTAAGTAATTAATCACTCTTTGTCTAGAGTTTCAATGACTGGAAATTCATCCCCAGAGTAGCTGGCAGTGGTTCTCAGGCCCTATCATAGATCTCTGGGAAGAAACCTTGGACTGGTGTCTGCCTTGTATTAGTGTGTAACTGTTTTGACATCATCAACTGAAAGTAGTATTAGAGGAGCAATTGCTTGATGCCAGCTTTCCTTGTCTTTAAAAGTGGAGAAAATTAGATGAACATAGAGATCTTTGGCCCAGCCCACAGATCAAGTGTCAGCCCGTTGGAAATACATCTCTAAATGGAAGTGAGGAAGTGGATAGGGTTTGATGATTGGTAACATGGATATAGCTGTTGGACCACCATATGTGTAGGGAAAGGGAACAAGGCAGAATTGGAATCTTTAGTTACTCCCATGATGTAGAGCTTCATATTAAGATTAGATATAAGCAGAGGGAGATTAATGCCTTCAGTTTTCATAGGAGAAAATACAAAAGAGTCATAAAGCATAAGAGGGTCTGTGAGGACTTGAAACACAACCCTAATAATTGGGTCATTAAATTAGTGTGGTTGCAGTACAGAGGGAATAAAAGAGAAAATATTGGCAGTATGGTAACAAGAAAGCTGGATGTGTTAGCATGGAGTGAAACTAAGTTGAAAAGAAACAGTGAGTGGGTAAGGGAAGGAAGGAGTGGCTCCTTTGGTAAATGAGATAGAAAAGTGCACATTGGAAAATAGGGAAGTGTCTTCAAGGATGTGGCCAAAATTAAAGGATGGTGTTGCTTAGCAACATTAGGTAACTTAAGGATGATGTTCTGGATCACAGTTTTATTGAACAGAGAGAATGTACACCACTATCCACTTATCCACTATCCTCTCACTTTCAGAGCTCGCTCACGACTGCGTGTCACCCTGGGACTGATTGCGTCTCCAAGAGGTTCCCTTTTACTAAATTTGTTTTCCATTTATTCGCTTGTACACAGAAAATAACTGACACTCAAATAATACAAAAATTAGTTTAATAATATGATAATAATCTATTTTACATTCATTTAACTTTTGCATTACAATAATAGAAATGATAATTACATAAATAGAAATGATAATTATTATTTCTTCCCGAAACTTCCAGAACTCGTTACACATACGAACACACATAAGAGAAACACAAGAGGACATGGAAAGAAAATAAAAAAACATAGCTACAGAAGAGAAATGAAGAAAAACAGTTTTCCACATAGAGTAGTGGACACTTGGAACAAACTGGATAATGAAATAGTATGAGCAAAAACCATTCATGAGTTTAAAAGTAAACTAGACACTCCAAGATACAAAGGCGGGACACCACGAGCATAGCTCCCCTTCCCGCAAAATGCAACTAGGTAAATACAACGAGGTAAATACATCCAATTATGCATCACTTGCATTTCCTACATGTATACAAAATGCTAATGAAAATTATAATAACTTGCATACACTACAATGGGAGAAAAGACTTTTGTGAGAGCACATTGTCCTGGTATTGAGAAGAGGGAGGATGGGAAGAGATGGCTCAGGCAGTGAATGATGGTTGTGATAAGGCAGATATGTGAGAATTTTTTGGCAAAGGTAAGGATGTTTTATGGGCTTTTATGGATCTAGAGAAGGCTTATGACAGGATTAATAGGAAGGCCTTGTGGGAGGTATTGCAGATATATGTGATAGAGGGACAGCTGTTATGGGCAGTCAAAAGGTTTTACATGGGAAGTAGAGCTTGTATTAGGGTTGGGAATGGTGAGAGTGAGACATTTGAGGTGAAAATGGGGCTGCTCCAGGGTTGTTACATCATCAATGTTCAGTGTATACATGGATAAGGTGGTATGGGAGGTAAATGCAAGGGTGTTAGAGTTGTTTTGGGCAACTTCAATGCAGTTATTGGCACCAACTGATCTGGCTATGAAGTACGTATTAGCCCCCCCATGGTTTTGGAACCAGGAACATTAACAGTTCTCTCCTTCTGAACTTTGCAAAATCTAGAAGGCTGAGGATTGGTGGTTCCTGGTTCCAGAGATAAGAGCCACACTAGTGGACTTGGTATAGTAATGCTGGAGGAGTGGCCAAGGAGATCAATAACATACTTGTTAGCACCCATTGGAAGATCCTACATAACATCAGGTTTTATCCTAGTGCTGAATTCATTGGGACTGATCAGAGACTTGTGATCACAACACTCAGACTGTATATAAAATTCAGGAGAATCCTGAGATGTAGCCCACCTGGGTTTCATTTGGAGAAGCTTAAGGGTGATGTGTATTTACCTAGTTTACCTAGTTGTATTATACGGGAAGGGAGCTATGCTCATGGTGACCCATCTTTGTATCTTTCAGCATCAAGTTTTTTCTTAAGATCTTAAATAGTATTTGCACACACTGTTTCTTTATTTAAGTTATTCCAGATATCCAGCACTCTGTGTGGGAAACTTTTTATTTATTTATTTTTATTTATTTTATTTTTTTATTTAGATCTCTTCCATAGTTATCCTTTTTGAGTTTCTTTTCATGTCTTCTTGTTTTTCCAATGTCATTTCTTTTAGTAAATCATTCCTATCAAGGATTTCCATTCCTTTCATGTGTGCCCTGGAGTATGCAGTAGCAATTTCTAATCAGTTTGAAGTACTTTGCACTCTTGAGAAGCCAGAAGAATTGAGAGACCTTTAATTGTGAAACTCTGAAAGCTGCTGAGGAGTGCATTGGAGAGAGTGTCCAAGGTCGAGGAGTGGTGTGGCATTGCAGGAGGCACAGGAGAATGTAAAGTAGATCCATGTTAACTGATTAGCTTGAGATCTGGACCAATATGGGACTTGGAAATGGTGGAGTAGAGCTGTCATGAGGATGGATAAGGAGAAGTATGTAAGCAGAATTGCTGAGGATGTTGAGGGTCATTTTAATGCAGATTACCTTAGGCCTGCTTTCTGAGCCCTGAAGAAACTGCTCCAAATATGTGACCCATAGGATCACAGTCCATACAGCTGGTGGCCTGCTAGTGTCAGTCATGGAGGGGTGTAGTCCCTTTGCTGAGTGCTTTGAGTAATTGATCATGAGTGACCCTCAGAGCAGTCTTCCCTTGATGGTGTTTGAGTGGTAGTTGCTGATCCTCTGGGAAATGAATCTATGCCCTCTCTGACGTCAAAGAGGTTGTAAGTTGAAGGGTGGAGACAGGGCTGTGGAGTTGGAGTCGGAGTCGGAAGCAATTACGGCGTCACTGGAGTCGGAGTCGGTAAAAATATACTGACTCCGACTCTGACTCCGACTCCAGTTAAATTTACACTTTATAAGGCCTTCGTTTAGCCTGTAGAGTTAAGCAGTGCACACTCCTTATAAGTACATACATATACCAAGGCTTTTTCCCCCTTACAAGGGAGGTAGCCAAAAAGGGAAAGGCATAAAATCATGCCCACCCATTCCATCCCTGAATACACTCCACACCCCCTCCACCCTCCCTCTTATCTTAGCACCTCCTGGATGATGGGTCATCCCTGCACCTTGTCCACTGCCCTGGGTCAGAAGCAGTGTCGCAAGACACAGCACATCCACAGCAAGGCAGCTTCATTAAATTGGCGACCCCCCCTCTCTGTCCCCCCATGCATAAAAGGAGAAGACGGGGAGAAATCCCTTCGGGCTGCGTCAAATTTTGCTCACACATACTACTACACATACTACCTCACCCCCATCCCCCCACCCATTCCACCTCATGCATCACTCATCACACACATACACACATCGAAGCAACACCGCTCGTCGTCGCTGTCGTCGCGCGACCAAGAAGAAGAGGATTTACGACGAAAAAGGAAAACCTGGTTTGTACTGTAGGGGTGGGGAGTGAACGTGAGTGCCCGAAATGGTATCTATGCAGTGCTAGTTAATTGTGTTAACTCGAAATTAGCAAAAATGAATGAAAACGACTCGAAAGCCAGTTGCGAATCAGAGCCATCTGGAGGCAATACACTGAACCGCGATGTAAACAATAAACAAAGCACCACGTGTTATGACAATGATTTCTTAGGGTTTGGTAAGTACGAAAGAAAGAACTTAAGTAGATTATTAGAGATAGAGAGAGAGATGAGCAAAAATAGGACTCGGTGGGAAAATGAAATCATGGACTTAAGAAAAGAGGTCATTGGTTTAATTGATTGTTTATCTAAGACTAACCATGAAATTTCTGACCTGAAAAAAGCTAACTTGGATCTTACAAACGAAATTAAAGAAATGAAAAGAGACATAAATGAACTGAAGAATGATAATGAAAAGAAGAAAACTAATTATAATAATAGCGAAAATCTAAAGCAGGAAGTGAACAACAAATTCCAAGAATTGACACAAAAGATCGAAGAAAACTTAGGTGGGGACAGTATCCAGGAAATTAAGAAGTGGAAAGAAAATATTGAAAATAAAGAAATTGCTTTCAAAGAAATAGTCAAGCAGCAAATGCAAGATAATGCAAAAGACACAATCATTCAAGTGATTAACGAAAAAGCAAATTGGGTCAGGGACACAGTAGATAGGAAGAAATGTATTGTGGTTTATGGGCTTAAAGAAAAACAAGGATTGGCGAGGTACATGAGAGAAAAAGAAGAAAAAGAGACAGCAGTAGAAATCCTTAATGAAATTCAGGGGGGAGATAGTGATTCAGGCACAGACTTAGAAGAGACTTACAGAATTGGTCGCTATACTAAGGATAGGAATCGACCTCTAAAGATAAAACTAAGGTCACAAGTGGTAGTAGAAGACATATTTGAAAAAGTAGGTAACTTGGCAAAGAGTGAAAAATACAATAAGATATGGATAAAAAGAGAAATGAGTACTGAGGAATTAGAAAAAGAAAGGGCGCTAAGAGAAGAAGCAAAGGAAAAAAACTTGAAAAGATCGGAGACAGAATGCAAAGAATTCCAGTGGAGAGTAATAGACTTGAGATTAAGACAATGGCGCTTCAAAATGAACAAAACAAGGGAAGAAGAAACCAGGGAGAAGGAAGAAAATTAAAAGTGGCCTATACCAACATTGACGGACTAATTTCGGGACTGAACGAACTCAATGATTATCTGTTAGAAGCAAAACCAGACATAATGGGAATTGTAGAGACTAAACTAAGAGGTGAAATACCATCCACTGTTATCGGACAAGGTTTATACAACTACTGGATAAAAAACAGGGACAAGAAACAGGGAGGGGGAATCATGTTCTTGGCCAAGAAAGACCTAAAGGTGACAAAAATTGCAGAGGGCAAAGGTAATGCTGAATTGATCATGATAAAAGTCGAAGGCAAGAATATGAAAAGTAGAAAGTTTTTGGTGACTTATGTGCCTCCAAAAACAAGCGCTTGGAAAGAAATTGAACATAAAAAAATGCTAGATGACACAAGAAAATCACTCAATGAGATACTAATGGGTAAGGGTAATCTGGTAGTTATGGGGGACTTCAATTGCAAAGAAATTTGTTGGGACAGCATGACAGTGCAAGGAGGAGATGACTCGTGGGGTAATGTACTGCTAGATATGACCATGGAGTACACAATGACCCAATGGGTCCATGAAAACACAAGGTACAGAAATAATGAAGAGCCATCGAAACTAGATCTAATATTTACAACAGAGCCTGAAATAGTGCATAAAGTCCAGTATGAGACACCAATTGGAAAGAGTGACCATGTACTCATCGAAACTATACTAAAGGAAGAAATAGACATAGAGAGGAACGAAAAGCATAGGAAAGGAAGACTGAGGTACAACAAAACAGACTTTACAAAACTAAAGACATTCTTCCGGAATGCAAACTGGGAAATATTTTACAGGGAAGAAACAGCAGTGGAAGAGAAATGGAATATATTGATGGAAAACTACAATGAAGGGGTAAACAGGCATGTACCAAGACAAAAGCGAGAGAGAGAGTACATTAAATGTTGGTTCAACAAAAGATGCAGTGAGGCAAAAGACAGAAGGGACAAAGCTTGGAAAAAGTGGAGAAAAGACAAAAAACAAAGCAAATGGCAAATTTATGTTAACTATAGAAATGAGTATGTTAATGTGAGAAGAGAGGAGAAAAGGAACCATGAGAAGGATATTATAGACAAATGCAAAGAGCAACCCAAACTATTCTATCGGTATGTGAATGGTAAACTTAAAAACAAACAGGAATTGGTGAAACTATGCCAAGGAAACATAGAATACACAGAAGATTTAGAGATGGCCGAAGTCATGAACAATCACTTTAAATCTGTTTTCACCAGAGAGAAAATACCGAATTGTGACATAGACAAAAACAAGAAATCTCCCCTCATGAATGAGTTTACAGCATCACTAAAGGAAATATCAGAACATTTATCAAGGCTGGATGTCAGAAAATCACATGGCCCGGACGGTATTGCAAATTGGATTCTAAAGGAGTGCAAAGAAGAACTAACAGACAAAATACACATCTTAATAAACAGCTCACTCAAAGAAGGAAAGATACCCGAGGACTGGAAAAACGCTAACATTGTACCAATACACAAAGGAGGAAACAAAGAAGAACCCACCAACTATAGGCCAGTATCACTAACAAGCACCATTGCCAAAATTTGTGAGAAAATAATCAAGAATAGATGGGTAAAACATCTGGAAGACAATGACATATTAAACCCAAGACAATTCGGATTCAGACAAGGAAGATCATGCTCCACAAACTTAATATGCTTTTACTCAAGACTAATAGACATAGTGCAAGAAAGAAATGGATGGGCTGATTGTGCATTCCTAGACTTGCAAAAAGCCTTTGACAAAGTACCACACAGAAAACTACTAAAAAACTGGAACACATAGGAGGAATACAGGGAAACCTACTAAAATGGATAGAGGACTTTCTGACTGGTAGAAAGATGAGAGTAGTGCTCAGAGAAAAATATTCAGACTGGAAAGAGGTGATCAGTGGAGTACCGCAAGGATCTGTGCTGGCACCAATAATGTTTGCTATCTATATGAATGACATGGATGAGGACGTGAACTGCTACATGAGCTTCTTTGCCGATGACGCCAAACTGCTAAGGAAAATAGAAACTGATGAGGACTGTGAAGCACTGCAAGAAGACCTAAATAGGGTATGGAACTGGAGTCAGAAATGGGAAGTGGACTTTAATACTAAGAAGTGTAGCATAATGGAGTTTGGAAAAAGCAAAAAACAGAATATCAGGAAAATATACAATTGGAACCAAAGAAGTAAAGAAAGTAGGATCCGAAAAAGATTTGGGAGTAATTATCACGAACGACTTGTCCTATGATATACAGATTAACAAAATTGTCGGGGAGACTTACAACTTGCTAAGATCAATAAAAGTGGCGTTTACATACTTGGACGAAGACATGATGAAAAAAATATTGGTTACATTGATAAGGCCTAGATTAGAGTATGCAGCGACATTGTGGTCCCCCAGTACCAAAAAGAATATAAAGAAAATAGAAAGAATCCAAAGAGCAGCTACAAAAATGGCACCTGCACTTGCAAACCTATCATACGAAGAGAGATTGGCTAAACTGGAGTTACCGACACTGGAGCAAAGAAGAGAGAGAGGTGACCTATTGACCATCTACAGAATCATGAAAGGCACAGAGGTACTCGATAGTGAGAACTTACTTAACTGGGACAAAAGAAACACAAGAGGACATGGAAAGAAAATAAAAAAAACATAGCTATAGAAGAGAACTGAAGAAAAACAGTTTTCCTCATAGAGTTTTGGACACTTGGAACAAACTGGACAATGAAATAGTATGCGCAAAAACCATTCATGAGTTTAAAAACAAACTAGACACTGCAAGATACAAAGGCGGGACAACACGAGCATAGCTCCCCTTCCCGCAAAATACAACTAGGTAAATACAACTAGGTAAATATACAACCATTCTCCATTCACCCCTGTCTTCTGTCCTCTCCTGTCCTTCCTCAACAGACATTCCCCTCTTCCCCAAAGCCCCCTTCACCCCATCCATCCACCTCATCCTAGGATGTCCTCTCATGTTCACTCCCTCCACATCTGCCTTCCATACCTCTTTTACTAGTAGTCTTTCTTCACTCATTCTTTCCATGTGTCCAAACCATCCTAATACTCTTTCATCAACCCTATCTTCCAACTCCCTTTCCACCCCTGTTCTCCTCACCTCCTCATTTCTCACTCTATCCAGCCTAGTAACCCCCATCATACTTCTCAGACACCTCATCTCAAACACATTCAAACTCCTTCTCTCTTCCTCTCTTATGTTCCATGTTTCTGCCCCATACAGTGCTGTTGGCACAATGACCCCTTCATACAGTCTCCTCTTAGCATCCATTCCCAAATGTCTATTCCTCATTACACTCTTTAATCCACCAAGGCATTTACTCGCTTCTCTCAATCTACATTCTACCTCCACCTTCACTCGACCTTTTCCTGCCACATTTGCACCCAAGTATCTAAAACTATCCACTTCCTCCAGTCGCTCTCCCTTAATGCGCACTTCCAGTCTACTGCCACTTTCACCCCTTGTACATCTCATCACCTTACTTTTACCCACATTTATCTTTAGCTTTCTTCTATCACATACTCTCCCAAACTCTGTCACCAACTTCCTCAATCCCTCCTCCGATCCTGCCACAAGCGCAATGTCATCCGCAAACAACAGCTGGCTCACCTCCCACTTTTCTCCATTTTCTTTAACCATCTCCAATCCCTGCCCCACTACCCTAGCATTTACCTCTCGCACTACCCCATCCATGTATAAGTTGAACAGCCAGGGTTACATAACGCATCCTTGACGAAGTCCCACCTTTACCTCGAACGACTCACTCTCTCCATTTGTAATCCTGACACAAGCTCTACTACTCTCATAGAAACTCTTGACAGCTCCTAGAAGCTTTCCTCCTATCCTATACCATATGCATAACCTCCCCCAGTACCTTTCTGTCTACCCTATCATAAGCCTTTTCCAGATCCATAAAAGCCCAAAAAACATCCTTCCCCTTTCCTATAGCTTTCTCACATATCTGTCTTACCACAAAGATCTGATCTACACAACCTCTACCTGTCCAAAATCCACACTGTTCCTCACCAATTACTCCTTCTGTTCCTCTCCTAGTCCTCTCAATCAAGATCCTCCCATAAGCCTTCCCAACTACACTTAACAAGCTAATCCCTCTGAAACTACTACATTCACACTTGTCCCCTTTTCCCTTATAAAGTAGAACTATACAGGCACTCCTCCAGTCCTCCGGCACTCTACCCTCTCTCCAGCAACCATTAAATAACCTCACCAGCCAGTCCATCATTGTACCTCTTTTTTTTAGACATTCTGCATGGCATCCATCCAGACCAGGTGCCTTACCTGCTTTCATCATCTTAACAACTGCCTTCACTTCATCCTTCCTTTTTTCTCCTCCATTTTCCTCACTCATCACGGTCATTTTCTTAGCATTTCCCACTGCAGCTATCTTTCCCTCCCTATACTCCTTCACATTTAGCAACTCCCTAGAATATTCTGCCCATCTTCCCCTTACTGCCTTCTCTTCCATTATCATCTCTCCATCTGCACCTTTTACCTTTTCTTCTCTACTTGATTCGCCTCCTCTTCCTCTCTTAATTTCTTTCCAAAACATCTTTTTATTACTTTCAAAATTTTCTGTCATACTCTTACCCCATTTCACATCTGCTCTCCTCTTTGCCTCCTTTACCTTTTGCTTTACTTCTCTTTTCTTTTCTTTGTACCTCTCATATGACTCCCTCGTCCTATTTTGTAACCAATCTGTGAAAGCTTGCTTCTCTTCTACAACCTTTGTTTCCTCATCCCACCATTCAGTACCCTTCCTTCTATTTCCTCCTGTCCTTCTTGTTCCACACACCATCCTTGCACACTTTGTGACTCCCTCCTTGAACCATCCCCATTCCTCCTCCACACCTAGCTCTACTCTATCCTTCACTCCCTCCCACTCCTTCAGCTTCTTTTTGTACTCCTTCTCCTTTTCCCTGTCATTTAAAGAGTTCACTCTAAGCACCTCCCTACCTTTTGTCCCTTTCCTCTTTCCTTTTGTCCCTTTCCTCTTTCTCCACTCTCAACTTACCTTCCACCAAAAAATGATCTGATATTCCCCCACTCTCTCCCCTTAGCACATGTACATCCTTAACTCTTCCTATCATAATCCTATTTACCACTACATAATCCATTAACCCCTTCCATACGGTGCCGCATATGTAGGCGGCATGAGGAGCAAGTGGATATGCGAGGCTGCCATATCGGCGTCTTGATTATATTTATTGTAGTTGCCCCTGCGTAATGACATACTCTCTAAACTGTCTTCATCACATTTTCTATGGTTATCAAAATTCACGGGTGGAAGAGAGAACGATCAATATAAGCGGTGACTATATTTTATGATGCGAGTATTATTACGACACATCGTATGTCTGGCAGATAATGCTGCCCGCGAGATTTTGGCCCGGAGTGAAGAGGTTAATGCTCTATCTACAACCCTTCCATCCATCACCCTCTCCCATGTGTACTTATGCTTGACTTTCTTCCAAAACACTGTATTTGCTATCATCAACTCTCTAGACACATTTCCACCATCAACTCTCCACTACGATTCTTTCCTGGAACTCCACATTTCCCAGCCACTCCATCAATTGGACCATTTCCTACCCTAGCATTAAGGTCTCCCAGTACTGTTACATTGACATTTCTCCCTAAATCCTCTATGCACTCGTTTAAATCTATCCAAAAGGCCTCCCTTTCTTCTACACTCTTCTCACTGCCAGGCCCATATGCACTTACAAAGACCCACATCTCCTTTCCCAGTTTCACCTTCATCCATATTATCCTTGAGGAAACCTTCCACTCCACTACACTTTTACCTATCTCTTCACTTACTAGAATAGCCACCCCTTCCCTCCCTCGTCCTCTCTTTACTCCTGATAATCTCCTGCTTACACTCCCAAACTTACACTCACCCTTTCCTTTCAACTTAGTTTCACTCAAAGCCAACACATCCATCTTTCTTCTCACAAACATACTACCTATCTCTTCCCTTTTACTCTCATCTGTACCACATCCACGCACATTAAAAGACCCAAACTTTAGGGTGCTGGACGGAAAACTCCTTGATCCTCTTATGCCTTTACTTTTTCTTTTAGGAATGCCCCCTGTGGGGCTACAAGGAGAAGGATGCCTAGTCCCAATCCCCGTCCCTTTCTTCTCGCCTCTTACGATCTAAGTGGAAATACGTGGTGGCAGTATTCTTTCCCCCCACCACAGGGAATTCCCCCACCACAGAAAATGAATACTCCGAGAAATGGTACAGGACAGCAACAAGGGGTTGGGGGACAGCATAACAGAGGGACAGTCATAGTATGAAAGTGTCATCATTTATATAAAAAAAAAACATAGTTTTATCAAATGTAATAAATCTCATCGTCTTATCTTTGTGGTCATTCCACTAAACCCCCAAAACTTCCTAGTGCAACACTAGCTTTCAAATTTATACATAGACCGATAAACATCCAAAGTATTACTTGAATAAATTAAACACCTCAATATTACACCTTCTGTTGACACACAGTCACAGGAGCTGTAATATTCCTGTCAAGTTCCATATGCATCGTTTCCATCACTCCATCAGTTTGGTGGTTGTTGTTGTTGTTGTTGTCGTTCCCTAGACTGTCTGTCCGAGCAGTCCCGTCTCCCCAAGGAAGGCCACAGCCGAAACTGGGTTTTCCCACAAATCCTTTATAGAGTGTATGTTGTGTTGTTTGCGTGCATGATTGTGTATACTGCAGTCTTCCATTATGTGTTGTATGGTATGGGGTGAAGTGTTACATCCTGGGCAGCTGTTCACAACACGGTCGTCCAGCCTCTTCTGGTAGCTTAGAAGTGCTGGGTGGTGACCGCATCGCAGTCTGGCCAAGTGGACTCTGTCCTTTCGTGGGAGAGAGGATTCAGAAGGGTGGATATCAGGGGGTCTGGCATGCAGCAGTGTGTTGTCTTTCAGTGTGTTAATGGAGCGGTGAGTGATATGATTATGAATATGTTTCCGGAGGCTGGTATTTGGTGGTTGTGGAGGAAGAGAAGAGAGTATCTGTGCGTAATAAAGGTCTTTGGGTGTAGTTTTAATGTTTCTTGGTGTGTGTGGGTGTTCTGCTATGTAGTGTAGCGGGTGTGATGTGTTTGTGGTGGCTGCAGCAAGTGTTTGTGTGCCTCTCATGTCGAGGTGGTCCTTGACTTTGAGGACTTTTGTTTCATGGTGTAAATGGTCTGTAGGTGATGTATTTGTGCAGCCTGTAATTGTTTTTAGGGCTTTGTTTTGTATGATTTGAAGGGTGTTGTGGTGTGTCTCACTGAGATTAGGAGCCCATGCAGGACTCGCATAATTCATCACTGAGCGTATGCATTGTTTGTATATTGTTATATTAGTTTCTTTGTTTTGTCCAAATGTTGTTCCTGTGATTGACTTAAGTGCGTTAAGTCTAGGTGTGCGTTTGTTTTTTATGTTTGTGAGGTGTTGTTTGAAAGACATGGATGTATCGTATGTTACACCAAGAATTTTCGGTGTGTTTGTGTGTGGTATTAGAGTGTTGTTGATGTAGAGATGAGGTATGTATTTGTGTTCTTTTGTCCAGTTGGTGAGAAGTGTTGCTGTAGATTTGGTTGGAGCTATTTTGAGTCTGTTTGTGATGAACCATGTGTTGAGTGTGTCAAGGTATGGCTGGATTATTTCTGCAGCTTTGTCTGTGTTACGATGTGTGCATGTGATTGTTATGTCGTCTGCGTAGGAAGAGATTTGTATTTCTGAGGTGTCTGGCGTGGGTAAGTCATGCATGTATAGATTAAATAATGTGGGGGATAGAACTGAGCCCTGTGGTACTCCATTCTTAATGTTTCTGATGTGCGATGATTGGCCATTATATGACACATGAGCATTCCTGCCTGCCAGATAATTGGCCAGCCATCTTTTGGTGTTATTGTGCATGTCTGTATTATATATTTTATTTGTTAGGTTGTGGCGGGGGATAGCATCAAAAGCTTTACTAATGTCCAATGTTATAAGAAGTGTTCTGTGGTGGGGCCTATCTGAATTGATGTCATCAAAAATTCTTTGTGTGAGGTTTGTCAGAAGAGTGTTTGTGGAGTGTAGTGGCCTAAAGCCGTGTTGTGAGTCAGCAAGGGGAATATATGGTGTGACAAGTTTAAGTATTAGGCGTTCAATGACTTTAGAGGGGGTGCAGAGAAGTGTGATTGGGCGGTGCGATGTTGGGATTGTTGGGTCTTTGTTCGGTTTTGGAATGGTGATTATTTTACCATGCTTCCAGATGTCGGGTATAGTGTTGTGTGAATAGCTGTAGTTTGCAATGTTTGTGAGTGCGTGTATACCTTGTGGTCCAATGTGTTTTAGGTGGATGTTGCTTATGTTATCAGGGCCACAGGCAGATGAGTGCTTGAGATTATGCATTATGAGTTTTGTCTGACTGTCTATGAAGGGTGTATAGTCTGAGTCTGTGGGGAAGTCTTTCTTACGTCGAATGGTGCGTCGGTCGTCAGGGTGAGATGTAAGATGGCTCGTCTGTGCAAAATGACGTATGAGTGCATTTGCTTGTTGTCTGTTTGAGGGTAGATTATCTGTTGTTGTGATTATTGCTGCGTGAGAGCGTGTAGTGTTAGTGTTGGATAGTGTGATGCTGTTGAGTGTTTTGTACAATTTGCTGGTGTTTGTTTTGTGATCAAGTGTATTGATAAAGTTTTGCCAATTTTGTGTTTTTTGTTCATGTATTTTATTGGCAATCACAGTGTTTAGTGTTTGTATTTGGTCTGCTATGTTTTGAGGGATAGGTGTGGGGGTATCGTGTTTAAGTGTGTCACGTTGTCTGATGAGGTCTTGGATTTCTGGTGTGAAGTTGGGGTTGTGTGATTTTCTGTTGCCTCTAGGGATGTATCTCTTGTCTGCGTTTTGTATGGTTGTATTAAAAGCGTGCACAGCATTGTTTATGTTTGTGATTGGTGTACTGTTAAGTGTTTCAAAATGTTGTTCTGTCTCTTCAGTAAAGGCTTCCCAGTTAGCTCTCTTGTAATTGGTGTAAGTGTGTCTGTTGCCAGCTGGGGTGCATCTTGTTTTGGTGGTGATGATGATTGGAAGGTGGTCAGAGCCAAGGGCTCCGACCACTCTCCATGATGTTGTTGGGGTTAGGCAGGGGGAGCAAAAGGTGATATCAGGAGAGGAGGGAGTGTAGAGGGCTTGGTATGGGATATGTGTATGATTATGCGTGTTGTTCATGATAGTCAATGAGTCGAATTGAGTCTGTATATCAAGCCCTCTGTCTGTGTCAGGGTTGTCGACAAACCAGGCAGACGACTTGGCGTTGAAGTCACCACCCATGATCAGGTTGGGGATTGAGGTTAGTTGGCTGAGTTGAGGTCTGAAGGTGTTTGGAACTGTGGGGGATGATTGGGGGGGAATGTACATGTTAACTATTGTTAGTGTTGAATTGTTGCCTGTGCGGATACGAATGGATTGGGTTTCTGTTGTGTTATCTGTGGTAGGGAGGAGAATTTTGGTTGTGGCACTTGTGTCCACAAAACAGATGGAATGGTGGATCAGGGTGATGAGTCCACCGCCATTGCCGTCAGTCCGGTCTTGTCTGATGGTGGTGTAACGTCTACGTGGTGTAACGTCTACGTTGTCTGATGGTGGTGCAACGTCTACGTCGTGGGACCACCCCCCAACCCCAAGAGTTGGGGGCCAATCAGCAGCAACCACCCCTGGCCATCAGCTCTACGCAGATGGCACCGATCCCCAAGGAGGAACTACGCCTACCTGGGGGAGTACCACAATCAGTTTGGTGGTTTCTCCCACTGCTGTGTTGGTAGGATAATTATGATTTCAACTGTAGACTAACGCAGTAATACTATCTCTTCTCTCCTTTCCCCTTCTTTTTTCCCTTCTATACTTTTTAACAATGAATTATTGACATGAGGATATTTAAAGTTGAAAAAAAATTCATGTTTCAAACATGTTCAGCTGTATCTTCTTTTGTACTTGTATCGATAAGATCGGTTCCAGAACCAGAGTAATGTCCATCGCAATAATCACATAGCAGTACTAGTATGTAGTTAAACCAAGAGGTACTTGTGTCAGTAATTTCAGTACATTAAGACAAAAGAAGGTATGAAAACATATGAAGGATGATGATACCCAAAAAGTATGTATGATACATATACCTTTCAGTATCATACATGTTCAGCTGTAACACTCGACCTTGCACCGTACTCGTATCAATAAGGTTTATTTTTTCTATATTTACTGTTTCCTTTCAAGAAATTTGCCTAAACTTCTTTTATAAATTATTTTCATTCTAATTATTTTGTATTTGCAAAACTATATATATAAAAATAAAATCTTCCATTATATTTTTTTATCATTAGGTTTGTATATCCTTTATAAAGGTTATATTTCAACCTTTGTTATAAAGTACAATATTTTTGTTTTTGAAATGTACTTATCACTTATTTGCAAAGATATATTTTGCCAAATGTCTTGCATTATAGAATCTTTTTTTTTCACTGAATTTTCTTCAACCTCTCAATTTTTTTTGTCTCTACTTCACTTATGAAGTATTAATTAAGAGGTCAAACATAGGAAAGCCACACTATAACATATATTCTTTAGATATAGACTAGTTATAATGATATATGTCTACTCAAGATTGGAGTGTATGTGTGTTGTATATGCTTTATAAAATATGTAGGCCATAATCAGTTAATTTCATGAAGAGGAGTTGGAGTCGGAGTCGGAGGTTTTGTGTTCCGACTCCACAGCCCTGGGTGGAGAGGCTGCTGGCTTCTGCAACATTAGTGCAGATTTGCTGAAAGCTGGAGGTGAGGTGTGGGTTGCATGTGGTACTGTCTACTGTACCACATGTCCAGTACCATTTCCTCTGACTGGGAAAAGGTTCTGGTCTCCCAATTTGGAAAGGGAAAGGGGACTGGCAGGATGGCAACAACTACTGTGGTATTACACTGCTTAGTGTGCCAGGTAAGGTGCTTGCCCATCTGTTCCTGTTTGTTCACAACTAAAGTCTCAAAGGCCTGAGCAGTCTAGGTTCATGCCAGATAAGTCAACAACTGATTGGATCCTAGTGTTTCATATTCTTGTGGAGTATGCCAATATGAGTTTCAACTTTTTTTTTAAGGCTATGTTGATTTCAAGAAGGTGTTTTACTTAGTGCATCATGGGGTAATGTGGAATCTTCTGTGGATCCATGGGAATCCTGTGAGGATTGACTTATACTTTGGGACAGCAAGTGCTGTAATGTATGGAGGGGCATGTCAAGCTTCTTTCCTGTTCAGCTTTTGTGTCTGAGCAAAAAATTAATGTGTGGACAATTTCATTTGTATCTCTGTTCATAACTTGAATGGTCTTAAATTGGGTGGTGTCTGTACATACACACTGATGACTTGATGGCGCAGTGGTAGCATTTGCAACTGCTACTCCAGTGGCCTGAGTTTGAATCCTGCCTAGGGCTGAAATAAATTTAGTATTACTGTGGTTCGAGCAGTTACTCCAACTCTTGTGGGCGGGAAGGTGTGTGTGTAAGGTCACAGCATTACCCATAGACTGGTTATATATGAGCTTTGAGCTCATATCCAGGAGGGTAATGGCTCGAGCTCACATCCAGGAGGGTAATGGCTGTTGATCACGAATCTAGCACATATCTAAGACCATGATGAATCACAACATAAGAGCCCATTCAGAAGACCACAGTCTGGAGAATTTAATGGAAGAACTGGAGAACATTGTGGGACAGAGCAAAGTCATGTACATATTTTTTATTTATATTTTTTAATGGGGAGGGTAGAAAGGGGGAGCAATTTATGCATATGATTGATTTTTTTTTATATGACCATGTGTTTTTATAATAATTATTTTTATGTTAGTGTGTGTGTGTATAGTTCCTTTTGTTGTGTGGGAATATATTGTAACTGATTAAAAAAAAATTTTGTTTAGCAAATCAAGTGGAAAGAACCCAGATATGTAAAGGTATTTAGGCACAGATTTTTAATTCTCTTATTGCACAGAATAGCACAAAGTCATGTTTTATGCTTTCATGTACAAATGCACTGAATGCCCTTTGGAAACCTATGTGTATTGTTAAAATTAATTTTTTTTTTGTAATAGCAGTCATACTTTTTTTTCTGAAATTTTAATTTTAATAAATGTTACTGCATGTCTGCATCTGTCTAAAATCTTCTGTGATGAAGCTTCTCAGGATGAGAAGTGTGTATGTGGTGACATTTATAAATGTCACAAGGTGAATGAAGGCTCCATTTTAGTAAAGAGATCCGAGTTAGATGGTTGTAGATTGTTGCATTGGTTCAGATGCAGCAAATTCATGTATATTAGTCTTAAAGGACATTCAAATGGTAATACAAACTATATTTGTGCTTTGTATGAATATTTGGTGTTTTGTTTGTATTTTAAGATTTCTATATTTTATTATGTTTATATTGGATCACACTATATCAACCTAATGCTTTTAGAATTAGTTCATTAGAGTAGATTGCATATACATTTTTTCAGATTGATATACAGTCAGATAAACAATAGCTGCACTGACATATTTTTCAATGTCTTAATTGGGATATTTGAAACTTGTGAATTTAAGATGATAGAAATAAATTTGGGTAGATGTAAGGTGATGAGATGTGCAGGAGGTGAGGAGGGGATTAGCTTGGAGGTAAGTCTTAAAGGAAGGAGGCTGGAGGAGGTGGATGACAGGGAGAGGAAAAATGGGGTTGGAGGTGAACTGTAAAGTGAGAGAAGCAAGTGGATGTCATGGTGGAATGAAGGATGTCATGAGTAGATATATGAAGGGGTTATTCTCCCTAAGACGGTGGGGTGGAGACTTGAAATATTGGGGGAGGCAGAAAGAAGAAATTTAGAATTAAGGAGTATGATGGATAGAGTAAGAAATGGAGTGTTTGAGTGTAGACCATGGATAGGGTGCTGAGGGGGATGGATGAATGAATGGGGTGAAAGTGGCCTTGGCTAAAAGGGTTGGTGTCTGTAGAGCAAGGAAGGGAGAAGGTAGGAGGTGGGTGTGAGTGGGGAATGGTTGCAGGTAGATAATGGATTGATGTAGCCTGAAGAGATTTCTCCTTATCTATTCTATTCACTCTTGTGTGGGCAAGGGTGGGGGTCACCCAGTAAGTGAAGCAGTTGGAGGTAAACCAACTTTGGCTGTTGGCCCTGCTTTGGAGGGGCGTTGTCTTGCTGCATTGCTTTTGACCTAGGCAGTTGGAAGGGTAGTAGGAGTGAAGATAAAAGGGAAGACAATATGGGTGTTTGATAGGTGTAGGACAGTGGCTCTCAAACTATGGGTCGCGAGATAAATTTTGATGGGTCGAAGGGACACAGTAAATTCTCACGTTTTCAGAGTATTTCAAATAGTTAACTAATTGAATTTTTCTTTTAACCGCACATTAATGTGTGTTCATCCTCTGTTAATTTAATTTTGTTAAAGAAAAGCTGCACACATTATTTTTTTTTCCAAAGTAAAGGGTATGTATCACTGTCCATTTTGTTTCTCTTTACTTTATTCTGGGTTGCAAAGGATTGAAATGTTCCAAATAGGGTTGCTCATGAAAAAGTTTGAGAACCACTGGTGTAGGATGATTGAAGGGTGGGTACATGCCTTGGCAGGCTACCTTCTTTATAAGGGTGAAGAAGTCTGTTGGTGTATGGACAGATATAAATAGATAAAGAATAAAGTTTGTATCTAGTAAGGAATATCAAGTCTCAAGAAACAGGATCAAATGTAGAAAATGTGTGTATGTTTATTTACTTAGTTGTAGTATACAGGAAATTAGCATTGCTCATTGGGTCTCATCTCTTGCTTTCCAATTTATCATACCAGACTTCAAATTCATGTACAGTTTCAACTTAATTTATATCCTTGGTTTCCAATTGTCATATATTTGAATTCAAGTATTTTTCCAGCGTGGGTCTTTTAACCTCTTCACTCCGGGGCACATCGCACGTCGGGCAGCATTAGCTGCCCGACGTGCGATGTTGCATCATAATAATTGCATTATAAAAAATAAAGTCGGTGCTCAATCGTTCGTTCTCTTTCACCTGTGTATTTTGATAACCATAGAAAATATGATGAAGCCAGTTTAGAGAGAATGGAGGATACATAGGTACGACTACAATAAATATAATCAAGATGCCGACGTCGGCATCATCGAGTACCCACTTGCTCCTCATGCCGCCTACGTAGGCGTCACCGTATGGAAGTGGTTAAGCTGTTTCAAGTATTTATGCATCTCTATGGAAAACATGTTCCTTCACATCCTTTGGACATATGCTCTTTCTTAATTTGTTCCCATGACCTCTTAAATCTCTGCCATCTTTAATCAGAAGATCTCTTCTGTCAGTGACCTGAAAACTGTAATCATATTGCCTGTTTCTCTTCGATATTTCAAAGTTGGCAGACCCAGTACTTGTAGTATTTCTTTATATGGTTTATCTACCAGGCTGAGGATAATCTGGTTGTATCCCTTGGTATTCTCTCAATCTTGCTTATATCCTTCAGTCTGTGTGAGGAACTGTTGATGTATTGCAATATGCAGAGACCAAACTCTCAAAAAATGTTTATCTACATATATCTCCTGGAGAGGAGACAGAGAAGATAAAATGGGTGGAGGGGTTATGGATGCTGTGAGAAAGGATAGGTGGAACAAGTAAACCTGCAGAGACCAAACTCCCAATTTTTTTTATCTACATATATCTCCTGGAGAGGAGACAGAGAAGATAAAATGGGTAGAGGGGTTATGGATGCTGTGAGAAAGGATATAAAGGTGGAAGAAGTAAACCTGCATGAAGGCAAGGTTGAAGCAATCCACCTGGAAATTTGAACTGAAGGGCAGAATGAAAGAGACTTCATGGTGGCATATGTCACCCCCCCTCCTCCCAAGACAAGAGCTTGGAATGAATCTAAATATCAAGAAATGTTGTTAGATACAACTCTTCTCCTAAAGAAAAATAATGAACAAAGTAAAATTTAGTCCTTATTGGAGATTTTAATTGCAGTGAGGTCAACCTGGATGGATGGGAACCAAGTGACAAATCAGTGGAGAACACAAGACCCAGTGGTTAAAGGAAGACTCTGGTGAGAAGTGATATTTCCACAAGATTAGATCTGCTGCTAACTAAAGAGTCAGACATCATCATCAGCTCATTAAATTGTATTTGCCCCATAGAAAAAAGTGACCATGTAACAATTGAATTTCAGCTGGATGATAGGTAATAGAGCCAAGAAATGACTCGCACAAGGTAGACTCAACTTTGGGAAGGGAAATTACTTAGGCCTGAAGAAATTCCTTGGAGAAGCAGGCTGGGGGAAATTCATGAATACCATGGGAATAATGAGGAAATGGGAAATCTTCCCCAACATTTAGAACTTTGGAGGGAACAAAAATGTGCCAAAGATTAGCTTAAAGAAAAAACAGAAATAATGTTGGTTCAACAGAAGGGGCAATATTGATTTTTTTTTTTTTTTTTTTTTTTTAAGTTAAGGGACATGGCTTGTGGGAAATGGAGGAAGAGAAGAAGTAAAAACACAAAATAAGCTTACAAACAAGATAGATATGACTATACAAAAATTCACAGGAAGAAAGTAATTTTGAAAGAGGTGTCAGAGATCAGTGGAAAGATGAATTGAAATTATTTTAGAGGTTTAGAAATGTTACACTGAGACATAGAGAAGTAATCACGAAGCTAATAGTGGGATGTGAGGTCTTTTAGGAGGCCTCAGCTTAGGCAGAAATAATGAATAAAAGTTTTCAAATGGTCTTCTTAAAGGAGAGCAATTTTTTTGAGGAAAGTGAAGGGAGCAACAATTCATGAGGGAAGTGCTCAATCTCTTGGGATGATTGGATGTGATAAAAGCTTCAGGAGCTGACGGGATTTCAAACTGAATATTTTAAGAATGTAAGGAACAACTGGCAGACAAGATTCACAGTCTTATTATTTGTTAACTGAAAGAAGGTATAGTGCCACATGATTGAAAAAGAGCTAAGGTGGCACCAATTCACAAATGTGGAAGTAGACACCATTAAATTATAGGCTGGTATCATTGACCAGCACAATAGTGAAATTATGTGAAATGATTGTGAAAGATTGATCATCCAAATATCTTGAAAAGATGAGCATTCTGACAGACAATTTGACTTTAGATCTAGAAGATCATGTGTGTCAAACCTTTTAAGTTTTTACTCAAATGATTGATGTACTGCAAGAGAGGGGTAGGTGGACTGTGACCGCATCCATACGATGACACTAACATAGGCATCATGTGGCATGAGTGGGTAGACAAGGATACCGGCATGGTGTCTTGATTATATTTTATAGTTGTAGCTGAAAGATCCCCATATTCAGTGAACTAGATTGTGATCAGGTTTTCTGTAGTCATTAATATGTTCAGGGTGAACTCGTTTGCTGCTGAGACATTAGCTAGTGAATACCTCTTAAGTTTATTACTTTCTGTGATGTTTATATCTTCGAATAGTGACAAGTGATTGTGGTGTGTTTTTGTAATTTTGAAAATGGTCAACAAAAGGACTCTTTCCCTTCTCTGCTCCAATGTTGACAACTGTAATTTCTCCAATCTTTGTTCTGGGGTATTGGCTGCATGTTATTGTGGCAAAGTAGCATGCAGTTGATACTTTAGGGTCTATATGGGGCGCCCCTATGGACCAGAGCCATGCATCATTATGTCTGTGATAGAGGAAACGCTTTTATACTATGACTATCCCTCGGTTATGCTGTCCCCCAACCCCTTGTTACTGTCCTGTACCATTTCTCTGAATATTCATTTCCTCTTTTCGCCGACCCTGTGGTGGGGGAAGAGAATGCTACCACCAAGTCTCTCCACTTGAGTCGTAAAAGGCGACAAAAAACGGGATGGGGGATGGGATTAGGAGTCCTACTACCTGTAGCCCCGAAAGGGGACATTCCTAAAAAAAGAAGAAAAGGCATAAGAGGGTCTGGGAGTTTTCCAACCAGTACCCTAAGGTTTGGGTCTTTTAATGTGCGTGGATGTGGTACAGAGGAGAGTAAAAGGGAAGAGATTGGCAGTATGTTTGTGAGAAGAAAGATGGATGTGCTGGCTTTGAGTGAAACTAAAATGAAAGGGCAACTGTGAGTTTGGGAGTGTAGCTGGGAGATACTCAGAAGTGAAGAGGGGATGAGGGAGAGAAGGGGTGGCTATACTTGTAAGTGAAGAGATAAGTAAGCAGGTAGTGGAGTGGAAGGAGATTTCATCAAGGTTGATGTGGATGAAGGTGAAGCTGGGAAGGGAGATGTGGGTTTTTGTAAGTGCGTATGGACCTGGTAGTGAGAAGAGCATGGAGGAAAAGGAGGCTTTTTGGGTAGATATAAATGAGTGTATAGAGGGATTAGGGAGAAATGTCAATGTACTGTAGTTGTATTGAGAGACCTTTATGCTAGGGTAGGAAAAGAACCAATAGATGGAGTGATTGGGAAATATGGAGTTCCCGGTAAAATCATAGTGGAGAAATGATGGTGGAGATGTGTCTTGAAAGAGAGTTGATGATAGCAAATACAGTGTTTAGGAAGAAAGTCAAGCATAAGTACACATGGGAGAGGGTGGTGGGTGGAAGGGTGGCAGATAGAGTGTTAATGGACAATATAGTGGTGACCAGGAGTATGGTAGGAAGAGTTAGGGATGTACATGTTCTAAGGGGAGAGAGTGGGGGAATATCAGATCCTTTTCTGGTGGAAGGTAAAATGAGAGTGGAGAATAGGTGGAGAAAGAGGAAAAGGGCAGAATGAAGGGAGGTACTTAGAGTGAACTGCTTAAATGAGGAAAATAAGGAGAGTGAGTATAAGAAGCTGAAAGAGGAGTGGGAGGGAGTAAAGGATAGAGTAGAACTAGGAGTGGAGGAGGAATGGGGATGGTTCAAGGAGGGAGTCATAAGGTGTGCAAAGATGGTGTGTGGAACAAGGAGGGCGGGAGGAAAAAGAAGGAAGGGTAGTGAGTGGTGGGATGAGGAAGCAAAGAATTGTGTAGAAGAAAAGAAGCAGGCATTCATAGATTGGCTGCAAATTAGGACAAGGGAATTGTATGAGAGGTACAAAGTAAAGAGAAGGGAAGTTAAGCATAAGATAAAGGAAGCAAAGAGGAGAGCAGATGTGAGATGGGGTAAGAGTATGACAGAAAATTTTGAAAGCAATAAAAAGATGTTTTGGAAGGTAATTAAGAGAAAGAGGAGGCGAATCAAGTAGAGAAGAAAAGGTAAAAGGTGCAGATGGAGAGATGATAATGGAAGAGAAGGCAGTGAGAGGAAGGTGGGCAGAGTATTTTAAGGAGTTGCTAAATGTGAAGGAGGATAGGGATCGAAAGGTAGTTGCAGTTGGAAGTGCTAAGAAAATGAGAGTGATACATATACCAAAGGCTTTTTCCCCCTACATGGGGGGTAGCCACAAAGAAAAATGCATAGAAACCACTTCCACCCATTCCATTTCCTACATATTCCACTCCCCTCCACCCTCCTCCCTCCCTTTTATCTTGGCACCTCATGGATGACAGGTCATCCCTGCATCCTGTCCACTGCCTTGGGTCAGAAGCAGTGTCGCAAGACACAGCGCATCCACAGCAAGGCCGCTTCATAAATTCGGCGACCCCCCCCCTCTCCGTCCCCTCATGCAGAAAAGGAGATGGGGAGAAATCCCTTCGGGCTTTGTCAATTTTCTTCTCACGCATACCTCCCCACCCCCCACCCACTCCCCCTCATGCATCATAGCATCATCTATACACAACCCCTCTCCATTCACCCCTATCTTCTGTCCTCCCCCGTCCTTCCTCCACAGCCATTCCTCTTTTTTGTAATGCCCCTTTCACCCCATCCATCCATCTCATCCTAGGACGCCCCCTCATATTCACTCCTTCCACCTCTGCCTTCCATACTTTTTTTTACTAATCGTTCTTCACTCATTCTTTCCATGTGTCCAAACCATTCTAGTACCCTTTCATCAACCCTTTCTCCCAGCTCCCTTTCCACCCCTGTTCTCCACCTCCTCATTTCTTACTCTGTCTAGCCTAGTAACCCCTATCATACTTCTCAGACATTTCATCTCAAACACATTCAAACTCCTTCTCTCTTCCTCTCTCATGTTCCATGTTTGTGCCCCGTACAATGCTGTTGGTACAATCACCCCTTCATATAACCTCCTCTTAGCATCCATTCCCAGATGTCTATTTCTCATTACACTTTTCAATCCACCAAGGCATTTACTCGCTTCTCTCAATCTACATTCTACCTCCACCCCCACTCCCTTGCCTGCCACATTCGCACCCAAATATCTAAAACTATCCACTTCCTCCAGTCTTTCACCCTTAATACTCACCTCCAGCCTGCTCTCACTCTCTCCCCTTGTACATCTCATCACCTTACTTTTACCCACATTTATCTTCAGCTTCCTTCTTTCACACACCACCTCAAACTCTGTCACTAACTTCCTCAATCCCTCCTCTGATCCTGCTACAAGCGCAGTGTTGTCAGCAAACAACAATTGGCTCACCTCCTACTGTTCCCCATTTTCTTTAATCATCTCCAAACCCTGACCCACTACCCTTGCATTCACCTCTCGCACCACCCCATCCATGTAAAGATTGAACAGCCAGGGTGACATAACACATCCCTGATGAAGTCCCACCTTTACCTCAAACCATTCACTCTCTCCATTTCTAATCCTAACACAAGCTCTACTACTCTCGTAAAAACTCTTGACTACTCTTAACAGCTTTCCTCCTATCCCATATATCTGCAGTACCTCCCACAGTGCCTTCCTATCTACCCTGTCATAAGCCTTTTCCAGATCCATAAAAGCCCAAAAAACATCCTTACCTTTTCCTATAGCTTTCTCACATATGTCTTACCACAAAGATCTGCTCTACACAGCCCCTACCTGTCCTAAACCCGCACTGTTCCTCACCAATTACTCCCTCTGTTCCTCTCCTAATCCTCTCAATCAAGACCCTCCCATAAGCCTTCCCAACTACACTCAACAAGCTGATCCCTTTGAAACTACTACACTCACACTTGTCCCCCTTTCCCTTATAAAGCGGAAATATACAAGCACTCCTCCAGTCCTCTGGCACTCTATCCTCTCTCAAACAAACATTAAACAACCTCACCAGCCAGTTCACCATCACTGTACCCCCTTTCTTCAGACATTCTGCATGGCATCCATCCAACCCAGGTGCCTTACCTGCTCTCATCATCTTAACAGCTGCTTCCACTTCATCCTTCCCTATTTCTCCTCCATTTTCCTCACTCATCACATTCATTTTCTTAGCGCTTCCCACTGCAACTACCTTTCCCTCCCTATCCTCCTTCACATTTAGCAACTCCTTAAAATACTCTGCCCATCTTCCTCTCACTGCCTTCTCTTCCATTATCATCTCTCCATCTGCACCTTTTACCTTTTCCTCTCTACTTGATTTGCCTCCTTTTTCTTTTTTAATTTCCTTCCACAACATCTTTTTATCGCTTTCAAAATTTTCTGTCATACTCTTACCCCATCTCACATCTGCTCTCCTCTTTGCTTCCTTTATCTTATGCTTAACTTCCCTTCTCTTTACTTTGTACCTCTCATACGATTCCCTTGTCCTAATTTGCAGCCAATCTATGAATGCCTGCTTCTTTTCTTCTACACATTTCTTTGCTTCCTCATCCCACCACTCACTACCCTTCCTTCTTTTTCCTCCCGCTCTCCTTGTTCCACACACCATCTTTGCACACCTTATGACTCCCTCCTTGAACATCCCCATTCCTCCTCCACTCCCAGTTCTACTCTATCCTTTACTCCCTCCCACTCCTCTTTCAGTTTCTTCTTAAACTCACTCTCCTTTTTTTCCTCATTTAAGCAGTTCACTCTAAGTACCTCCCTACCTTCTGTCCTTTTCCTCTTTCTCCACCTATTCTCCACTCTCATTTTACCTTCCACCAGAAAAGGATCTGATATTCCCCCACTCTCTCCCCTTAGAACATGTACATCCCTAACTCTTCCTACCATACTCCTGGTCACCACTATATTGTCCATTAACACTAACTGCCACCCTTCCATCCACCACTCTCTCCCATGTGTACTTATGCTTGACTTTCTTCCTAAATACTGTATTAGCTATCATCAACTCTTTCAAGACACATCTCCACCATCATTTCTCCACTATGATTTTTACCGGGAACTCCATACTTCCCAATCACTCCGTCTATTGGCTCATTTCCTACCCTAGCATTAAGGTCTCTCAATACAACTACATTGACATTTCTCCCTAATCCCTCTATACACTCATTTATATCTACCCAAAAAGCCTCCCTTTCCTCTACACTCTTCTCACTACCAGGTCCATACGCACTTACAAAAACCCACATCTCCCTTCCCAGCTTCACCTTCATCCACATCAACCTTGATGAAACCTCCTTCCACTCCACTACCTGCTTACTTATCTCTTCACTTACTAGTATAGCCACCCCTTCTCTCCCTCATCCCCTCTTCACTCCTGAGTACCTCCCAGCTACACTCCCAAACTCACAGTTGCCCTTTCCTTTCATTTTAGTTTCACTCAAAGCCAGCACATCCATCTTCTCACAAACATACTGCCAATCTCTTCCCTCTTACTCTCATCTGTACCACATCCACACACATTAAAAGACTCAAACCTTAGGGTACTGGTTGGAAAACTCCCAGACCCTCTTATGCCTTTTATTTTGTTTTTAGGAATGTCCCCTTTCGGGGCTACAGGTAGTAGGACTCCTAATCCCATCCCCCATCCCGTTTTTTGTCACCTTTTACGACTCAAGTGGGAAAACTTGGTGGTAGCATTCTCTTCCCCCACCACAGGGTCGGCAAAAATAGAAAATGAATGCTCAGAGAAATGGTACAGGACAGCAAGAAGGGGTTGGGGGACAGTATAACGGAGGGACAGTCGTAGTATAAAAGTGTCATAATTTCTCTATGAACAGAGTTTTCCTCTATCATAGACAAAATGATGTGTGGCTCTGGTCCATAGGGGCGCCCCATATAGACCCTAAAATATCAACTGCATGCTACTTTGCCACAATAACATGCAGCCAATACCCCAGACGGGGAGTTGCTAAATGTGAAGGAGAATAGGGAGGGAAAGGTAGTTGCAGTTGGAAGCGCTAAGAAAATGAGAGTGATGAGTGAGAAAAATGGAGGAGAAATGGGGAAGGATGAAGTGAAAGCAGCTGTTAAGATGATGAGAGCAGGTAAGGCGCCTGGTCTGGATGGATGCCATGCAGAATGTCTGAAGAAAGGAGGTACATTTATGGTGGACTGGCCTGTGAGGTTATTTAATGTTTGTTTAAGAGAGGGTAGAGTGCCGGAGGACTGAAGGAGTGCCTGTATATTTCCGCTTCACAAGGGAAAGGGGGACAAGTGTGAGTAGTAGTTTCAGAGGGATCAGCTTGTCAAGTGTAGTTGGGAAGGCTTATGGGAGGGTCTTGATTGAGAGGATTAGGAGAGGAACAGAGGGAGTAATTGGTGAGGAACAGTGCGGGTTTAGGACAGGTAGAGGTTGTGTAGATCAGATTTTTGTGGTAAGACAGATATGTGAGAAAGCTATAGGAAAAGGTAAGGATGTTTTTTGGGCTTTTATGGATCTGGAAAAGGCTTATGACAGGGTAGACAGGAAGGCACTGTGGGAGGTACTGCTGATATATGGGATAGGAAGAAAGCTGTTAAGAGTAGTCAAGAGTTTTTATGAGAGTAGTAGAGCTTGTGTTAGGATTAGAAATGGAGAGAATGAATGGTTTGAGGTAAAGGTGGGACTTCATCAGGGATGTGTTATGTTGCCCTGGCTGTTCAATCTTTACATGGATGGGGTGGTGCGAGAGGTGAATGCAAGGGTAGTGGGTCAAGGTTTGGAGATGATTAAAGAAAATGGAGAAAAGTGGGAGGTGAGCCAGTTGTTGATTGCTGACAACACTGCGCTTGTAGCAGGATCAGAGGAGGGATTGAGGAAGTTAGTGACAGAGTTTGAGAAGGTGTGTGAAAGAAGGAAGCTGAAGATAAATGTGGGTAAAAGTAAGGTGATGAGATGTACAAGGGGAGAGAGTGACAGCAGTCTGGAAGCGAGCATTAACCCCTTCACTCCGGGCCAAAATCTCGTGGGCAGCATTAGCTGCCAGATGTATGTTGTGTGATAATACTCACATTATGAAAAATAAAGTCACCGTTGTATTAATCGTTTTTTCTCTCACCTGTGAATTTTGATAACCATAAAAAATATGATGAAGTCAGTTTACAGAGTATGGGGGTCACACAGGTACAAGTACAATAAATATAATCAAGACGCCGACGTCAGCATCCTCGCGTACCCACTTGCTCCTCATGATGCCTACGTAGGCGTCACCGTATGGAAGGGGTTAAGAGTGAAAGACTGGAGGAAGTGGATAGTTTTAGATATTTGGGTGCGAATGTGGCAGGAAAGGGAGGAGTGGGGGTGGAGGTAGAATATAGATTGAGAGAAGTGAGTAAATGCCTTGGTGGATTGAAAGTGTAATGAGAAATAGACATCTGGGAATGGATGCTAAGAGGATGTGATATGAAGGAGTGAGTGTGCCAACAGTATTGTATGGGGCAGAAACATGGAACTTGAGAAAGGAAGAAAGGAGTTTGAATGCATTTGAGATGAAATGTCTGAGAAGTATGATAGGGGTTACTAGGCTGGATAGAGTAAGAAATGAGGAGGTGATGAGGAGAACAGGGGTGGAAAGGGAACTGGGAGATAGGGTTGATGAAACAGTATTAGGATGGTTTGGACACATGGAAAGAATGAGTGAAGAAAGATTAGTAAAAGAAGTGTGGAAGGCAGAGGTGGAAAGAGTGAATATGAGGGGGCGTCCTAGGATGAGATGGATGGATGGATGTGGTGAAAGGGGCATTACAAAAGAGAGGAAGGACGGGAGAGGACAGAAGATAGGGTTGAATGGAGAGGGGTTGTGTATAGATGATCATGTGATGCATGAGGGGGAGTGGGTGGGGGATGGGGGGTGAGGAAGTATGTATGAGAAAAATTTGACAAAGCCTGAAGGGATTTCTCCCCGTCTTCTCCTTTTCTGAATGAGGGATGGAGAGGGGGGGTCGCTGAATTTATGAAGCGGCCTTGCTGTGGATGTGCTGTGTCTTGCGACACTGCTTCTGACCCAGGGCAGTGGACAGGATGCAGGGATGACCCGTCATCCAGGAGGTGCCAAGAAAAGAGGGAGGGAGGAGGGTGGAGGGTGAAAGGGAGTGGAATACATAGGAAATGGAATGGATGGGAGTGATTTCTATGCCTTGTTCTTTTTTGGCTACCCCCTGTGTAGCCAAGTATGTATGTGAGGAAGTATGTATGAGAAAAATTTGACAGCCCGAAGGGATTTCTCCCCGTCTTCTCCTTTTCTGAATGAGGGATGGAGAGGGGGGGTCGCTGAATTTATGAAGCGGCCTTGCTGTGGATGTGCTGTGTCTTGCGACACTGCTTCTGACCCAGGGCAGTGGACAGGATGCAGGGATGACCCGTCATCCAGGAGGTGCCAAGAAAAGAGGGAGGGAGGAGGGTGGAGGGTGAAGGGGAGTGGAATACATAGGAAATGGAATGGATGGGAGTGATTTCTATGCCTTTTTCTTTTTTGGCTACCCCCTGTGTAGGGGGAAAAAGCCTTTGGTAGATGTATGTATGTATGTTTATCTATTAGTGTCATCTCTTTTTCTAATTCCTCAATACTCATTTCTCAGTTTTATCTTTAGGGGTTGATTTCTTTCCTTAGAATAATGACCAATTCTATACACATCATCGATGTCTTTCTCTACATCCTGGTCTCCATCCTGAATTTCTTTTAGGCTTGCTATTGCTGTTTTTTTTCTCTCGTGTACCTTGCTAGACCATTATTTCTTATCTGCTGCATCTCTGACCCAATTTATCTTTTCATTAATTACTTGGATAATTGCGTCTTTTGTATTTTCCTGCATTTACATATGTTTATACAATACTGAATGGGTCCCAGTGAATAGAGATGCATTTTTATCAACCATAATGCACTTTAATTCTAAGCCATCAACATTGGGAGATCCATGGAGGCCAACATGCAGAAATTGAAATGTGGTATGGCCAAGGACTCGAACCCGGGTAGTACGTGACAAGTGCTGTAGTGACTTAACTGATTGCTCCATCAAGAGAGATACAAGTTGAGCGCAACTTTTCTTATATACTGTATTTGTATGCTCGAGTTATGTACATATGAAATTTTGTGTTCAACTCATCTCCACTATGATAGTACAATTGGTAAGTATACGAACGCAGGAAAGTATTTGTACAACACTGAATGGGTGTCAGTGAATAGAAATACATTTTTATCAATGACAATGCACTTTAATTCTAAGCCAAGGACTTGAACCGAGCTAGCATGTGACAATTGCTGTAGTGACTTAACTGATTGCTCCATCAAGAGAAATATAAGTTGAGTGCAACTTTTCTTACATATTTGTATGCTTGAGTTACATACTCGTACATAAAATATATAAGAAAAGTTGCACTCAGTTTATCTCTCTTGATGGAGCAATCAGTTAAGTCACTAGAGCACTTTTCATGTGCTAGCCGGATTTGAGTCCTTGGCTGTACCATGTTTCAATTTCTGCATGTTGGCCTCCATGGAGCTTCTGATATTGATGGCTTAGAATTAAAGTGCATTGTGGTTGATAAAAATGTATCTCTATTCACTGGGACCCATTCAGTGTTGTACAAATACTTTTCCGCATTTGTATACTTACCAATTGTAATATAGTGGAGATGGGTTGAATGCAAAATTTCGTGTATGTGTATGTAACTCGAGCATACAAATATTTAAGAAAAGTTGTGCTCAACTTGTATCTCTCTTGATGGAGCAATCAGTTAAGTCACTACAGTACTTGTCATATACTAGCTAGGTTTGAGTCCTTGGCTGTACCATGTTTCAATTTCTGCATGTTGGCCTCCATGGATCTCCCAATATTGATGGCTTAGAATTAAAGTGCATTGTGGTATAAGAAAAGTTGCACTCAACTTGTATCTCTTGATGGAGCAATCGGGTAAGTCGCTACAGCACATGTCATGTGCTAGCCGGGTTCGAGTACTTGGCCGTATCATGTTTCAGTTTCTGCATGTTGGCCTCCTGATATTGATGGCTTAGAATTAAAGTGCAATGTGATTGATAAAACATATATATATATATATGTATATATGTATATATATATATATATATATATATATAGATATATATATATATATATATACATATAAAAGTAGATGTAGTAGCACTTGAGTAAAATAAAACTTCAACCCACTCTCAGAGAAAAATGAGCTGAGATACAGAGTAAACCGTATATTTTGACCATTGACTGTGCTCCTCTTCAGCAGAGGACCACAGTCTGTGGTTGAAATACATGGTTTATTCTGTATGTCAGCATATTTTTTTTCCAAGAGTGGGTTTAAATTTATATGTGACAGGTGGAGTTGGAAACACAGGAGTCTTAGTCTGAGTTTATTCCTGACTAGCTTTGCAGGTATGCTTTTTCAAAGGAATCATTCCTTTTAAAAAGCATACCTGCGAAACTAGTCAGGATTAAAATCGGACTAAGACTCCTATGTTTCCTACTCCACGTATGTCAACCTGTCAGAATGTCTCAACATTATATATATATATATATATATATATATATATATATAGAAAGAAATATATATATATATAGAAATATATATATATATATATATACATACATATATAATTATTTATTTATATATACCCACACTTATTACTTTGTATTTTTAATCTAAATTATCCAGGCTAAAGAAGGCTCCCGCAAAGAATATGACACATTTGGTGAGCTTGAGGTCCCAAACAGCAAATACTATGGAGCCCAAACTGTTCGATCAGTGATGAACTTCCCCATAGGTGGCCCAACTGAAAGAATGCCTGTAAGTAGGTTTTATGTTTCTCTTTGTGAAAATTGAAATATGTCTAGCACTACAAATACAAAACAGCAGTCAGGAACACAAATTTGTCTCAGTAATGATGGCTAACACAAAACAGAATGTTTACATCCCCCAGAAACCCACAGTGACATTGATTACCCCAAAGAAGCACCCAACAATCAGATTTAATGGTCAACCTCTCCCACTAGACTAAAGTCCTGAAGTATTAAGCTTGACTTTTAATAATTATCTGTATCTATTCTCTCTGTATACCAAAAAATTTCTTCACTCTTAAGGAAGGTAGCAAGCCAAGCCATGTATTCACCCATCCCATACACATCCAACACCCACCTGTCCTACTCTGTCAACTTCCCATGGATGAAAGGCCAACCACCCCTTGCCCCCTACCCACTACCCAGGCCAGAGGCAATGCAACAAGACACAACACCTCTGTAACAGGACCTAACAGCTGAAGCTCTTTCCCACTGCCCCACTACCTAACCTTCACCCCTTGTTTTTTCATGAACATTTAGAGAAGACAAAGAAATTCCTTTAGGCCATGTCAATTCATCATCATCTTGCAACTGCTCCCCACTTGCACCCATCTCTTGTCCTCTCCCTTCCCTGCTCAACATACATTTCCATTTTACTCATGGCCCTTCCCCCATCCATCCACATCATTCCCAGTTTTCTCCTGAAGTTCACTCCATCCACCTCTGCCTTCCACATTCTGTTTTCTAGTATTTCTTCACTCATGATGTATGCCCAAACCAAGGAGTGAACATGAAGGGGTGACAAAAGATGAGATGGATGGTACAGGTAAAAGGGGCATTGGGAAAGAGAGGAATGCCTGTTGAGGAAGGACGGAAAAAGACAGAAGATAGGGGTGAATGGAGAATAGTTGTGTATAGATAATCCTGTGATGCATGAGGGGGAGTGGATGGGGGATGGGGGTGAGAGAGTATGTGTGAAAAATAATATGATGCAGCTTGAAGGGCTTTCTCCCTGTCTTCTCCATTTCTGCATGAGAGGATGGAGAGGAGTGGTCACCGATTTAATGAAATGTCCTTGCTGTGGATGTGCGGTGTCTTGCGACACTGCTTCTGACCCAGGGCAGTGGGTGAGATGCAGGGATGACCAGTCATCCAGGAGGAGCCAAGAGGGAGGGAAGAGGGTGGATGGGAGTGGTTTTTATGCATTTGTTTTTTGGCTACCTTCCTTGTAAGGGGGAAAATATGTGTGTGTGTGTATGTGTATATATATATATTATATATATATATATATATATATATATATATATATATATATATATATATATATATGGGATTGGGAGAAGGCTGTGTAGGGCAGTCAAGAGTTTTTATGAGAGTAGTAGAGCCTGTGAAAGAATGGGAAATGGGGAAAGTGGTTTAAGGTAAAGGTGGGAGAGCTTTAAGTGCTGTGTCATGTCACACCATGGCTGTTCAGTGTTGCATGGATGGGATAGTGTGGGAGGTAAAGGTGAGGGCAAAGGGTGGGGACTGGAGATTGTTAAAAGAAAATGGAAAAAAGTGGAAGATGAACCAGTTGCTGTTTGCTGACGACATTGTACTTGTGGCAGGGTCAGAGTATGGATTAAGGGAGTTAGTGACGGAGTATGGGAATGTAGGAGAAAGTTGAAGGTAAATGTAGGTAAAAACAAGGTGATGAGATGTACAAAGGTAGAGGATGGCAGTGAGTTGGAAGTAAGTTTAAAAGGAGAGAGGTTGATGAAAGAGTATTGGGATGGTTTGGACACGTGGAAAGAATGAGTGATAAAAGACTAGTAAAGGTGTATTTACCTAGTTGTATCTTACAGGAAGGGGAGCTATGCTCATGGTGTCCCACCTTCGTATCTTGCAGTGTTTAGTTTGCTCTTAAATTTGTGTATGGTTTTTGCACACACTATTGTTTTGTCCAGTTTGTTTCAAGTGCCCACCACTCTGTGTATTTACCTAGTTGTATTATACAGGAAGGGAGCTATGCTCATAGTGACCTGTCTTTGTATCTTTCAGTATCAGGTTTGTTCTTAAATTCTTGAATAGTGTTTGCACACATTGTTGCCTTATCTAATTTTTTAATAAATCATCTCGAGGATTTCCATTCCATTCATGATTCATTAAATAGTCAGTAGATTTCCTCTTTCTCTTCTTTGTTCCAGTTGGTAGTTCCAATTTAGACAATCTTTGTTCATATGTCAATTTGGAGAGTGTTGGTGCCATCTTTGTTGTTGCTCTTTGTATTCTTTCTAATTTCTTTGTATTCTTTTTAGTACTGGGTGCCCAGTGTTGCAGTGTACTCCAATTTTGGTCTTATCAGTGTAACTAATATTTTCTTGATCATTTCCTCATCCAAATAGTCAAATGCCGCTTTCATTGACCTTAGTAGGTTGAAGGGGTATTTACCTAGTTGTATCTTATAGGAAGGAGAGCTATGCTCGTGGTGTTCTGTCTCTGTATCGTGCCATATCTAATTTGCTCTTAAATTCTTGTATTATTTTTGCATTCACTATTGTTTTGTCCAGTTTGTTCCATACGTTCACTACTCTCTAGGGAAAGCTGTTTTTTTAATGTCTTTTCTATAACTCTCCTTTTTGAGTTTCTTTCCATGTCCTCATGTGTATCTCTTATCCCAATTTAGTAAGTCATCTCTATCGAGGATCTCTACACTTTTCATATTCTGTAGAAGGTGAACAAGTCACCTTTTTCTCTTCTTCATATGACATTTTTGATAGTGTAGGGGCCATCTTCATAGTTGCTCTCTGGATTCTCTCAATTTTCTACATAGTCAAACCTCAGTTTTCAAACATAATTTGTTCCAAAAATCTGTTCTCAAACTGAATTGTTCGAAAACCGAATAATATTTTCCCATTACAAATAATGTAAAAGAGATTAATTCATTCCCAAGCACCAGATGAATGCTTATTTACCTAATTACACTTTATATATCATATAATAGATAAAACATAAAAGTGTAAATCAAACGAAAAACAACTGAAGTAAATTTAATGACAAAGTACAGTTACTATGTAATGTAAGTACTCTACCCTTTTCGCTACAATGTGATGGTATAGGTTTCTCATATAAACAAGCAATAACATTTCGACTTCCTCAAGTATTTGTGGTCTTTGTTTACTAATGATGGTCACTCCTTTTGCAACATCAGCTGACTTTATCACTTTATTCTTGAGATTAGTGCAAATTATAGACTTTGCCATACTGTACTGCACAGCAAGATCAGATACACGAATGCCATTTTCGTGTTTTGCGATAATTTCTTTCTTCACTTCGATTGTTTTTCTCTCAACTTTTCTTTTTCCTTGACCAGTATCACTTTTTGGTTTCTTTGGAGCCATCACTGAGGGCTAGTGTAGGAAAAAGAAGTGCTGAATGCAATAAAATTGATAATTGATAATGAAAACACAGTGCAACTATTCAGCTCAGTGGTCAACAGAGAATTATTTACATTTTGTCAGTGGCCACATGTCAGTGTCATTCGAGAACCGAAATTTTGTTAAAAAACAGGTATTTCCAGCTTGAATTTTTTGTTCGAAAACTGATTTATTCGAGTTCAGAGATGTTCGAGAACAGAGGTTTGACTATATATTTTTAGTACTGGGTGAACATAGTGTTGCTGCATACTCCTATTTGGGCCCTATCAGTGTGACTAAATTTTCTTTACCATTTCTTCATCCAAGTAAGTGAAAGCCACTTTTATTTATCTTAGCAAGTTATAGGTTTCACTGACAATTTTGTTTTATATGTTTGTCAGGGGACATATCTTTTGTGATGATCACTCTCAGGTCTTTTTCAAATCCCACTTTTGTTACTTCTTTTTCACCAATTTTATATTGCTACATTTCTTAATGTTGAAGTCCACTTCCCACTTCTGACTCCATTCCCAGACCCTATTCAGATCTCTCTGTAGTGAGTCATAGTCCATTTTAGTACTCACTTTCTTTAACAATTTTGCATCATCTGCAAAGAAGTTCATGTAGCCTTCCACACCCTTGACCATGTCATTCACATAGCAAACATTATTGAAGCCAGTACTGATCCTTGTGGAACTCACTAATTACCTCCTCCCACAGACCTCTTATCTCTGAGCACTACTCTCATTTTTCTTCCATGCAAAAAGTCCTCCATCCATTTCAGTAGTTTACTTTGTATCCCTCCTATGGTTTCCAATTTTCTTAATAGTTTTTTGTGAGGGACTTTATCAAAAGCTTTTTGTAGATCTAGGAACGGACAATCAGCCCATCCATCCCTTTCTTGTATTGTGTCTAGTCTTGAGTAAATACTGATCAAATTTGTTGTACATGATCTTCCCTGTCTTATTTCGAATTGTCTCAGATTTAGGCTCTTGTTCTCCTCCAGATGTTTTATCCATCCACTTTTTATAACTTTTTCACATATTTTAGCTACCATGCCCTATTTCCTTCTTTATAAATTGGCATGATATCAGTATTTTTCCAGTTGTCTGGTATTTTCCCTTTTTTGAGTGAGCAACTTATGTTATATATTTTGTCTATTAGTTCTTTACATTCTTTTAATACCCAGTTTGTTATTCCATGTGGGCCATGTGATTTTCTGACATCAAGGTTCATTATTTGATCTGTTATTTCTTTCCTTGTTACTCTTATTTCCCTCATGGGGGGTATTTAGGAAATGCTTCCTAACTAAGTGCAGGCATCTTAACTGCCATGATGACTGCCGAGTTAATCCAACAATTGTGTGGACATAATACTAATCATGCACACTTCACTTGTCCAGCTGTTCTGTATTTCTCTCTTTATTTCTCAATCGAGTCCCTGTTTGGGCGCCAGTGTTGTGAGGGTTTGAAATGTACTCAGGAAAATGAGAAGAGAGAGAGAAATGCACCAACACCACTATGATGGCTTTATTTGGATTAACACAGTACAGCTATACTAACTGACCAATATCTTTAGAGGTAAGTAATTCTACAACTCTTTCCTGTTCTGGGGGGGAGGCTGGAGCCGGGTCCACAATTGTTGCATTTCCATGTATTGTATCATCTTTGCATACCACCTAGTGATATGATACTGTGTAACTGGGTATTGTACCCACTTGTTGTGTATCCGCCTGCTGTATATGGATATGCAACAAGTGAGTACAATACCCTGTTGCACCGTATCGTATCACTAGGTGGTACGCAGAGATGGTACAATACGTGGAAATGCAACAAGTGTGGACCTGGCTTGAAGTGTCCACCCAACAGCTCATCGCTGTGATTTGTTGCTTGGGTCGAGTGCTGAGTCCTCCTGTTCCAGTCGGGTGCTGAGCCCCTCCTGCTCCAGTTGAGTGCTGAGCCCCTCCAGGTCCAGTTGAGTGCTGAGCCCCTCCAGGTCCGCCACTGATGGCAGCCCATCGAAGAGTGTCCCAAGTTCCTTCATGACCTCTATCTGTAGATGTGGGGGAGGAGGAGAACTGAAGAGGAAGGTTGAACTGCGCATGCATGTTCCAGGAGTGACGAAGTGTCTGGTCCAGTTGGCAGCCTTGGGAAGGGATGACCTCTCACTATGGTCAAACCTTTGACCTGGGCTCAGGTAACTGGGTGTGCTGCAGCGGTTCCTCTCCCCTAAGCCTGGATTGGTCCATGTGGGGGCGAAATGTCTCTCGATGTCAACCTCCAGGCTGGAGGTTGACATTGAGAATAGTTGTGAGAACTTGTCTGTAGATGGATGTATGAACTTGGTACTTGCTGACACAGGATGAAAAGGGAACCTGGATAGCCTTTGCAGCAAAGGTTTCCCAATTCCAGCAGTGAGCAATATAAAGAACCTTGGGAACACTGTATCCTATCATACACTAGAAGACAATGCTAGGACTAGGACCAAAACATCAGGCAATAAACCTCCCTCACTGAGTTTGCTGTTTACACTCCTTCCCCCCCTCCCCCCCCAAAAAAAAAATATATATATATATGTATATATATATATATATATACACACACAGTACTAATTCTCATTAACGGACTAAAAGGGGGGTAACGGTGTCCGTTGATGTGAATAATCCGTTGATTTGTAGTGGTTTTTGAGTGGCACAGCACTAAACAACAGCACCAAAAACACCGAAAACACAGCTAATTAACATCCATTAATGAGAGGTCTCACTGTGTATATATATATATATATATATATATATATATATATATATATATTTATACATATATATATACATATATATATATATATACATATACAGTCAAAGCCCTTGTATCCGGCACCAATGGGGCCGAAGACGTACCGGATATGAGAAAATGCCGGATACGGGAAGGGATATTAAAAAAAATACATTTATTTACATTGTTCTTTTACTTATTAATAGATATTAATTCGCTTTAATAATAAACACATCCACATATCTATATATTGTAAATTCTATCAGTATAGAGTAAATCCAATCAATATACATCAGTTATAATCATCACAGCATTACCAGTTATCTAATTCATCATCTGATAATTTTACGACGGAGTTGTGAATGGCCGCGTTCAGTGTTGGTGGCTGAGAGGGTGCATTCACCTCTACACTCAAGTTTTCTTTCACTAAATTTTGTACCAACTTTCATAAAATATATGATGTCTCTGCTTAGAATTTTTTCCTCTTTGTTTGTGCACTGTTCTGCAAATTTCACAAACACTGCTAGACCCTTCGCTGCATCCTTCCACGACACTTTCATCTCAGGGTCGTCTTCTTCACTATCTGCCTCTGTCGTTTTTGTGTGTTCATCGGGAAGTGATTGTAAAATTTCATCATCACTAAATGAGAATGTTGCTGCTCGGTCACTGTCCATATCTACACAAACTTGTGGTCCTGGAGCTGCAGCGTCTACGTCGTGGGACCACCCCTCAACCCCAAGAGTTGGGGGCCAAACGGCAGCAACTACCCCTGGCCACCGGCTCTACGCAGGTGGCACCGATCCCCAAGAGGAGCTACGCCTACCTTGGGGAGTACCACAATCCTTTTTCCCAACATGCAATATTACGTTTTTTCTGCACTGAGGGGTGATTTTCCGACGATCACCCCTCTTCTTCTACTTTTAGCTGGAGATGTAGAGAGCAATCCTGGGCCCACCACAAAATACACATGCCCAACATGCTCTAAACCCATCACTTCGAGCAGACAGACAAAGGGCTCAGTTCAGTGCAATATTTGCAAAAACTGGGCCCACCTCACTTGTACAACACTTGCTGACACAAACCAATACACAAACACTTGGACATGTTCTACCTGCCCTCCAGTAACCCCACTACCACCTCCCCAACCACAACCAGCACCCTCACCCACTCCCAATTTCCCTCTGCCCTTACCCCCGATTAGTACTCCCCTTCCTTTGTCCCCGATCTCTCCTTTCCCCCCCTCTGACCCAGATCCTACACCTTCCCCACTACCACCCCAACCTCAACCCCAAACGGCAACATACAACACATACAAAACACACAACATCAACATATTACAACACAACATTGACAGTATTAACACGAAAAATCATGAACTTGAACACTTTCTTAAACAACACAACATACACATTGCGATTTTACAAGAAACAAAACTAAGACACTCACACAAAACACCATCATTTCATAATTACACCACCATCAGACAAGACCGGACTGACGGCTATGGCGGTGGACTCATCACCCTGATCCACCACTCCATCTGTTTTGTGGACACTAAGTGCCACAACCAAAATTCTCCTCCCTACCACAGATAACACAACAGAAACCCAATCCATTCGAATCCGCACAGGCAACAAATCAACACTGACAATAGTTAACATGTACATTCCCCCCCAATCATCCCCCACAGTTCCAAACACCTTCAGGCCTCAATTTAGCCAACTAGCATCAATCCCCAACCTGATCATGGGTGGTGACTTCAACGCCAAGTCGTCTGCCTGGTATGTCGACAACCCTGACACAGACAGAGGGCTTGATATACAGACTCAGTTTGACTCATTGACTATCATGAACAACACACATAATCATACACATATCCCACACCAAGCCCTCTACACTCCCTCCTCTCCTGATATCACCTTTTGCTCCCCCTGCCTAACCCCAACAACATCATGGAGAGTGGTCGGAACCCTTGGCTCTGACCACCTTCCAATCATCATCACCACCAAAACAAGATGCACCCCAGTTGGCCACAGACACACTTACACCAATTACAAGAGAGCTAACTGGGAAGCTTTTACTGAAGAGACAGAACAACATTTTGAAACACTTAACAGTACACCAATCACAAACATAAACAATGCTGTGCACACTTTTAATACAATCATACAAAATGTAGACAAGAGATACATCCCTAGAGGCAACAGAAAATCACACAACCCCAACTTCACACCAGAAATCCAAAGCCTCATCAGACAACGTGACACACTTAAACACGGTACCCCCACACCTATCCCTCAAAACATAGCAGACCAAATACAAACACTAAACACTGTGATTGCCAATAAAATACATGAACAAAAAACACAAAATTGGCAAAACTTTATCAATACACTTGATCACAAAACAAAAACCAGCAAATTGTACAAAACACTCAACAGCATTACACTATCCAACAGTAACACTACACGCTCTCACGCAGCAATAATCACAACAACAGATAATCTACCCTCAAACAGACAACAAGCAAACGCACTCATACGTCATTTTGCACAGACAAGCCATCTCACCTCTCACCCTGACGACCGACGCACCATTCGACGTAAGAAAGACTTTCCCACAGACTCAGACTATATACCCTTCATAGACAGTCAGACAAAACTCATAATACATAGTCTCAAGCACTCATCTGCCTGTGGCCCTGATAACATAAGCAACATCCACCTAAGACACATTGGACCACAAGGTATACATGCACTCACAAACATTGCAAACTACAGCTATTCACACAACACTATACCCGACATCTGGAAGCATGGTAAAATAATCACCATTCCAAAACCGAACAAAGACCCAACAATCCCAACATCGCACCGCCCAATCACACTTCTCTGCACCCCCTCTAAAGTCATTGAACGCCTAATACTTAAACTTGTCACACCACATATTCCCCTTGCTGACTCACAACACAGTTTTAGGCCACTACACTCCACAAACACTCTTCTGACAAACCTCACACAAAGAATTTTAGATGGCATCAATTCAGATAGGCCCCACCAAAGAACACTTCTTATAACATTAGACATTAGTAAAGCTTTTGATGCTATCCCCCGCCACAACCTAACAAATAAAATATATAACACAGACATGCACAATAACACCAAAAGATGGCTGGCCAATTATCTGGCAGGTAGGAATGCTTACGTGTCATATAATGGCCAATCATCGCACATCAGAAACATTAAGAACGGAGTACCACAGGGCTCAGTTCTATCCCCCACACTATTTAATCTATACATGCATGACTTACCCACGCCAGACACCTCAGAAATACAAATCTCTTCCTACGCAGACGACATAACAATCACATGCACACATCGTAACACAGACAAAGCTGCAGAAATAATCCAGCCTTACCTTGACACACTCAACACATGGTTCATCACAAACAGACTCAAAATAGCTCCAACCAAATCTACAGCAACACTTCTCACCAACTGGACAAAAGAACACAAATACATACCTCATCTCTACATCAACAACACTCTAATACCACACACAAACACACCGAAAATTCTTGGTGTAACATATGATACATCCATGTCTTTCAAACAACACATCACAAACATAAAAAACAAATGCACACCCAGACTTAACGCACTTAAGTCAATCACTGGAACAACATTTGGACAAAACAAAGAAACTAATATAACAATATACAAACAATGCATACGCTCAGTGTTGAATTATGCGAGTCCTGCATGGGCTCCTAATCTCAGTGAGACACACCACAACACCCTTCAAATCATACAAAACAAAGCCCTAAAAACAATTACAGGCTGCACAAATAGAACACCTACAGACCATTTACACCATGAAACAAAAGTCCTCAAAGTCAAGGACCACCTCGACATGAGAGGCACACAAACACTTGCCGTAGCCACCACAAACACATTACACCCGCTACACTACATAGCAGAACACCCACACACACCAAGAAACATTAAAACAACACCCAAAGACCTTTATCACGCACAGATACTCTCTTCTCTTCCTCCACAACCACCAAATACCAGCCTCCGGAAACATATTCATAATCATATCACTCACCGCTCCATTAACACACTGAAAGACAACACACTGCTGCATGCCAGACCCCCTGATATCCACCCATCTGAATCCTCTCTCCCACGAAAGGACAGAGTCCACTTGGCCAGACCGCGATGCGGTCACCACCCAGCACTTCTAAGCTACCAGAAGAGGCTGGATGACCGCATTGTGAACAGCTGCCCAGGATGTAACACTTCACCCCATACCATACAACACATAATGGAAGACTGCATTATACACAATCATGCACGCAAACAACACAACATACGCTCTATAAAGGATTTGTGGGAAAACCCAGTTTCGGCTATGGCATTCCTTGGGGAGACGGGACTGCTCGGACAGACAGTCTAGGGAACGACAACAACAACAACAACAACACAAACTTGTATCGCTTCGTCACTAATGCAAAGTTTAGCGCGACAACCCATCTTTCAATTCTTTCACCACTGATTCTTTCATGCCGATGGAAAACCCTCAAATTTCTTATTCCCTTCCTGATCTTCAAACATTATTTGCGAATATGATTTTCTCTAACATCGCATTAGAGTTTGTTGTTTTTCATCCTCCCAAGCTAGCGATTCCATAAAAATAGCATCTTTAACATTAAGCCTACGTTGGAATTCGGAAATGCTACCGCCCTCAAAATAAACTAGTTTGCACATAGAACTTTTCCGATAATTCTTTTTAAAGTTTTGAATCACTCCTTGATCCGTGGGCTGGATCACACTTGTTACGTTCGGCGGTAAATACACAATAGAAATGTTTCCATTGCTCAGTTCCTCAGGTTTACTGTTGTCGAGTAGGAGAATAAATTTGCTGTCCTCTAGAAGTCTTTTCGTTTTTTCATTTTCTTTCACTGATGGGACAAACACATGCTTGAGCCAGTTCATGAATGTTTCTGAGTCCATCCATGGGTTATTTTGTGGGCGATAATCCACTGGCAAGTTATATTAGATTTTTAAAACAACGTGGCTTCCGGTACAACACTTTGTCTAGCATTTCCACACGTTTATGTTGTAGTGTGTGGCGATTTTCTCCAGCTTCAGGCGTGTCACTCAACTTCGCAAACTCTCTTAGTTTTTTGGATTGGGCCTTGATATCGTAAATGGTAGACGACCCAATGCCGTATTCTTCCTTTAGTATTTTTATATTTTCGCCTTTCTTCAATCTTCTACATATATCCACCTTCTTCTGCTTAAGTGAAAGCACCACTGAGAAACCCTGGTGGCGGCGAGAGCAACTACAACCACGCGCAGGGATTTTAAACACACGCGGGATTTTTTTTTTTTTTTTTTGTATACGTCTATCTTTATCACAATTTTTCGATTTTCGTGAAAAATATGCCGGTTATTTGAAGTGCCGGATACAAGAAGGCCGGATACCAGGGCTTTTACTGTATATATATATATATATATATATATATATATATATATATATATATACACACACACACACACACACACACACACACACACACACACACACACACACACACACACACATACATGTATTATACAACTTTAGTTAAATCCTGTGATTACATATTCCTTATAATCAGTAGCTTTTAATTCACTTGGTAGTATTTTCTTTTCCCACATCAGCTTCCTGTGATCAAAGCCTTTGGAATTTTAAAAAAGGCTGCTGCAGAAGTGAATAAAGAATTTGGCTTGGACCCAACAGTTGCAGAAGCTGTCTCAAAAGCAGCTGATGAGGTTATCAGTGGAGAACTCTATGATGAACACTTCCCACTTGTTATTTGGCAAACAGTAAGTAGAGCAAGTTTTACTTTTACATGTACTTTTTATTTAATTTCCAAGCATGATTAGATGGTTGGAATATAAAGCCCTGTTTCAAATTTACTATCTATCTATATACTAAAGGGCTTTTTCCCCTTTAAAGTGAGGTAGCTATCCAAGGTATGGTCCCACCCTCACCCATTCCACACCCATCCCATACCCATCCAAACACTTGTTTGTTTTCCCATAGGGGGAAGGGATAATCTTAAATTGTAACTCCTTTAGTATAAAGGGTCATTCCTGCCCTATGCCCACTGGTTGGGTCAGATGCAATGCAGCAAGGCACAGGATCATTGCTAGGCCCAACAGCCAAAGGTCATTTACCTCCACCACTTCACATCCTCTACTTTCTTCAAATTTACTAAATCAGTTTATGGAAATGTCTGACAGTTTTATAACAGGGATAGAAACAGACCCAGTTGTGGTATTGGCTGCTAAAGGTTTGTACAGTTGGTTCATTACGGACTTCAGTGATATCCGTATGGAACCCCCCACTATCTTTCCTTTACCATCCTGTACTCAAGGATAAATGTTCTGTATCACTGAAATATGCCACCTCCTTTAGGGAACTTCACATTTGTCAGAACAAATATAAAAAGATAGACATGGGCCATTACTTTGAAGTTTTGAAATGTAATTTAATTAATGTTGCCTCCATTTTCACTTTGTGAAAAAACTGCAGCCCCATAATGGCTGGTAATGGTCCGTGGACCCTCCCAACAATCTCTCTGAGAAGAAATTTTGGACTGTTTTCTGTGTTTTATTATTTTACCTAGTTGTATTATACAAGATTGAGCTATGCTCGTGGTGACCCGTCTTTGTATCTTTCAGCATCAAGTTTTTTCTTAAAATCTTGAATAGTATTTGCACACACTGTTTCATTATCTAAGTTATTCCAGATACAGTGAGTCCTCCTTATATGGTAATTCTTTATCCGGTAGATTCACAGTTATGGTATTTGGTAATTACTACCCTCGGTTCTATTTACGGTAAGAAAAATAAGAGCAGGGAAAATATTCGTCAAGCAGGTATTTATTGTGTGCCATGTCTAGGTTGTGAAAAGGTTTACATTGGTGAAAGTTTCCGTGGTATTGATAAGAGAATATTAGAACATAAATATGATATGAAAATATACAATATGAATAATGCCATTGTTAAACACAGATTTGATACAGGCCACAATGCTGACTGGAATTATTCCAAGATTATAAAATATGAAAACCATACAATGAAACGTAGATGTTTTGAATCTGCGTTTATATCCCTTATTGATAATATAAATCAGAATAATGGATTTTTTGCAATAAATAGACCATTGGCAATTTTAATAACCAGGTAACAAGCAAGTTGCACAAATTGTGTGTACACCATTTTAATGTTTGTTTCTCCCTGCAAACTCGGGCTATATAAGGAGTAAAATGTCTCCCAACTATGTTATTTCTGAAGAAGCCCTGCTGGGCAAAACGTCAAATATATTGGATCCATACTCTGCGTTTGGCCTCTTTCCTACAATGAGGGGGTGTCCTAGGATGAGATGGATGGATGGGGTGAAAGGGGCATTACAAAAGAGAGGAATGTCTGTGGAGGAAGGACGGGAGAGGACAGAAGATAGGGGTGAATGGAGAGGGGTTGTGTATAGATGATGCTATGATGCATGAGGGGGAGTGGGTGGGGGATGGGGGGTGAGGAAGTATGTATGGAAAAAAAATTGACGCAGCCCGAAGGGATTTCTCCCCATCTTCTCCTTTTCTGCATGAGGGGACGGAGAGGGGGGGTCACCGAATTTATGAAGCGGCCTTGCTATGGATGTGCTGTGTCTTGCGACACTGCTTCTGACCCAGGGCAGTGGACAGGATGCAGGGATGACCCGTCATCCAGGAGGTGCCAAGATAAGAGGGAGGGAGTAGGGTGGAGGGGAGTGGAATATATAGGAAATGGAATGGGTGGAATTGGTTTCTATGCCTTTTTCTTTGTGGCTACCCCCGATGTAGGGTGAAAAAGCCTTTGGTATATGTATGTATGTATGTATTAGCTTCACTACATTTTTTGTTGTACCAGTTCTGTATGTATGCTCTCTTTTGCTTTTGTTGTGGTACATATTTGTTCACTCCCTCATTATAAATTTCTTTCAGTATATTCCATTTCTCTTCTATCCTTGTTTCTTTCTTTAGGAATTTTTCCCAGTTTGCATTACAAAAGAATTTTTTAAGTTGCTCAAAATTCGTTTTGTTGTACATTGGTCTTCCTATTCTATGTTTCTCATTTCTTCTTAGGTCTATTTGCTCTTTTAATTCAAATTCTATTAGTACATGGTCACTCTTTCCTATTGGTGTTTTGTAATCTATTCTGTCTACTATTTCAGGTTCTGTTGTAAGTATTAAATGCAGTCTTGAAGGTTCCTCATTGATTCTGTATCTGGTATTTTCCTTTATCCACTAAGTCATTGTGTATTCAATTGTCATTTCGAATAGCATGCTTCTCCACCCTTTACTGTCATTTCTTCTCAACATATGTATTTCCTCTTTCTTTCAGTATATCAGTCAGTTCGTACTTAATATCTTCTAACAATTTGGAATGATCTTGTTCTGTCCATGACTGTGTTTTGGGGGGTACATACACTACTACAAATTTTCTACTTTTCATGTGGTTGCTTTCCACTTTTATCATAATTGTTTCTACATTGTTTTTTTCCTTCTGTTAACTTTGTCACTCTTTCCTGGTCAGAAATAATGCTCCCCCTCCTTGTTTTTCCTTTCTATTCTTCATCCAACAGTTGTATAGACTTTCTCCCACAGTATTTGGTGGTAAATTACCTTTTAGTTTAGTTTCTACTATTCCCATTATGTCCAGTTTTTCTAATGCCAGATAGTCATTTAGTTCATTTAGTCCTGAGATCATTCCATCTATGTTGGTATAGGCTAATTTTAATTTTTTTCTCTCTCATCCTTTTCTGTCTCATCTGTCTGTCCTTTTTCATGATATATCATTTTCTCAGACTCAGGTGCACCACTTTCCAAAATAAAGTCATTCTTTTCAGTCTCAGTTTTTTTTTCTTCATTTGTTTCATTCACTTCATTTCTAAGCTCCTTTTCTTTTTCTTTCTCTTCATCACTCATTTCTTTTCTATCCATATATTTTTGTGTTGTTCGCTGCTTGCTAGTTTTGCTGTTCAAGATAGTACTTCCTCTGCAATCATTTGTGACCTAAGTTTTACTTTTAGTGGCCTATATTGTTTTTCTTTTGATTATCTACTATTCTATAAGTTTCTTCGACTTTATCTTAAGTTTGACCCTCCTCTTGAATCTTTCAGAATTTTTAGCAATTTTTTTTTTTTCTCTCTCTGATACCTAGGAACACAGTGCTTTTTTCTAATACCATAGATTACAATGCATCCTTTTTTGTCCACTGTATCCCCAACCAAATTACCTTTCTCTTTAATTACTTGGATAACCGTTTCCTTAGCATTCTCCTTGTTCCACTATTTCTTTAAAAGATAATTTTTGACTTTCCTGTTCTACCCTCCACTGTTTCTTTTTTTCTTGGAAGTCATTTTCTCAGATCTTTTCAACTTTCTCAGTCACTGCCTGTATTTGATCCTTCATCTCTTTCTTTAATGCCTCATTCCTATTCATATCTTCATTTTTCAATTTTATATTTTTCTCTGTTATTTTCTTCATTGGCCATTCTTAATAAGGCTACTTTATATATACTTTTGCATTCACATTTGAATTCAAATTTTTCATCTAATAATTAATTGATTTCCCTATTTCTCATTATATTTTTAAACCTGGGTTCTCTTTCCATATCTATCCCTCTATACATATTGCTATTGTTCCTGTTGAATCCCGAGAAGACATTTCTATCAAACATTTGGTATGTCTTTGGGGTCTCGTTCAAGTATTTTTTTTTTTTTTTTCTTGTATTACTCCAAATGGAGACTCAATTATATTTACGTCTAGACATCTTTTTGTAGGTTCTTTTTCCTTAAATCCTTCATTTTTTCCCTTCCATTATTGTCACTGATTGTGAAAAAAGAATAAATGAATAAAGATACAAAGACTACATTGTTGGTCACTCTAACTATGTAACTCCCTTTCTGTTTTATGTAAACAACCAGGTGGGTTGGTTGATTCCAAAATCGTTCGTCGGCAAATCTCTAAATAGCATCCCGGAGTGTATTCTGGAGATGTCCTTCTTCGATTGCTGCTCATGTGTGTGGGACTGTTTGCATGTTACTGGTTGAAAATGGGAATGACAGGGGAGTAGTGGTTGTCAGCTCTCCATGTATGAAAAAGTGTAAGAAATATAGTTGAAGTTGATAAAGTGAGATCTTGAGACTAGGTACTTACAATTCCCCAGTGTCTGCAGCCCTGCTATTCCTAATGAAAATTTGTTACCAGATTATAAGTGATTTGGTTTAATGTCATAAAACTCCCCCATCAGGAGGCTAGGATGGTGCATGGAATTTGATGAACCATGCCCTTGGTTCAACTTGCTGGTGGCAGAGTTTGAACCAACATCACCTTGACCTCAGTTGCAGGTAATGATGTCTTAACTTGCTCGGCTAGCAAGCATCCAGATTATAAGTACCATACATTATTCCTAGAACACTGTTCCACATATTCTGACTCCATCCTAGTATCTACAGATGGTGCAAAGTCTGATGCTGGAGTTGGATATGGTGTTATATTTTGTTCATTCTGTCAAGGCAGTAGCCTCCCTATGTTGTCTCTATTTTTATGGTAGAGCTATCTGCCATTATCCTAACTTTAAAAATTATTTTTTTACTCCTGTCCTTCCCTTCATCCTCTTGTTTTATTAGTTTTTCAGTGGCTCTACCTACTCCAGTGCTGTGTTCCAGTGCATGTGGGAATTTCAGGAAATGAGAAGGCTGATAGGCTAGCTAAAGAGGTGGCAACTCTGATTGCTCCTTTCAGCTATATTCTATTTCATGACATGTGCTCCATTATATGGGTAGCAGTTCTTGCTAATTGCCAGAGCAGGTGGGAGGCTTTGATAACTACTACTAAGATAGGGGAAATAATCTATTATACTTTTTGACTGTGGACATGTATACAAATGCAAGGGTGCCCCCTCAGAGACTGCACTGACCTGTCTCTGGATGGGCCACAAGCATCTCACATGTAGTAACCTCATGTTCTGGGAAACCTTTCTGCAATGACTGCTTAGTCCCCCTAACAGTATGACACTTTCTAATAGTGTCCCAGTCTGAGTGGACCTGTGAGAGCAATACCTCTGCTGTTGTTACAGTAACATCTGTATCTTACAAATACTTGGAAAGGAGGCCCTTTCCCTAGGGCATGAGGTACTCATGTTCATAGAGAACGCTGGTCTTTTAAAGAAATTATAGCTCCACTTTTAAATGTCTTCATTCTGATTATTTTATAAACTCCCCCCATTTCCCAGTACTACATTAATGTTTTGGGTGATTTTAATTTTTTTTTTTACCATACCCAAATTTTATTTATAATGTATCAGCCTGCCATTTTGTAGTGGCATCTTATGACCATGATGTTGTGGTGCTAAAAACAATGAATTGATCAATCAATACCACCCATTCCACCTCCATTCACCACCTTTTTGTTTCCCTCTCATCTTAACGCCTTGTAGATGAGGGGTAATCCATATCATCTGTCCTCTGCTGAGGTCAAAAGCTATGTAGTAAGACACAACACATCCATAGCAGGGCCTCTTCAATTATATGGCAATCCTCCCTCCTTCTCCCTTCATGCAAAAATAGAGGAGAGAAAATATCTTTGGGGTGCATCAAAATATCTATACACAACCATCCTCCTCTCATATCTATCCCCTGCCTTCTCCTTTCTCTGCTCAACAGACATTCCCCTCTTGCTCAAAGCCCCTTTCACCCCATCTATCCATCTCATACTTGGTCATTGCCTCAAGTTTACTCTGTCCACCTCTGCTTTCCTCACTCTTTTTACCAATCTTTCTTCATTCATACTTTCCATGTACTCAAATCATTCCAGTAGTTTTTCATCAGCTCAATCTACTAGCTCATTTTCTATCTCTGCTCTCCTTACCTCATTTCCCACTATCCAACCTTGTAACCAATACCATAGTTCTTTAGACACTTCTCAGCACATTTTAATTTCTTTCTGCCTCTCATAGATTCCAAGTCTCTGCCCCATAGACACAATAACCCCCTCATATAATCTTTTCTTTACATCCAGTTCCAGATACCTATTTCTCAGGGCAATTTTTAATATCCCAAGACATTTACTTGCTTACCTCACTCAACATTTTATGTCCACCCCCACACCTTGCTACATGTAACCATAAATACTTAAAACTATCCACTTCCTCTAGCCTGCCTCCTCTAAGACTTATTTCCAACTTGATGCCACCCTCTCCCTTTGTATATCTCATCACCTTACTGTTATCTACATTTACTTTCAATTTCTCTAAATCATGTACCTTTCCAAACTCTGTCATCCAACTGCCTTAGATCCTCCTCTGACCTTGCCACAAGCTCAGTGTCATCTGCAAACGGTTCAACTCCCACTTCCCTGCACTAGCTCAATCCACTGATATTTTATGTCATTGGGAAATAATTCTAGAATTTTAGCTAAGTTCCAAGATATATGTTAGTTGAATCTTGGATAATAAAAGTGAAAATAAGAATAGCACTTAAACCTTTCAGTGTGAGGCCCCCCACCATAGCTGATGTTGTGTTCTTAACCAGATCAAAATCTGTGTCATTCATTATTATAGCAGAGGGACTATTTAGGTAATCCAAACTTCAGTATGAGGCTTATGCCTCGGACAAATTAAATTGTTTGCCATTAGGCAGAACAAAGTTTGCAGTATTTAGTGTGTCATTGGCAATGACCATTGTTTCTAATCTTTGGGGTATGACACCTAAAAGATCAAGTCACAGAGATGATGAAAGACAAAAGAACCAATGATGGGTGCCTACATATGGTGGTCCTACAAGATGGTTAATGATGCTGCTGCTGCTGCCCATTTTTAAAATCTGTCAATTCCTTCTCCTTTAACAGGAGTTGCAGCCCTGAGGGGCTGACAGTCTTCAGACTAGATCCAGGATCTCAATCAACTTCAATTGTATTTCATAAGTTTTTCACATGTGGGGAGTTGATTACTGCTGACTGCTCCCTTTTCCCTACCAGTTTCAGCTGGTGACATGAAAATAGTTCCACATTAACAGAGCACTGACAAGTCCAATGATTCTTTCCAGAGGTCTGTGGGAGGGCCCACAAACTGTTACAAGGCAACAATTTATTAGTGAGAGAGATTAAAGGAGGGTAGCAGAATGGCATAGTACATACATATACCAAAAGCTCTTTCTCCCTTACACGGGGGGTAGCCAAAAAGAGAAAGGCACAGAAACCACTCTCCCCCATCTATTTCCTATATATTCCACTCCCCTCCACCCTCCTCCCTCCCTCCTATCTTGGCACCTCCTGGATGACGGGTCATCCCTGCATCCTGTCCACTGCCCTGGGTCAGAAGCAGTGTCGCAAGACACAGCACATCCACCCCCCCCCCCTCTGTCCCCTCATGCAGAAAAAGAGAAGACTGGGAGAAATCCCTTCGGGCTGTGTCAATTTTTTTCTCGTACATACTTCCTCACCACCTCAATTTTTTTTTCTCATACATACTTCCTCACCCCTGAATTGTCCAGATAGCATAGTAAAAGTGATTTTTTTTTTAAATTGTGGGTTAATCTGTAGCCATGAAAAAATGCATGACTCTTGTGGTATTAATATTATTATTATGATTAACTCTTTTGTATATTTTTAGGGTTCTGGCACACAGTCTAATATGAATACCAATGAAGTGATAGCAAACCGAGCAATTGAACTTCTTGGAGGAGAACTTGGGTCCAAAACACCAGTTCATCCTAATGATCATGTTAACAAGAGTCAGGTAGGTACAATGTGATGTTGCAAATCATATCAGGATATATATGCGCTGTGCTGTTGGCATAATGTTAACCACTTCAGTATGAGTCAAATTCTTGTGTGCAGCATTGGCTGCCATATGAACGATGCATCACACTACTCCCATTTTGAAATATAAAGTCACTGCTGTATTACTCATTCTCTATTACTCTGAGTAATAATAAACACGGAAAACACGATGAAACCAGTTCACAGAATCCTGGGGTAACTCATGTACAACCACATAAAAAATACAGGTTTCACTCACTATATGATGGTTCAAAATCCAGTATTTTGTTTATACAATCCTTTTGAATTGATACCACTCACTCATTTTTCAATGTAGGCACTTGATTATGTGATAACCAAACCGTAAACAAATGCACCACGATTGCAGTGCCAACCATACTCCATTGGTCACCCAATGAAACTTGTTCCAGCTCATTATTCAGTTCTGTTTACTCCCTCGGCCCATGTGTCAGTTTCTGTGTTTTGTGCTATTATTTCACATTCACTGTTGTTTTTACAAGAGTAATACATAACGTGATGGCTTCCAAGCGGTGTACGACAACTACAGTCAGCGCGGATCTTATTGCATAGTCAGGAAATATACAGACAAAATTTCATCATTATTTTAAAAAATTACAAAAAATAATTAAACACACAAAGGATTACAAAGGCGGAGCATGCCGACAGGAGACCTTTTGATCCATATCTAGGTCGGATGCAAAAAAAAAAAAAGAATCATAATAATAAAAAAATAAATAAAAACTATAATAATGTAAATAACAAATAAAATACATAAATAAATGCATAGGTATAGTTAAAATAATAAACAAACAGGTAAATAGTAAATGATAATAAATTGACATATAACTAATAATAAATGAAAATCAGACAGACAAATTATAACAAAACAAAAACAAATAATATAAGATAAATTATAATCATTACAGCATCTTACTTAGGTATTTATCTAAATGATTCTTAAAGCTTCAAACTGAAATACACTGCACTACCTGTGCAGGAAGTTTATTCCATTCATTAACTACACGGTTGGCAAAGTTGTTTCTACCTACTTCCAAATTGAATCTATTTCCGGAGAGTTTGAGACCATTGTTTCTTGTCTGATTCTCATTCAATGTGAAAATTTTGTCACTTTTGATGTTGTCAATTCCCTTTAACCCCTTCCATACGGTGCCGCACACATAGGCGTCATGAGGAGCAAGTGGCTTCGCGACGCTGCCATATCGGGGTCTTGATTATATTTATTGTAGTCCCCCCTGTGTTTTTACATTCTCTCTAATCTGCTCTTAATCCCATTCTCTGTGGTTTTCAAAATTCACGGGTGAAAGAGAGAACGATCGATATAAGCCGTGACTATATTTTATGATGCGAGTATTATTACGACACGTCGTACGGCTGGCATTGGCTGCTGCCCGCGAGATTTAAGTCCCGTAGTGAAGTGGTTAAAATCTTAAAGACCTGTATCAAGTCACCTCTGAGTCTACACTTTTTTAGGGAAAACAGATTCATGTGCTTAAGTCGATTTTCGTATGATTTATTTTTGATATTTGGAATCAGTTTTGTGGCTCGCCGTTGTACTTTTTCCAGTCTGTCAATGTCTTTAATGAGATTCGGTGACCATACGGAAACAGCATATTCCAAATGTGGACAAACTAACGATTTATATAGTTTGTTAATGAGTGATGGACTTTTGAAATCAAAAGATCGCGCAATCAATCCCAGAATCTTATTTGCTTTCTCAGAGGCTGAAATACACTGCTTGGATGATTTGAGGTCGTTACTGATAATTACGCCGAGATCTTTTTCACTATCCACTTTTGTTAAGGAATTTCCAAATAACTTGTAATCGTACTTACTGTTATTTTTACCTATGTGCATTACCTTGCATTTACTTGTGTTAAATTTCATTAGCCACTTTTCAGACCATTGCTGTAATTTATCTAAATCTTCTTGAATATCTAATTGGTTTGAGTGATCATTTGCCACTCCGCACAGTTTTGTATCATCAGCAAATTTGGAAACAGTAGATTTTAGTCCATGGTCTATATCATTTATATATACCATGAATAGAAGTGGCCCAAGAACGGAACCCTGAGGAACTCCACTTGCAACACTTTTCCATCCAGAAGTTTTTCCATTTAAAACAACTCTCTGTTTTCGACCTTTCAACCAATTACTAGTCCAACCTAATAGGCTACCACTTATTCCATGCAAAGCTAATTTAGTAAGTAGTCTTTCGTGTGGGACGGTATCAAAAGCTTTTGCAAAGTCTAGATATATTAAATCTATATTGTTTCTTTTGTCATAATTCGAGATAACTGTGTTGTAGAATTCGATTAAGTTAGTCACGCAAGAACGTTTTCGTCTGAAACCATGCTGGCTATCATTTATCAAACGGTTACTTTCTAAATGATATTCGATAGCATCTCTGATGATAGTTTCCATTATTTTTCCTACGATTGAAGTCAAACTTATAGGCCTATAGTTATTTGGTTTCTTTTTGTCATCTTTTTTGAATATGGGAGTAACGTTAGCTAGCTTCCATTCTCTTGGGACATCTCCGGATATGATGGATTTCTTGAAAATAATTTCTAATGGAACAACAATCTCATTTTTCATTTCCTTTAAGATTCTTGGATGCCAACCGTCAGGCCCTGGTGTTTTATTAACTTTGAGTTTGTCTATACACCTTTTAATTTTTTCTTTTGTTATATTTACCGTAGTGAGTAAGTTTACCCCAGACTTTTCACAGGTTTCAGTTTGGAATTCACTTTGAGGTGTTTTGTTTACGAATATCGAGCTAAAATAATTGTTTAAGATATTACACATTCCTTCATTTGAATATTCAAGTTGACCGTCAGCAGATAATAGTGGACCAATGTGATTCCTAACAACCTTTTTATCTCTAATGTAACTATAGAATTCTTTGGGATTCTCTTTGGATTTATCAGCGATGTTCATTTCGTATTGTCGTTTTCTTTTTCTTATTGTCTTTTTTAAATCTCTCTGTATTGATACATAACTTTCATAGTCATTATGTGCACCCGAGCACTTATATTTCTTATAAGCCTGTCTCTTTTTAGCAATACTTTTTTCAGTTTCTTTGTCGAGCCACTTTGGGCGAGCCTGATTTGGGGGACGTCTGTCCTTAAAAGGAATGTAAGTTTGAATCATGTTAGTGAGCGTATTTTGAAATATTTCCCACATCTGATCTACAGGCCTTTCGTTTAATTTTGCCTCCCAATCTGTAAGCTGAAGCTCCTGACGTAGTCCTATGAACTGAGCTTTACTGAAATCGGGTATTTTAGAAGCACAAGTATCTATTCTAAAATTGTTTAGGAGTTTGAATCTGACTAAGTTGTGATCGCTATTTGCAACAGATTCACCGACTTCTACATCAGTTACCATGCTTTCGCGGCTAGTGATCAAAAGATCGAGTAAGTTTCCATATCTTGTGGGCTCTTTTACATGCTGAATTAAGTAATTGTCACCAAGAAAATCAATCAAGCGACTACCTATATGTTCAAGGGTCATCCAATCAATGTCAGTAAAATTGAAATCACCCATTATCAATAAATCCCGGTTGCAGAAACTAGACAGTTCTTGAAATAACAGTTTGTCGTCTGCTAGTGATAATGTCTTTGGCCTATATATTACACCTATATTCATTTTTTGTCCATTTGTTTGGGTTAACTCAACCCACAAACTGTCATATGCATCCTGTTTCACTTTCTCTAAAACACAAGCATGAACATTGTTTTTAACGTACAATAGAACACCCCCACCTTTCTTGTGGTTTCTATCCTGATGAAAGTGTTTAAATCCCGCAATATTAAATTCAGCTTCGAACTCTTTACCATTTAACCATGTCTCAGTTATTCCTACCATGTCCTTGATGACCTGCTGGAGTCTTTTGGGGACAGAATTGGCCAAGTTCTGACAGTGGGAAGCAGGAATTTCCTTCCACACCTTCTGTATGGCTATCTCAAGCTTGGGAATTGTAGATGTGTCCTTGATGAAGGTGTGCCTTCATGATACCCTGTAAGTTTTCTATGGGGGGAAATATCAGGTGTCTGACCAGGCCAATCCTCTATGTCAGTGGTTCTTAACCTTTTTTGGCAGCGACCCAAAATTTTGTACAAATCAAGCATCGCGACCCAAAATTTTGCACAAATCAAGCATCGTGACCCAAGCCTACAAATAAATTTTCTGCTTTGGAGTTTTTATTTAATCATGGTCTGCTTAGAATCCTAAAACTAGGCATCATGTATTTTAATTATTACAGTATATAATTATAATATATTTGTAGTGGGAAAATAATTATTTTCTGCAAACCCTTAGCGACCCAATAAAATGGCTTGGCGACCCAAATTTGGGTCGCGACCCAGGGGTTAAGAACCACTGCTCTATGTAGTCAGCTTCACTATCACTGAGCCATTTTTTGGCCGCCCTTGAGGTGTGGCAAGGGGCACCATCCTGCTGAAGGATCTCACACCCGGTTTTTGTGAAAATCTCCTAAATTCTCTGACAGAGTTGACAGTTTGGCCCTTAGGGAGTATTACAAGGTTCCCCAAATCACCATAGCCAAGGGCACCCCACACCATAAGATAGGGTGGGTGCTTAACGCTTGTCATTGTCAAGCGTGGTCACATGCTGACATGGTAGGAGACTCCCACACCTTTGTTTCCTTGCTCTCACTTACATAAAAGGTCACTTAGTCAGTCTAAAGGACCTTACACCACTGAATAATATCCCAGTCTTTATAATCCTTGGCAAATTAGACATGGTGGTGCCATTGTTTCACAGTGATGAGGGGCTTCACACATGCTTTCACTTTTGAGTAATTTAACTGCTGCTGAATATTTCCCTGAATTGTCCAGATGGAGATGGCACAGAAAAGCTTAAGGTTCTTTTCCTTCAATTCCTTCGCAGTTGTAGAAGGGTTAAGGTCCAAATGATGTAAATGATGTTCTGCGAGCCTTAACGCCTTCGGTGAAATCTTCAGGGCCTTGCCCCTGGTATGTTTGTGTGTGGGGGGGTATAATATCAACCCCTCCACCTGTGTGCCATTTTGTTAGAAGTCAGGACACAGTACACTCAGTCACACCTGTTGCCTTGGCAATTTCTCAATTATTCTTTCCCACTTTGTGCAGTTCAATCACTTTCACAATGTTATCATGCACTGTGTGATTTCCAGGCATCACACAAAGGGCAGGGCACACCCCAAAAGTCAGTGAACACTGAGAAAAAACTAAGAAATTTGGTGACAATGTGAAAAAAAACTTACACTAAAGAACAGTCACACACTGACTGGCTTTGTCTCATGTGGCTATTGTGTGCTATGTATGGTGAATTGTCTTTTGGGTTACATTTTTCCAGAAGTGTTCAACAAGAGATTGAATACTGTATGTACTGTAGTACTCACTTATTCATGGAGTGGGGGCTGAGAACAAGTTACAAGTCACTTCTACAAACAATGTTGCAGCTATCATGTGCCAACACTCACACACATCGCATTGTGTAGGAGCAGTGTGGTGTCCTGTACATGACCAACCCTTGACCAATCAGCGTGCAGCTCAAGCCAACAAAGATGGCTGCGCCCCCGTGATGTCACGGGGGCGCGTGATAGCAGAGATATGAAAATTTGGGCTAGAGGCGCATGATAGCAGCCAGTTTGATGCGCGATATGGAAATGTGTCAGCTTTTCAAGTATGTGCGATAGCTGAACGTGTGATAGCTGGGGGATAGGTGTATATGTGTATATATATAAATATATATAAATATATATATATATATATATATAATATATATATATAGACTATATTATGACAAATAAGATTGAAGGTGAATGAAGTAGACGAGGAGAAATGGGAGAATTTTACGCCTTAACGTTTCGACCCACAGGGTCTTTATCACAAAACTAACAACTCAAACGTAACCGGATACGTGTATAAAATATCCGGTTACGTTTGAGTTGTTAGCTGTGTGATCAAGACCCTGCGGGTCGAAACGTTAAGGCGTAAAATTCTCCCATTTCTCCTCGTCTACTTCATTCACCTTCAATCTTATATATATATATATATATATATATATATATATATATATACATATTATATATATATATATATATATATATATATATATATATATTATGGGAAAGGTGGAGGGGGAAACACGGGTCTTTATCTGATTATCGAGTTTATTCCTGACCGGTTTCGCTTACAATAGCTACATATATATATATATATATATATATATATATATATATATATATATATATATATATATATATATATATATTTTAGGTGTCAATAGAGATGCTGCATATTGAAATTTTGGTCATACCAGTGTAACTAGTATCTTTACCATTTCCTCATCCATGTAGTCAAAGGCCACTTTCAATGATCTTATTAAGTTACAAGTTTTTCCAACTATCTTGTTAACCCCTTCCATACGGTGCCGCACACGTAGGCGTCATGGGGAGCGAGTGTATTCGCGAGGCTGCCATATCGGCGTCTTGATTATATTTATTGTAGTCGCCCCTCCATAATGACATTCTTTCTAATTCTTTTGTAATCGCATTTTCTATGGTTATCAAAATTCACGGGTGAAGAGAGAACGATCGATATAAGCGGTGACTATATTTTATGATGCGAGTATTATTACGACACGTCGTACGGCTGGCATTGGCTGCTGCCACCGAGATCTAAGTCCATGACGCCTACGTGTGCGGCACCGTATGGAAGGGGTTAACATGTTTGGTGTCATGTCATTTGAGATAATTACTCCTAGGTCCCTTTCTGAGTTTACTTTTTTAACTTCATTTGTACCGATTTTATATTGACCCTAGATTCTATTTTTGCTTTTTTCAAATTCCAGTATACTACATTTCTTAATGTTGAAATTCACTTCGTATATATATATATATATATATATATATATATATATATATATATATATATATATATATATATATATATATATATATTTTACCTTCCATTTTAACAGAGTTCCAATGATACTTATCCAACTGCTATGCACATTGCTACTGCTGTGGAAATTCATAAGACATTACTGCCTGGTCTAGAGAAACTGCACAAGGCCCTTGATGAAAAAGCTAAGGAATTCACTGATATCATCAAGATTGGTCGCACCCACACTCAGGTAAGTTTTGTTTTAGTGTGAAGGAATATATTAAGGTTTTGCAAGCATAAGGTCAGTTATTTGCCTACTTTCTTGCAAATGACTTACTCTTCAGGCATCAAGTAACAGATAACCCTAGGACGGACTCATATTTCACTTGGGAAATTTTGCACTGCAGTCTTTATTGGGTTTTTGACTGCTTAGTTGTATTTATCTATTTGTATTGTATGGGAAGGGAAGCTATGGTTGTAGTGACCTGTCTTTGTATCTCTCAGCATCTAGTTTGTTCTTAAATTCTTGTATGGTTTTTGCGCACACTATTATCTTGTCCAATGTTTTCCAGACACCACTCTATAAAAAAAAATATATATATATATATATATATGTATATATATATAATATATATATATATTATATATATATATATATATATACAGACGCTCCTCAACTTACGTTTTAGTTACGTTCTGAACGGCCGAACGTAAGTTGAAAATGAACGTAAGTTGTTACTGTACTATACATCCGTAAATTCTATTACCGTATCTTACAAAACACCCCTAAATCATTAATTATACACATAACATTGTAAAATAATAACATTAATTTCAAATAAATTAAATTCAAGCAACATAAATTGAGATGGTGGAGGAGGAGGGGAGGAGGAGGTTGAGGCAAGGCACTTTCAGTCTGTCGTTTGTGCAATGTAAACAATGGATGCAGCGTCATGCGTAAGTATTGTTTGAACTACGGAGAGTGCGCTAAACTAAAAAATTCACTCAAAATTTTTTTTTTTACAATTTTTTTTTAGTCAGTTCAAACGTAAAATCGAAAAAACGTAAAACGAATGAACGTAAGTAGAGGAGCGTCTGTATATATATATATATATATATATATAAATATATATGTATATATATATAAATATATATGTATATATATATTACAGGTGAAAAATGTAATCCCACATTTGTCAATCATGTTGTTGTTGTTGTTGTCGTTCCCTAGACTGTCTGTCCGAGCAGTCCCGTCTCCCCAAGGAAGGCCACAGCCGAAACTGGGTTTTCCCACAAATCCTTTATAGAGTGTATGTTGTGTTGTTTGCGTGCATGATTGTGTATAATGCAGTCTTCTATTATGTGTTGTATGGTATGGGGTGAAGTGTTACATCCTGGGCAGCTGTTCACAACACAGTCGTCCAGCCTCTTCTGGTAGCTTAGAAGTGCTGGGTGGTGACCGCATCGCAGTCTGGCCAAGTGGACTCTGTCCTTTCGTGGGAGAGAGGATTCAGAAGGGTGGATATCAGGGGGTCTGGCATGCAGCAGTGTGTTGTCTTTCAGTGTGTTAATGGAGCGGTGAGTGATATGATTATGAATATGTTTCCGGAGGCTGGTATTTGGTGGTTGTGGAGGAAGAGAAGAGAGTATCTGTGCGTGATAAAGGTCTTTGGGTGTAGTTTTAATGTTTCTTGGTGTGTGTGGGTGTTCTGCTATGTAGTGTAGCGGGTGTGATGTGTTTGTGCCATCAGCTCTACGCAGATGTCAATCATGTTAAAACCACTGTTGGAGTAGAAAAGACTGGAGACGGGGAATCTATATATTTCGATTGCAAACTGCAATCCTCCTCAGTAGATACAAATAAGAGTAGTGAGTGCTACTTAAGTAGCACCCTTGACATGAGAAAGGGGAACATTGGGAGAGGTCTGTACCCTTGGCTCACTCCGTATGTGAGGTCACATTTGCCTCCTGACCTCACAAGGTGTACAAAGATGGTGTGTGGAACAAGGAGGATGGGAGGAAATAGAAGAAAGGGTAGCGAGTGGTGGAATGATGAAGCAGAGAAGGTTGTAGAAGAGAAGAAGCAAGCATTTGCAGATTGGTAACAAAATAAAACCAGACGATCATAGGTATAAAGAAAAGAGAAGAGAAGTAAAGCATAAGATAAAGGAGGCAAAGAGGAGAGCCAATGTGAAATAGAGTAAGAGTATGACAAAAAAAATTGACAGTAATGAAAAGATGTTTTGGGGAGAAATTGAGAGAGGAAGAGGAGGCAAATCAAGTGGAGAAGAAAAGGTAAAAGGTGCAGATGGAGAGATGGTAATGGAAGAGAAGGCAGTAAGAGGAAGATGAGCAGTGTGTTTTAGGGAATTGCTAAACATGAAGGAGGATAGAGAGGGAAAGGGCACAGTGAGAAACATTAAGAAAATGACCATAATGAGTGAGGAAAATGGAGGAGAAATAAGGAAAGATGAAGTGAAGGCAGTTGTTAAGATGATGAGAGTAGGTAAGGCACCTGGGTTGGATGGGTGTCATGTTGAGTCTAAAAAAGGGAGGTAGTGATGGACAGGCTGGTGAGTTTGTTTAATGTTTGTTTAAAAGACGGTAGAGTGCTGGATATAATTATACTCTTTATATATTTATGTATTTATTTTTTGTTCTTTATGCTTTCCAGGATGCAACACCCCTCACACTTGGACAAGAATTTGGTGGTTATGCTCAACAGATAGCCTTTGGGATTGACCGAATTAAGGCATGTCTTCCGCGTGTTTATTTGTTAGCTGCTGGTGGTACTGCTGTTGGCACAGGACTCAATACAAGAATTGGGTTTGCAGAAAAAGTTGCAGCAAAGGTGACAACATTACGTTTTATGAGTTTCTGTGTGAACAATGAATAGTAGCAATTTTATTATTATCATGATTGTGTTGGGTTCTGTACCAATTACTTTCTCTGTTCCTCCCCTAATCCTCTCAGTACACTCCCATAAGCCTTCCTAACTACTACATTCACATTTGTCTCCTTTTCCCTAGTAAAGCAGAACTATACAGGTACTCCTTGAGCCCTCTGGCACTCTACCCTCTTACAGATACCCATTAACCACTTCCATACAGTGATGCCTACGTAGGATGCATGAGGAGTAAGTGGGTACTCGATGCTGCTGACGTCTCCATCTTGACTATATTTATTGTAGTCGTACCTACGTAATTTCCATTCTCTCTAAACTGGCTTCATCAATTTTCTATGGTTATCAAAATACACGGGTGAAAGAGAACGAACAATTGAGCACTGACTTTATTTTTTATAATGTGATTATTATGACGCAACATCGCACGTCGGGCAGCTAATGCTGCCAGACGTGCGATGTGCCCCGGAGTGAAGAGGTTAAATAACTTCACAATCCAGTCCACTATTACTGTATCTCCCTCAAATACTCTACATTACACCCATCTAACCCAGGTGCCTTACCTGTTCTCATTATTTTTAGAACTATTTGCACCTCTTATTTCTCCTCCATTTTCCTCTTCTCTCTCCGTCATTTTCTTAGCACTTCCCACTGCTACCATCAGATCAGATTTTTGTGGTATGTGAGAAACGTTTAGGAAAAGGTAAGGATGTTTTGGGGGCCTGTATGGATTAGGAAAAGGCTTATGACACTAGACAGGAAGGCATTTTATTTTAGAAGGTTTTGCAGATATATGGGGTTGGGGTTAGAGGAGGGATTAAGGGAGTTAGAGACAGAGTTTGGGAAAGTATGTGATAGGAAAAAGTTGAAGGTAAATGTACAAGGGTAGGGGATGGCAGTGACTTGGAAGTAAGTCTAAAAGGAGAGAGGCTGGAGGAAGTGGATAGCTTTAGGTATTTGGGGTCACATGTGGCAGGAAAGGAAATAGTGGAGGTGGAAGTAAATTTTAGACTGAGAGAAGCAAGTAAATGCCTTGGGGGATGAAAAAGTGTTATGAAAAATAGGCATCTGGGAATAGATACAAAAAGATGATTGTGCTGATGGTATTGTAAGGGGCAGAGACTTGGAATTTAAGAGAGGCAGAGAGGAAAAGTTTAAATGTTTGAGATGAGGGTAGAGTGCCAGAGGACTGGAGGGTAGAGTGCTGGAGGACTGGAGGGATGTCTGTATAGTTCCGCTTTACAAGGGAAAAGGGGACAAGTGTGAGTGTAGTAGTTTTAGAGGGATCAGTTTGTTAAATGTAGTTGGGAAGGTTTTGATTGAGAGGATTAGAGGAACAGAGGGAGTAATTGGTGAGGAACAGAGTGGGTTTAGGACAGGGTTTGTGTGGATCAGATTTTTGTGGGAAAACTTTAGGAGAATGTAAGGATTTTTTAGGGCCTATATGTATTTGGAAAAGGCTTATGACAGGGTAGACAGGAAGGCAGTGTGTGAGGTATTGCAGATATATGGGATAGGAAAGCTGTTAACCACTTCGGTACGGGACTTAAATCTCGCGGGCAGCAGCCAATGCCAGCCGTATGACGTGTCGTAATAATAATCGCATCATAAAATATAGTCACGGCTTATATCGATCGTTCTCTCTTTCACTCGCGAATTTTGAAAACCACAGAGAATGGGATTCAGGGCGCATTTGGGAGAATGTAAAAACACAGGGGCGACTACAATAAATATAATCAAGACGCCGATATGGCAGCGTCGCGAATCCACTTGCTCCTCATGACGCCTACGTGTGCGGCACCGTATGGAAGGGGTTAAGAGCAATCAAGAGTTTTTACAAGAGTAGTAGAGCCTGTGTTAGAATCAGAAATGGAGAGAGTGAGTGGTTTGAGGTAAAGGTGAAACTTCACTAGGGATGTGTTATGTCATGATGGCTTTTCAATTTATACAATGCAAGGGTAAAGGGTTGTGGATTGGAGATGGTTAAAGAAAAAGGAGAAAAATGGGAGATATATAAGTTGTTTGCTGACAACATTGTACTTGTAGTAGGATCAGGGATTAAAGAAGTTAGTGACAGAGTTTGGGAAGGTGTGTGAGAGAAGAAAGTTGAAGATGAATGGCTAAAAGTAAGGTGATGATATGTACAAGGAGAGAGGGTGGCAGCAAATTGGAAGTGAGTATTAACCCCTTCCATACGGTGCCGCACACGTAGGCATCATGAGGAGCAAGTGGATTCGCGACGCTGCCATATCGGCGTCTTGATTATATTTATTGTAGTCGCCCCTGTGTTTTTACATTCTCCCTAATCTGCTCTTAATCCCATTCTCTGTGGTTTTCAAAATTCACGGGTGAAAGAGAGAACGATCGATATAAGCTGTGACTATATTTTATGATGCGAGTATTATTACGACACATCGTACGGCTGGCATTGGCTGCTGCCCGCGAGATTTAAGTCCCGTAGTGAAGTGGTTAAGAGAGAGAGACTGGAGGAAATGGATAACTTTAGATGCTGGGGGCAAATGTGACGGGAAAGGGAGGAGTGGAAGTGGAGGTAGAATGTAGGTTAAGAGAAGCAAGTAAATGCCTTGGTGGATTAAAAAGTGTTATGAGAAATAGACATTTGGGAATGGATGCTAAGAGGAGATTGTATTTACCTAGTTGTATTATACGGGAAGGGAGCTATGCTTGTGATGATCCGTCTGTATCTTTCATCATCAAGTTTTTTCTTAAAATCTTGAATAGTATTTGCACACACTGTTTCTTTATCTAAGTTATTCCATATACCCAGTACTCTGTGTGGGAAGCTATTCTCTTTCCAATCTCTTCTGTAGTTGTCCTTTTTTGAGTTTCTCTTCAGAACCTCTTGTTTTTCCATGAAGGGGTGATTGTGCTGACAGAAATGTATGAGGCAGAAACATGGAACATAAGAGAGGAAGAGTTTAAATGTATTTACCTAGTTGTGTTTTGCTGGAAGAGAGCTATGTTTGTAGTCATCTGCTGTTGTATCTTTCCACATCCATTTTTTTTCTTAAAATCATGTATAGTTATAGCACTCACTGTTTCCTCATTAAATTTGTTCCAGATATCTATCACTGTGTGGGAAGCTATTCTTTTTTAGATCTCTTATGTAACTGTCTTTCTTAAGTTTCTTCTCGTGTCCTCTTGTACTTTTTCTGTCACATTTTAGTAGGTCATCCCAATCAAGAATTTCCATCCTTTTCATAATTGTGTTAATGGTTAAATCACCTATTTCTCTTCTTTATTCCAGGGTTGGTAAATTTAGTTTGTCCAATCTTCGTTCGTATGTCAAATTGCAAAGTGTTGGTGCCATCTTTGTCATTGCTCTTTGAATTCTTTCTATTTTTTTTTTTTTCATAGTGATGCTGTGTATTCCAATTTTGGTCTTATCAGTGTAACTAGTGTTTTATTTACCATTTCCTCATCCATGTAGTCAAAGGCTACTTTCATTGATCTTACATACATACATACATACATACATACATACATACATACATATACCAAGGCTTTTTCCCCCTTACAAGGGGGGTAGCCAGAAAGAAAAAGGCATAAAATCATTCCCACCCATTCCATCCCTGAATACACTCCACACCCCTCCACCCTCCCTCTTATCTTAGCACCTCCTGAATGACGGGTCATCCCTGCACCTTGTCCACTGCCCTGGGTCAGAAGCAGTGTCGCAAGACACAGCACATCCACAGCAAGGCCGCTTCATTAAATCGGCGACCCCCCCCTCCGTTCCCCCCATTGCATAAAATGAGAGGACGGGGAGAAATCCCTTTGGGCTGTGTCAAAATTTGCTCACACATACTACCTCACCCCCCCATCCCACCACCTATTCCACCTCATGCTATCACAACATCATCCATACACAACCACTCTCCATTCACCCCTGTCTTCTGTCCTCTCCTGTCCTTCCTCAACAGACATTCCCCTCTTCCCCAAAGCCCCCTTCACCCCATCCATCCACCTCATCCTAGGACGCCCCCCTCATGTTCACTCCCTCCACATCTGCCTTCCACACCTCTTTTACTAGTCTTTCTTCACTCATTCTTTCCATGTGTCCAAACCATCCTAATATTCTTTCATCAACCCTATCTCCCAGCTCCCTTTCCACCCCCGTTCTCCTCCTCACCTCCTCATTTCTCACTCTATCTAGCCTAGTAACCCCCATCATACTTCTCAGACACCTCATCTCAAACACATTCAAACTCCTTCTCTCTTCTTCTCTTATGTTCCATGTTTCTGCCCCATACAGTGCTGTTGGCACAATGACTCCTTCATACAGTCTCCTCTTAGCATCCATTCCCAAATGTCTATTCCTCATTACACTCTTTAATCCACCAAGGCATTTACTCGCTTCTCTCAATCTACATTCTTCCTCATTGATCTTAATAAGTTAAAAGTTTCTCCGACTAATTTGTTGACATGTTTGTCAGGTGTCATGTGATTTGAGATAGTTATCCTAGGTTCCTTTCTGAGTTTACTTTTTTAACTTCCATTGTACCAATTTTGTATTGACCTGAGTTTCTATTTTTGCTTTTACCAAATTCCATTATACTATATTTCTTAATGTTGAAGTTCAATTCACTCTTCTGACTCCATTTCCAGACTTTGTCCAGGTCTTCTTGAAAAGATTTGCAGTCTTCCTCTGTATTTACTCTCTTTAATTGTTCTGCATCATCTGCAAAGAAGTTCATATAATATTCCACACCTTCTTCATCCATATAATTTATATAAATAGCAAACATTATCGGAGCCAATACAGAGCCTTGTGGGACTCCGCTTATCATATCTTCCCAATTTGAGTTCTTGTCTCTAAGTACCACCCTCTTTTTTCTTCTGTTCAAGAAATCTTTCATCCATTCCAATAATTTTCCTTTTATTCCACCTATTGTTTAAATTTTTCTTGGTTGCTTTTTGTGTGGAACTTTGTCAAAAGCCTTTTGTAAGTCCAGAAAAGCACAATCTGCCCATCCATCTCTTTCTTGTATTATTTCTATTAATCTTGAGTAAAAGCATATAAAGTTTGTAGTACATGATCTTCCACTTCTAAAACCAAATTGTTTAGGGTTTAGTATATTGTTCTCTTACAAGTGTTTAATCCATTTATTTTTAATAACTTTTTCACATATTTTTGCTATTGTGCTTGTAAGGCGTATGTCTATAGTTGGTTGGATTTTCTTTGTCTCCACCTTTGTATATTGGTACAATATTTGCATTTTTCCAATCTTGTGGTGCTTTTCCTTCTTTGAGTGAGAAGTCAGTTATCTTGTGTATTTTGTCTATAAGTTCATCTATACATTCTTTCAATATTTAGTTCGCAATTCCATCAGACCCATATGACTTTCTGACATCAAGGTTCTTTATTTGGTCCCTTATTTCTGTCACTGTTATTTCTGCTAAGTATGATAGGGGTTACTAGGTTGGATAGAGTGAGAAACGAGGAGATGAGGAGGAGAATGGGGGGTGGAAAAGGAGTCGGGAGATAGGGTTGATGAAAGGGTTGGTTTAGGTACATGGAAAGAATGAGTGAAGAAAGATTAGTGAAAGAGGTGTGGAAGGTAGAAGTGGAAGGAGTCGTGAGTGGGCAACCAAGGATGAGATGGATGGATGAGGTAAAAGGGGCATTGGGAAAGAGGGGATGTCTATTGAGGAAAGAAGGAAGGGAGAAGACAGGTGATGGGGTGAGTGGAGAATGGTTGTGTATGAATGATGCTGTGATGCATGGAAGGGAGAGGGTGGGGGACAAGGGTGGTAAGGGAGTGTGTTTAAAAGATATTTTGATGCAGCTTGAAGGGATTTTTCCCTGTCTTCCCTTTTTCTGCATGAGGAGATGGAGGGGGGGGGTCGCCGATTAAATAAAGCGGCCTTGCTATGGATGTGGTGTGTCTTGCTACATATTGCTTCTGACCCAGGGCAATGTGCTGCAGGATGCAGGGATGACCTTTCATCCACAAAGAGCCAAGAAAATAGGGAGGGAGGGGTGGTGAATGGGAGTGGAGTATGTGGGGATGGAATGGGAGTGGATTTATGCCTTTTGACTTTAGCTACCTCCCTTGTAAAAGGAAAAGAGTCCTTGGTATATGTATATATGAGATGAAATGTCTGTGAAGTATGGTAGGGTTTACAAGGTTGGATAGCGTGAGAAATTAGGAGGAGAGTGGAAGTGGAAAAGGAGATGGCAGATAGGGCTGATGAAAGATTATGGGGATGGTTTAGACACAAGGAAAGAATGAGTAATGAAAGATTAGTAAAAGATGTGGAAGGCAGAGATAGAGGAAGTGAATTTGAGAGGATGACTGAGGATGAGATGGATGGATGGGGTTAAAAGTGTGTTGATAAAGAGGGTAATGTCTGTTGAACAAGGGAGGGAGAAGGCAGGAGATAGGGATGAGTGGAGAGTGGCTGTGTATAGATGATACTGTTATGCAAGGGAGTGGGTGGGGGGGGATGGGGGTTGTATTTACCTAGTATTTACATAGTTGTATTATACGAGAAGGGGAGCTATGCTCATGGTGACCTGTTTTTGTATCTCCAAAGATCAAGTTTGTTCTTAAATTGTTGTTTGGGATTGTGGCTAGTTGATTGAGTTGAGGCCTGAAAGTGTTTGGAACTGTGGGAGATGATTGGGGGGAATGTATATATTAACTATTGTTAGTGTTGATTTATTGCCTGTATGGATTAGGATAGATTGGATTTCTGTGGTGTTATCTGTGGTAGGGAGGAGGATTTTGGTTGTGGCATTTGTGTACACAAAACAGATGGATTGGTGGACCAGGGTGACGAGTCCACCGCCATTGTCGTCGGTCCGGTCTTGCCTAATGGTGGTGTAGTTGTCAAATGTTGGTGTTTTGTGTGAGTGTTTTGGTTTTGTTTCTTGTATGAGGGCAATATGTATGTTGTGTTGCTTGAGGAAATGTTCAAGTTTGTGTTTTTTTGTGTTGATGCCATCAATGTTGTGTTGTAATATGTTGATGTTGTGTGTTCAGAGGAGGGATTGAGGAAATTATTGACAGAGTTTGGGAGAGTGTATGAAAGAAGGAAGTTGAAGATAAATGTGGGTAAAAGTAAGGTGATGAGATGTACAAGGGGGTGAAAGTGGCAGCAGACTGGAAGTGAGCATTAAGGGAGAGAGACTGGAGGAAGTGAATAGTTTTAGATACTTGGGTGTGAATGTGGCAGGAAAAGGAGGTGGAGTGGAGGTGGAGGTAGAATGTAGATTGAGAGAAGTGTGTAAGTGCCTTGGTGGATTAAAAAGTGTAATGAGAAATAGACATTTGGGAATGGATGCTAAGAGGAGATTGTGTGAAGGAATGATTGTGTTGATAGCATTGTACGGGGCAGAAACATGGAACATTAGAGAGGAAGAGAGGAGTTTGAATATGAGATGAGGTGTCTGAGAAGTATGATAGGGGTTACTAGACTGGATAGAGTGAGAAATGAGGGAAGGAGGAAAATTGGGGTGGTAAGGGAGTTGGGAGATAGGGTGGATGAAAGGGTATTAGAATGGTTTGGATACATGGAAAAAATGAGTGAAGAAAGAGGTGTGGAAGGCAGAAGTGGAAGGAGTGAACATGGTGGGGGCGACCTAAGATGAGATGGATGGATGGGGTAAAAGGGGCTTTGGGGAAGAGGAAAATGTCTGTGGAGGAAGGATGGGAGAGGACAGAAGACAGGGGTGAATGGAGAATGGTTGTATATGGATGAGGTTGTGATGCATGAGGTGGAATGAGTGGGGGATGGGGGGTGAGGTAGCATGTGTGAGAAAAATTTGACACAGCCCGAAGGGATTTCTCTTCGTCTTCTCCTTTTCTACATGGGGGGACAGAAGGGGGGGGGGGGTCACCTATTTTATGAAGCGGCTGTCTTGCTGTGGATGTGCTGTGTCTTGGGATGCTGCTTCTGACCCAGGGCAGTGGACAAGATGCAGGGATGACCCATCATCCAGGAGGTGTCAAGATAAGAGGGAGGGTACAGGGTGGATGGGAGTGGAGTGCATTTGGGGTGGAATGGGTGGGAATGGTTTTTATGCCTTTGTTTTTTTGGCTACCTCCCTTGTAAGGGGGTAAAAGCCTTTGTTATATGGATGGATATTAGTGTAGGCCACTTTTAATTTCTTTTCTTCTCCATTCCACAGATTTTCTGTTCCTTTCATTTACCTTGGTGTACCATTGTCTCAGCCTCATGTCCAAGAATCTCTACTAGAACTCCTTACTCTCGGTCTCTGTTCTTTTTGCATTTTTTTCTTTAGTGTCATCTCTCTCTTTCCACAACATTCATTTCACTTTTTATCCATATATTGTTTAATGTTCACTCTTTGCTATCTTACCTGATTTTGCCAGTATGTTTTTGGTTACCATTTGTGATCTTAATTTTATCTTTAGGGGTTGATTTCTTTCTTTAGAATATTGTCCCATTCTATATACTTCTATTTCTTTTTCTACTTCTTGGTCATCATCATGTACTTCTTTTAGAATTGTTTTTGCCATTTCTCTTTCGGCTTTTTCTCACAAGTACCTAACCAAACCTTGTTTTTCCTTTAGTCCATATACAACAATACACTTTTTTCTATCCACTGTATCTCTAACCCAATTTTTGTCTTTGATAATTTGAATAATTATGCCCTTTGCATTTTCCTGCATCTGTTGTACTATGTCTTTAAAAGTTATCTCTTAATTTTCGCCATTTTCACTCCATTTCTTAACTGCAAATTTTCCTCACCTAAATTTTCAATTCTTTCATTGCCTGTATTTTGTGATTTACTGTATTTTTCGAACAATAAGGCGCTTCGTACCATAAGGCGCACCCGTAATTTGCTATTCCCCGTCCTTACATAAGGCGCACCTGGTCTCGTCATCGGATGATCATGCATATGTGAGTGCATTCAGAACTGAACATTTTCGTTGTTGAATGAGAAAAATCGGTTGGGATTTAGCAAAATTACAAAAAAAATTCTTATCTTAGCACCTCCTGAATGACTGGTCATCCCTGCACCTTGTCCACTGCCCTGGGTCAGAAGCAATGTCGCAAGACACAGCACATCCACAGCAAGGCCGCTTCATTAAATCGGCGACCCCCCCTCAAGGTGCAGGGATGACCCGTCATTCAGGAGGTGCTAAGATAAGAGGGAGGGTGGAGGGGTGTGGAGTGTATTCAGGGATGGAATGGGTGGGAATGATTTTATGCCTTTTTCTTTTTGGCTACCCCCCTTGTAAGGGGAAAAAAGCCTTGGTATATGTATATATGTATGTATGTAAAAAAAAAATTGTATATATATTTTTTTTGGTCAGTGAAATCAGGCCACCTCCATGGACGGTCTGCCCTGCCAATAACCCTAAAAAACAACATAAACACGTTACGGGAATTATGGAGAATAAAACCAACATTAGCAGTTTTATTCCCGGAATTCTCTATTCGCTTAAAAACACAAGACTACAAATGAAGGTAATTTTTAGTTTCGACAATGGGCGCAATATAGCAATAGAAAATTAATTATTAATTTTTTGTAAATTATAATGTATCAAGGTAATATGCAATTTTGTGAGCGGAAATAAAAAAAGGTGTGAAAACTGATTTTGTAAGTAACGAAGTCGTGTCGGACGAATGGTACGCCATGTCTGTTATGATAGATGCCGACGTCGAAGAAATGGAAGGGTGATGAATTCGTCTAACCTAACCTAACCTGTGTTTAATAAATCATTACCTGCAAATTAAATGCCATCCGGCTCGTCCTTGTTGTCGTCGTCATGAGAGACGTTGGCGTCCCGATCCTATGCTACCGACTTCGTTCATTACCATATTTGCTTGTAGCAAGGTATTTTTTATTTTCATTTCCGCCCACAAAATTGCATATTACGTTGATACATTTAATTTACAAAATTAATAATTAATCTTATATTGCCATATTGTGCCCATGGTCGAAACTAAAAAAAATACCTAAATGACTACAGTCCGAGTGGAGCGAGACTAGACCAATGCAAAATGGCCATCTGTGTTGTGGATGCTATCATATCATAGCCATGATAGCGTGAATGAATGCGGTGGCATGGACTCGAAAACTGTCGAAGTTTTCGCAATTTTCTTGTCAAGATACATGCATCTTGGTTATAACTTGGTTGTAACTTTTGCTGGGCCTATGCACTGTCGCCGTTGGCAGGCTAGCTACGAAATGTGTCATAATAATTCGTCACTGTCCGAGGCATTTTTTTTGCACTGAAGCCACACATAAGGCGCACCTCACGATAAGGCACACCACCCGATTTTGGCCGATTTTAAGGATTTTGCCCGCGCCTTATGGTCCGAAAAATACGGTACCTCTTTTTCTATATTCCCACTATTGGTAGTAGCATTGTTGTTCATCTTTTCATTTTCACATTTAACCTCGGTTCTTTTTTTTAATTCACATAACTCGTTATTTATTTCTGAATTCTTCTTTAGTTCACATACCTCTCTGACTTAAATAGTCTTGCCTTAAAATCACAATATCTTTCCTTAATTCCATGAATTCTCTTTCCCATGAGTTTCTATTAAAATTCATCTCCTTTTCCATGACAATGATTCAACTTGAATTTCTTTTTTCGTACTTACCAAAGCCAGAAAATAGGTCATCTCTGTACAGTCTACCAATCCCTCTTGGGGTTTCAAAGCCTCTATTTTCATTTAGTTTCCGTATAGTGCCTCCAGTGGGCTCTGCGTTAATATCGACATTTGAATTGAACTTGTCGTTTTCTCTGGATCTTCCATGGTTTCCTTGCATTTTCTCACAATACTCATGTTCAACACTGCACATAGATCATTTTGGGTAACTCAATACAACCCAGGCCTCTTGTTTTCCTTGCACTGTTGAGAATTTTCATCTTATTCGACAGCCTACAGAAGTCTAATTGACAGCTGTTGACAACTCGATGATTTATTTGTATGTATGTGGATAAGGTGCAGGGATGACCCGTCATCCAGGAGGTGCTAAGATAAGAGGGAGGGTGGAGGGGTGTGGAGTGTATTCAGGAATGGAATGGGTGGGAATGATTTTATGCCTTTTCCTTTTTGGCTACCTCCCTTGTAAGGGGGAAAAAGCCTTGGTATATGTAGGTATGTATGTGTGTGTATACACTCGTATAACTCCATTTCTTTGGCACTATTGTTCTCAAGATTGAGGTTTATCAGCAATGAAATATACATACATATACAAAGGGGTTTTTCCCCCATACAAGGGAAGTAGCCAAAATCAAAGACAAATCCACTCCCACCCATTTCTTCCCCACATACTCCACTCCCATTCACCATCCCTCCCTCCCTCTTTTCATGGCTGCTCCTGAATAATGGGTCATCCATGCATCTCACCCACTACCCTGGATCAGAAGCAATGCAGCAAGACACGTCATATCTACAGCAAGGCTGGTTCATTTAATCGGTGGCCCTCCTCTCTCCGTCCCCTCATTCAGAAAAAGAGATGGGGATATATCCCTTTGGACTGCATCAAAATATCATTCACACATACTCCCTCACCCCCCCCCCCCCACCTCCAAAGGCAATGAAATATAATACAAGTATAGTCATGTGTGTTGTTGTTCCTTAGACTGTCTGGCCTGAAGAGTGTGGAATGGGGTTTTCTCACAAATCCTTTATAGAGTATATGTTGTGTTGTTGGCATGCATAATTGTGTACAATACATTCTTCCATAATGTGTTATATAGTATGGGGTGAAGTGTCACATCTTAGACAGTTATCTGTGATTTGGTCATTCAACCTCTTCTGGTAAGTTAGAAGGGCTTGATGGTGGTCACACCATAGCCTGGTCAGGTGGACTCTGTCCTCCTGGAGGAAAGAGTATTCAGAGGGATGGATATCGGGGTCTGGCATGCAGCAATGTGTTGTCTTTCAGTTTGTTGATGGAGCAGTGAGTGATATGTTTATGGATATGCTTTTGGAGGCAGGTGTCAAGTGGTTGTGGAGGAAGAGAAGAAAATATTTGGGTGTTGTTTTGATGATTCTTGGTGTGTGTGTGTGTGGGTGTTCTGCCATGTAGTGCAGTGGGTGGACTGTGTGAAGGCTGCTGGAAGTGTTTGTGTACCTCTTATTTCAGGGTACTCCTTGACTGAGGACTTTAGTTTCATGGTGTAGATGGTCTGTAGGTGTCTTATTTGTGCAGCCTGTAATTGTCTTTAGGGATTTGTTCTATATAGTCTGTAGAGTGTTGTGGTGCGTCTTAGGTTAGGGGCCATACAGGACTCACATAATTCATCATTGAGTGCATATATTGTGTGTATACTGTAGTGGTAGTTTCTTTGTTTTGTTCAAATGTTGTACCTGCAAGTGATTTAAGTGCGTTGGGTCTAGGTATATATTTTGTCTTTGTGTTTGTGATGTGTTATTTGAATGATCCTTGGATTCCTGGGAGTCATGCATGTTGTCATGGGTGGTGATTTTTTAAATTGACGAGATAAACACCATATGAGGACGGAGCCTTTATTTGTATGACGTTTCGCTTATTACAGCTTTTTCAAGTACAAGTTGAGGTACAAATGCTTGAGATTTGATATGGGGAATGGAGGGAACGGGGAGAGAAAAGGGGGGGAAGGAAGAGGAGGAGGAGGAGGAGAAGGGGGGGGGGATTGGACACTGGGAAAGGATGAGAATGCAGGCCCAAACGTCCGTGGGCAAAATGTCCACAAAGGGTTAGATACCCTTTGTGGACATTTCGCCCACGGACGTTTGGGCCGGCATTCTCATCCTTTCCCAGTGTCCAATCCCCCCCCCCTTCTCCTCCTCCTCCTCCTCTTCCTTCCCCCCCTTTTCTCTCCCCGTTCCCTCCTTTCCCCTTATTTAATCTCAAGCATTTGTATCTCAACTTGTACTTGAAAAAGCTGTAATAAGCGAAATGTCGTACAAATAAAGGCTCCGTCCTCATATGGTGTTTATCTCGTCAATCTTGTCGGCAAACTGCCACTTTTAAGCGATTTTTTAAATGCCACAATTCAGTCTTTTGTCTTTCATAGTCTTCCATTTTTTTCTCCTTTCCCTCCTACTCTTCCTACACCTGCTGCTGCTGCTGCTGCTGCTGCTCTGCTGCTGCTGCTGCTGCTCTGCTGCTGCTGCTGCTGCTCTGCTGCTGCCGCCGCCGCCGCCGCCGCCGCCGCCTCTCCTCTTCTTTCTCTTCCACCTAATCTTTCTCTGTCTTTCTCTTTCTCCAAATATTCCCTGTCATATCCTCCACCTTCTCCTAGTCCTTCTTAGGAGACCAAACAGTTACCTAACAGATAATTGATGCAAATTTAAAATGGAAAAAATTAATGCATTTTTAATTAGTATCAACAATTAGAGATAAGTTATGCATAACTTAACCAGTTCTTTTCATAGGTTTCAGAGTTGACTGGCTTGCCTTTCGTGTCTGCTCCAAATAAATTTGAGGCCTTAGCTGCTCATGATGCAATGGTTGAGGTGTCAGGTGCACTCAACACCATTGCTTGTTCCATCATGAAAATTGCCAATGATATCAGGTTTTTAGCTTCTGGACCTCGTTGTGGACTGGGAGAACTTTCTTTGCCAGAAAATGAACCAGGATCTTCCATTATGCCAGGTATATTTTTAAAACCCTTAAAATGAGGGCATACTTTATTTTTGTAACTTATGGGAGAGTTTTATTCAGTAAAAGGATGGGTTCTGGAATTTAGAGAGTTCCCATGATTTACTGGTATACTTGTTTGTTGTCTTGCAGGAATGAACCAGATACTACAGTATTGGTGTCCCATGCTTACTTTACTCCTATACTGTTTACATTTCATATTAATTATGAATTTGTTTCAACTATAGCTCAGAGTATTAACTCCTTCCCAACCAGAGGTCACAAATGACAACCAGAATCAAGGTACATAAACCATCTGCCACAGACAAGTGACGACAGACGATCGATGGCCAAAGGCTGGTGCTCATAGATTTATTGTCACTGCACTGCTGGTTCCAACTTTAAGAGAGAGTTAGGGAGGGGAAATAAAGATTTTTCATTTCTAACACCATTCATGTTGGGAAATAAGAGATAAAATTTCATTGTAGATTATTTATATTAGTTACACTTTTCAGGAGGTGCCAAGATGAGAGGGAGGGAGGAAGTTGGAGGGGAGTGGAGTGTGCGGGAGATGGAATGGGTGGGACTGGTTTCTGTACCTTTTTTCTTTTTGGCTACCCCCCGTGTAGGGGGAAAAAGCCTTTGGTATATGTATGTATATATGTATATTTTCCATAGTATTTACACCAGAAATTGCAAATTTTGAAGGTTTCCAACAAACCAGGATGAGTTGAAGAAATTGATAAACATGATGCTAGAAACATAAGAAACATGTGTATACCAAAGGCTTTTTCCCCCTTACAAAGGAGGTAGCCAAAAAAACAAAGGCATAAAAACCACTCCCACCCATTCCATCCCCACATAACTCCACTCCCATCCACCTTCTCCCCTCCCTCTGATCTTGGCTCCTCCTGGATGATGGGTCATCCCTGCAGCTCATCCACTGCCCTGGGTCAGAAACAGTATCACAGGACACAGCACATCCATAGCAAGGTCACTTAATTAAATCAGTGACCTCCCCTCTCTGTCCCCTCATGCAGAAATGGAGAAGACAGAGAGAAATCCCTTTGGGGTGCACCAATTTATTTTTCACAATACTCCCTCACCCCCCATCCCCCACCCATCCCCTCATGCATCACAGCATCATCCATATATAACCAAATGCCATGTCATTTGTATATATGGTAAACATGATTGGAGCCAAATTGGAATTACCAACTCTGGAACAAAGAAGAGATAGAGGAGATCTGCTGACTGTTTACAGAATCATGAAAGGAATGGAAATCCTAGATAGAAATGATTTATTAAAATGGGACAATGAAAAAAAAAGAGGACATAAAAGAAACTCAAAAAGGATAACTATAGAAGAGATCTGAAAAAAACTCCCCACATAGAGTACTGGATACCTGGAATAATTTAGATAAAGAAACTGTGTGTGCAAACACTATTTAAGATTTTAAGAAAAAACTTGATGCTGAAAGATACACCATGAGCATAGCTCCCATCCCGTATAATACAACTAGAGAAAATACACGCACAGCACAGGGTAGTCCTCAGAGAGAAGACTTCTACTTGGGAAGAGGTTACATTTGCCATTTATGTGAATGACATGGATGAGGTAGGTACGCGCGAAAACAAGCGCGGCACTACGATCGCGCTGGTACTGTTTACGTCGCCATAATTTTGCGACCCATTGGATTTTGTTTGGCTTAGTTTGAATGCTTTGAGCGTTCAGCGTATGCGCAGGATATTCAAATTATCTTGTTATTGTGCAAGTGTATGCCCGATTCTTCAAAAGCAAATAAATATTCACCGATTCAAACGCAAATTTGGTTATCAACCGTGGCAAATTAGTTTTTCGAGTAAAAATATTAAGGTAAGACATCAATAACATCATATTTTAATGTAAGAATGTTGTTTTTTAACCTATTTTCTCTCGTATATGAGCAGCTCAGTATCATTGGGTAATATACACTTGGTGATTTTTTTACCCAAAAATCTTCACATGCCAAGTTGCACGTGCGCCGAATGGCCTACCGGCTCCGCCGTTTGTACTTCAAGACGAAAATTCCACAAATCAATCAATCAACCAAGTTGCATGTCAATTGGGCCAGTGGTTTGAATTTTATTGATTATTTCTAAATTGACAACAGTTGCCATGACAACATGATAGGTGTTAGTAAGAATGGTATAAGAAGAAGGTCCTGCAATATTAATGCTCAGGTGATTTATTGACCCATAAATTTTATGGGTCAATAAATCACCTGAGCATGTCATTAACATTGCAGGACCTTCTTCTAATACCATCCTTACTAACACCTATCATCTTGCCATGGCAACTGTTGTCAATTTAGAAATAATTAATAAAATCCAAACCACTGGCCCAATTGACATGCAACTCATGTGATGGTTTTTGGGTCAACAAATCACCAAGTGTATAATACACAACGATCTTAAGCTGCTCATAACCGGGAGAAAAAAAAATCTTACATTAAAATAATATTTTATGCCTTACCTTAATATTTTTACTCAGAAAACTAATTTGCCGAGGTTGATAACCAAATTTGCGTTTGAATCGGTAAATATTTGTTTGCTTTTGAAGAATCGGGCTTTATGATAAAACCTTCACATGCCAAGTTGCATGTCAATTGGGCCAGCAGTTTGGATTTTATAGATTATTTCTAAATTGACAACAGCTGCCATGGCAACATGATAGGTGTTAGTAAGAATGGTACAAGAAGAAGGTCCTGCAATGTTAATGACATGCTCAGGTGATTTATTGACCCATAAAATCTTCACATACCAAGTTGCATGTCAATTGGGCCAGCGGTTTTGGATTTTATTATTTCTAAATTGACAACAGTTGCCATGGCAACATGATAGGTATTAGTAAGAATGGTACAAGAAGAAGGTCCTGCAATGTTAATGACATGCTCAGGTGATTTATTGACCCATAAAACCTTCACATGCCAAGTTGCATGTCAATTGGGCCAGCGGTTTGGATTTTATTGATTATTTCTAAATTGACAACAGTTATCATGGCAACATGATAGGTGTTAGTAAGAATGGTATAAGTAGTAGGTCCTGCAATGTTAATGACATGCTCAGGTGATTTGTTAACCCATAAAACCTTCAAATGCCAAGTTGCATGTCAATTGGGCCAGCGGTTTGGATTTTATAGATTATTTCAAAGTTGACAACAGTTGCCATGGCAACATGATAAGTGTTAGTAGGAATGGTATAAGAAGAAGGCCCTGCAAGGTGATTTGTTGACCCATAAACCTTCACATGCCAAGTTGCATGTCAATTGGGCCAGCGGTTTGGATTTTATTGGTTATTTCTTAATTGACAACAGTTGCCATGGCAACATGATAGGTGTTAGTAAGAATGATATAAGAAGGTCCCGCAATGCTGTTGACATGCTCAGGTGATATATTGGCCCATAAAACCTCTACATGCTAAGTTCCATGTCAATTGGGCCAGTGGTTTGGATTTTATTGATGATAATCTGAAAATTGACAACTTCATGGTTGCCATGAAAAGGCAAATATGGTATGATGGAGATGTCTCACATTGTTTTTGACATGCTCATGTGATTTGTTGATCCTTAAAACCCAAGTTTACCGAATTTCAATAAAATTGGACCAGTGGTTTAGAGTTAATGTATATTTCTTTACTGGAATCTTTACAAATTACCACCCTAAATTCTAACATTTTGTTATGGTAAAATCAAGCCAAAAATGCAGGCTAAAAAAATAATTCAAAAAATCGTATCTCCCTTATTTTTCAAGCTATTTCAAAAATTTAAAAAACATTTTGTTTCTGATAAAGTTGTCTTTCATATGCAACAATAAGTTAAGGATTAATTTTTTTTTTTGATAATTTTGTGCCCGTACCTAGATGAGGCAGTGGAATTTTATATGAGCTTCTTTGCAGATGATGTACAACATTTAAAGAGAGAACTGAAACAGACTGCGAATCATTACAGAGAGCTCTAAACAGTTTGGGAGTGGAGTCAGAAGTGTGAAGTGGAATTCAACACTAAAAAATGAAGCATAATGGAATTTGGAGAGGAAAAAAAAAATGATATCGGGACAATATTATAATTTGGTGCAAAAGAAGTTAAGAAAGAGGGATCTCAAAAAGACCTGGGAGTGATCATCACAAAAAATATATTGTCTGACAAACATATAAACAAGATTGTCAGCGAAACCTACAACTTACTAAGAGCAATAAAAGTGGCTTTTACCTATTTGGATGTGCATACATACATACATATACCAAGGCTTTTTTCCCCCTTACCAGGGGGGTAGCCAAAAAGGACAAGGCACAAAAACATTCCCACCCATTTCATCCCCGAAAGCACTCCACACCCCTCCACCCTCCCTCCCATCTTAGCACCTCCTAGATGACGGGTCATCCCTGCACCCTGTCCACTGCCCTGGGTCAGAAGCAGTGACGCAGGACACAGCACATCCACAGCAAGGCCGCTTCATTAAATCGGCGACCCCCCCTCTCCGTCCCCCCATATAAAGGAGAGGACGGGGAGAAATCCCTTCGGGCTGCATCAGAATTTTTGCTCACACACACTACCTCACCCCCATTCCCCCGTCCAATCCACCTCGTGCATCACAACATTTTCCATATACAACCACTCTCCATTCACCCCTGTCTTCTGTCCTCTCCCGTCCTTCCTCAACCAACATTCCCCTCTTCCCCAAAGCCCCCTTCACCCCATCCATCCATCTCATCCTAGGACGTCCCCTCATGTTCACTCCCTCCACATCTGCCTTCCATACCTCCTTTACTAGTCTTTCTTCACTCATTCTTTCCATGTGTCCAAACCATCCTAATACTCTTTCATCCACCCTATCTCCCAACTCCCTTTCCACCCCTGTTCTCCTCCTCACTTCCTCATTTCTCACTCTATCTAGTCTAGTAACCCCCATCATACTTCTCAGACACCTCATCTCAAACACATTCAAGTTCCTTCTCTCTTCCTCTCTCATGTTCCATGTTTCTGCTCCATACAGTGCTGTTGGCACAATGACTCCTTCATACAGTCTCCTCTTAGCATCCATTCCCAGATATCTACTTCTCATTACACTTTTTAATCCACCAAGGTATTTACTCGCTTCTCTCAATCTACATTCTACCTCCACCCCCAGTCCTCCCTTTCCTGCCACATTCGCACCCAAATATCTAAAACTATCCACTTCCTGCAGTCTCTCTCCCTTAAGGGCAAAAACTACTTTTTCGGTCGAAAATATTAATTTTTTTGAAAATATTTGTGTGGCTCGACGAAATACTAGTACGTTAGGTGCGTAACGCTGCCAGACGTTAGAGCGTCGTGGTGGGTTTTAAAAATTAAATGCCTACTAGACTCTGCTCTGGGTATTTAAACTCTGATGCCATATATCTTCAATATCTAATGTTATGCCTCTTTTTTGTCTTATTTTTGTATTTTTTTGTTTTGTTTAGTGTGGGACGATAGTTTTCACGCTGCCGGCTGTATGTTTACCCCTTTCTCCGAGTCAGTGCACGTGTGTGTGAGAGAAAAAAAGAGAGAGAGAGAGAGAGAGAGAGAGAAGTATTCATCGACATGTGAAGGCAATATACCATGACCTGTCAACTGCAGCCCTGCTACAAAGATGCATGAAAGGCCACACTCAAAACAGAAATGAAGGCCTGCACTCTAAGCTGTGGCTGCATCAAAGTAAAGCAAAGTTTGCAGGTCTGAACAGGGTGATATTTATGTCTCAGCTCACCATACTCAACCACAACCTGGGATATGAATCTACTCGCTTCACTACCCATATAGGCTTCCCTTCTACTGCTGAGACAAGAAGAACAAAGGAAAAGATGGACATGAGCAGAAAATCTCCACGCCAGCCACGGAAGAAGAGGACCATAAGAACGATAGAGTCTGCATCTGCAGATTACCAGCCAGGCGGCTTTGACCTTTGACGTCTAGGCCTAACCTGGCGACAAGGAGTTGGGTGGCGCCCAATGATGCCCTTCCCTCTGAGGGAATAGTATTTTTTTCCTTCATAATTGCATATACTTTCATGAAATGTAATTATGAGAGAAAAAAAGGGGACCAGGTGCCTATATAAACTTCGAGGAAAATCCAGTGTGAGCACACCTTCCCAATATAAGTGACCTGAGGTGACCTAAATGAGCTTCCTTGAAAGTATAACCTCTTGAACATCATCAGTGTTAGGTAAGGACACATGACACATTGTTGTATTAGAAAAAAAAAACATTATTGTACTGTACATTGTCACCTGAACATAAAAGTGCGGTTTTCTCAAAACTTAATTTTTAAAGTTTAAAATTCTATATCTAAAATTCTATTGCTCCGATTTTATTCTTTTTTGTAGCATAACACTTAGAAAACAGTCTTCTTTAAAACTGCATATTATAATTCCTTTTAATTAAAAGCTCATAGAAAATACGATTTTTTTAGGTACTTTTTTCGAGAACAGAAATTGCTCAGATTGCTTTTTTTTCTGTGAACTTATTATTGATGATATGCAAGTGGCGATATACAGTATTGCTCTTTTGGGTGTCTTTTAACTCTCAAACCAAGATGACTCTTCTTCTTTGAATAGTTTTTTGTGAATACGATTTTTTTGTCTATATTCAAAAAAAGTACGACTTTTTAAAAATAATATATAAATTTCTATGAAAAAAAAAATGAAAATAATACCACAGGTACAACACGAGGTAATCTTTAAGCTGTAAAAAAATCAATGCTCTAGATGGAAAAATACGGCCACAGAAAATGAAACTGTCAGCGAGTCACCGAAAAAGTAGTTTTTGCCCTTAAGGCTCATTTCCAGATTACTGCCACTTTCACCCCTTATACATCTCATCACCTTACTTTTACCCACATTTATCTTCAGCTTTCTTCTATCACACACTCTCCCAAACTCTGTCACCAGCTTCCTCAATCCCTCCTCCGATCCTGCCACAAGCGCAGTGTCGTGCGCAAACAACAGCTGGCTCACCTCCCACTTTTCTCCATTTTCCTTAACCATCTCCAATCCCTGACCCACTACCCTTGCATTCACCTCTCGCACCACCCCATCCATGTATAAGTTGAACAGCCAGTGTGACATAACGCATCCCTGACGAAGTCCCACCTCTACCTCAAACCACTCACTCTCTCCATTTCTAATCCTGACACAAACTCTACTACACTCATAAAAAACTCTTGACAGCTCCCAGAAGCTTTCCTCCTATCCCATATATCCGCATAACCTCCCACAGTGCCTTTCTGTCTACCCTGTCATAAGCCTTTTTCAGATCCATAAAGGCCCAGAAAACATCCTTCCCCTTACCTATAGCTTTCTCACATATCTATCTTACCACAAAAATCTGATCTACACAACCTCTACCTGTCCTAAACTCACACTGTTCCTCACCAATTACTCCCTCTGTTCCTCTCCTAATCCTCTCAATCAAGATCCTCCCATAAGCCTTCCCAACTACACTTAACAAGCTAATCCCTCTGAAACTACTACATTCACACTTGTTCCCCTTTCCCTTGTAAAGTGGAACTATACACGCACTCCTCCAGTCCTCTGGCACTCTACCTTCTCTCCAGCAAACATTAAATAACCTCACCAACCAGTCCACCATCACTATACCTCCTTTGGATGTAGAAATGGTAAAGAAAATACTAGTCACAATGATAAGGCCTAAAATTGGAGTATGCAGTGACACAATGGTCACCCAATACAAAAAAGAATATAAAGAAGATTGAGAAAATCAAGAGAGCAGCTATGAATATGGCCCCAGAACTATCAAAACTCCCATATGAAGAAAGACTGTTAAAACTGGAATTGCTGACTCTGAAACAGAGGATAAAGGTGACTTGTTAACCATCTATAGAATTATGAAGGGCACAAAGTCCTTGACAGAGAAGACTTATTAATTTGGGATAAATGAAACACAAAATGACATTGAAAGAAGCTTAACCCCTTCCATACGGTGCCGCACACGTAGGCGTCATGGGGAGCGAGTGTATTCGCGAGGCTGCCATATCGGCGTCTTGATTATATTTATTGTAGTCGCCCCTCCATAATGACATTCTTTCTAATTCTTTTGTAATCGCATTTTCTATGGTTATCAAAATTCACGGGTGAAGAGAGAACGATCGATATAAGCGGTGACTATATTTTATGATGCGAGTATTATTACGACATGTCGTACGGCTGGCATTGGCTGCTGCCACCGAGATCTAAGTCCATGACGCCTACGTGTGCGGCACCGTATGGAAGGGGTTAAAAAGGGCAATTATAGAAAGGACCTGAAAAAGAACAGCTTTTCTAACAGAGTGGTGGATGTATTTACTTAGTTGTATTTACTTAGTTGTATTATACAGGAAGGGAGCTATGCTAGTGGTGACCCAACTTTGTATCTTTCAGCATTAAGTTTGTTCTTAAAATTTTTAATAGTACTTGCACACACTGTTGCCTCATCTAATTTATTCCAGATATCTACCACTCTGTGTGGGAATCTATTCTTTTTCATATATCATCTATTTCTATAACTATCCTTTTTGAGTTTTTCATGTCCTCTTGTTTTTCTCTTGTCCCACTTAAATAAATCATCTCTATCTAGGACTTCCATTTCTTTCATAATTCTGTAAATAGTTAGTAGATCTCCTCTTTTTCTTCTTTGTTCCAGGGTTGGTAGTTCCAATTTGGACAATCTTTGTATGTCAATGTGGAAAGTGTTAGTGCCATCTTTGTCATTTCTTTATATTCTTTTTAGTACTGGGTGTCCATAGTGTCGCAGCATAAATCTTGGTCTTATAAGTGTAACTAATATTTTCTTTACCATTTCCTCATCCAAATAGTCAAAAGCCACTTTCATCGACCATAGTAAAATGAAGGTTTCTCCGATTATTTTATTGATATGCTTGTCTGGTGACATGTTTTTGCTGATAATTACTCCTAGGTCCCTTTCCAAGCTCACTTTTTTGACTGCTTCACCGATTTTATATTTCTTCGCTATTCTATTTTTACTTTTTCCAAACTCCATTATGCTACATTTCTTGATGTTAAAGTTCACTTCGCACTTTTGACTCCATTTCCAGACTTTATCTAGGTCTTTCTGTTGTGATTCACAATCTTCCTCTGTTCTTACTGGATAAAAAAAATGTGTGCAAAAACAATACAAGAATTTAAGAGCAAACTGGATATGGAGAGATACAAAGATGGGACACCACGAGCTTAACTCCCCTTTCCTGTAAGATACCACTAAGACTGTAAGGCCGAAAAAAAAAGTAGTATATGGTATTAAAAAAAAACACAATTTAACTAGGTATTTTAGAGAAAATGAAGAGAAAGAAATAGCAAAACAAATTCTGAAAGTACAAGATGAGGGGGCAAGAAATAGAAAAGGAGAGAGAAGTGCATAGATGGGACAATACTTAAAAGAAAAGAATTGACCTCTAAAAAGTAAACTAAGGTCAGAAATGATAGCAGAAGTATTAGCAAAACAGCAAAGTTGGCAAAAAGTGAAAACTATGAAAATATAAAAAAAAAAGTAAATGAATGGTGAGGAAAAAAGAGAGAAGACACTAAAAAATGAAGCTAGTAAAAAAATGAGAAAAGAACAGAGACCGAAAGGGAGTTTTTGTTTTGTAGAGTGCTGGACTTGAGGCTGAGAAAATGGTAAATCAAAAGAAAGGAAACGTAGGAAACAAAACAAGGAGGAAAAGGAAGAAAATTAAAAGTAACTTATACCAACATAGGAGGTCTGATTTCAAAATTACAAGAATTAAATGATTATCTGGCAGAAGGAAACCAGATATAAAGGAATTGTGGAGACAAAATTAAAAGGTCTAATACCACCAGAGTTGGACAAGGTTTATATAATCACTGGATGAAAAATAGAGAGGTAAAACAGGGTGGAGTAATATCTTTTACTAAGAAGGGCTTAAATGGGACAAAGATAACAGAAGAAAATATTGTGGAATTGATCATGATAAAAGTTGAAAATAATTACATGAAAAGTAGAAAATTTGTGGTGATCTATGTGCCCCCGAAAACACATTCTTGGAAAGAAAGTGACCATTCCAAAAAGTTGAAAGACTCAAGACATAGATTAAAAGAAATGCTGAAAGGAGGAAATCTAGTAATTATGGGTGATTTTAACTAAAGAAATATATTGGGAGATGACAGTGAAGGGTGGAGAGGACCTCTGGGGAAACATACTACTGGACATGACCATTGAATACACAAAGACTCAATGGGTAAAAGAAAATACCAGATATAGAAATAACCATCAAGACTAGATTTAGTATTTATGCCAGAGCCTGAAATTGTGGATCAAATTGAATGCAAGACACCAGTTGGGAAGAGTGATCACATACTACTTGAGCTCCAACTAAAAGAGGAAATATGCATGGGGAGAAACGAGAAACACAGAAAAGTAAGACTGATGTAATAAAGCACTTTAGGAAGCTTAAAAAAATTCTTTCTAAAAGCGAGCTGGGAAAAATTATTTAATGAAGAAACACAGGTGGAAGAGAAATGGACGATTTTAAATGAAATCTATAATCAAGTGGATAAATATGTACCAAAACAAAAACAGAAAAATGTGTAATTAAGTGCTGGTATAACAAAAAATGTAGTGAGGCAAAAGATAGAAGAGACAAAGATTGGAAAAAATGGGAAAAAGAAAAAACCTGGAAAGTGGCAAATGTATATCAAACTAAGAAATGAATATGTAAAAATACACAGGGAAGAAAAAAGAAACTATGAAAAAGACATATCAGACAAATGTAAAGACCAACCTAAATTATTCTAAAGCTATGTGAATGGTACACAAAAAAAGAAAAAAGAAAAAGTAAAACTGTGTCAAGAAAACATGGAATACATGGAAGATACAGAAATGGCTGAAATTATTAACAAACATTTCAAATCTGTGTTCACTAAAGAAAACATACAAAATTGGGTTGAAGGGAGAAAGATCCCCCCCCATGAGAGAATTGTGACACAGAAATAGGGAACCAAATAATGAACCTTGATGTCAGAAAATCACATGGCCCAGACAGAATTCCAAACTGGATACTACAGGAATGTATTGATGAACTAATGGACAAAATATATAAGATAACAGATGGCTCACTCTAAGAAGGAAATGTACTGGAAGACTGGAAAATGCCAACATCATACCTATGTATAAAGGGGGAAACAAGGAAGACCCAACAAACTATAGACTGGTCTTCCTTACAAGTACATACATATACCAAAGGCTTTTGTCCCCCTTACAAGGGAGGTAGCCAGAAAACAAAGACATAAAAACCACTCCCACCCATTCCATCCCCACATACTCCTCTCCCCTCCACCCTCTTCCCTTCCTCTTATCTTGGCACCTCCTGGATGACAGATCATCCCTGCATCTCAACCACTGCCCTGGATCAGAGGCAGTGTCACAAGAAACAGTACATCCATAGCATGGACGCTTCATTAAATCGGTGATCCCCCCTCTCCATCCCCTCATAAAGAAAAGGAGAAGATGGGGAGAAATCCCTTTGGGCTGCGTCAATTTATTTCTCACACATACTCCCTCACTCCCCACCCCCCACCCACCCCCCTCATGCATCACAGCATCATCCATACACATCCATTCTCCATTCACCCATGTCTTCTGTCCTCTCCCATCTTTCCTCAACATACATTCCCCTTTTCCCCAATGACCCTTTTACCCCATCCATTAAATCTCATCCTAGGTTGCCCCCTCATGTTCAGTCCTTCCACCTCTGCCTTCCACACCTCTTTTACTAATCTTTCTTCACTCATTCTATGTATCCAAACCATCCCAATACTCTTTCATCAACCCTATCTCCCAACTCCCTTTCCACCCCTGTTCTCCTCATCTCCTCGTTTCTCACTTTATCCAGTCTAGTAACCCCTATCATACTCAGGTACCTCATCTCAAACACATTCAGACTCCTCTCTTCCTCTCTTAAGTTCCATGTTTCCACCCCATACAGTTGTCAGTACAATCACTCCTTCATACAATCTCCTCTTAGCATCCATTCCCAAATGTCTATTTCTCATTACACTTTTTAATCCCCCAAGGCATTTACTTCCTTCTCTCAATCTACATTCTACCTCCACCTCCACTCCTCCCTTTCCTGCCACATTTGCACCCAAGTATCTAAAACTATCCTCTTCCTCCAGTCTCCCTTAATATTCACTTCCAGTCTGCTGCCACTTTCTCCCCTTGTACATCTCATCACCTTTTACCCACATCTGTTTTCAACTTCCTTCGCACACCTTCCCAAACTCTGTCTTTAACTTCCTCAATCCCTCTGATCCTGTTATAAGCGCAGTGTCATCCACAAACAACAGCTGGCCTATCTCTCATTTTTCCCCATTTTCTTTAACCATCTCCAATCCATGACCCAACCCTTATATTTACCTCTTGCACCACCCCCATCCATGTATGAATTGAACAGCCAGGGCTACATAACACATCCCTGACAATGTTCCACCTTTACCTTGTGACGATGCTACTTTGGGAAGAGAAAGAGGTTTTGGTAAGTTTGTCTCCTTTATTGAAAGATATGTATGAACTGGTTTTACATGCAGAGCTGATAAATATACCACATGGTGCATAATTACATAATTGCACTTGATTAGGTTAGGTCGGGTCAAGCAGGGCACTTTCAGAGTAGCATCACGTCGTGGGCAACATGACACACGTTCCATGCCACATGGTTATTGTGGTGTGTACAATATTCCCCTCTCAAAATTGCCTTGGCTTCAGAGTCCTGCACATGAGAATTTAGTGGGAGGAGTGTCCAGGTGTGCATTTTAGGCAGTTGATGGAGACCCTGCCAGAGATGGAGATGCAGATCCTTATGTTCAAGGACAAGATGGGGGGGCAGTGTAGGGACGGGTGAGTGGTGGTGTGTGAGCGTCTGTCCTCAGGAAAACATGCGTCAAGGTGTGGAGGTGTTTTGGGAGGTATTCCCTGACCTTCCGGTGATGTGTTGGCACACATGGGGCGAATTTGCCAACAGTGCATCGCAGCTGCTGCAAGCTTGGGAGAATCCTGTGGAGGGAAGAATTCTGCAGGCACGACAAGGGTTTGGCCGAGGACCATCTCTGCTGGAGACACGTTGAGGTTGTCCTTGATGGCTGTCCAAAGGCCAAGGAGTATCCATGGTAGTTGGGGTAGCCAGAAGCTGTTCTTGCAGTGTGCCAAAAGAAATGCTTTGAGTGGGTTTGCTCGACCATGCCATTGGCTGCAGGGTTGTAGGAGGTAGTGTGGTGGACTGTAGTACCCAGGAGTTCAGCGAGGGAGTGCCACAGCCACAACGTGAAGCAAGTTCCTCAGTTGGAGGTGACATGCTCCGGGAGGCCAAATCTGCCAATCCATCTACTGAGAAAGGTTGTAGCACAGAACAAGGCTGTACTGTCCTTCATAGGGATGGCCTCAACCAGTGGGTCAATCTATCAGTGGCAGTGAAGAGGTAACAATGGCCTTCTGACAGGGGGAGTGGGCCGATGACACTGACATGAATATGTGCAAAGCATCATCGGGGCTGATGGAGTGATCCAATGCTTTATTCAGTGTGATGATGAATTTTGCTTTGCTGACAGGCAATGCAAGATCTGGCCCACTCTTTTGCATCCTTGGATATGCTATGCCAGATGAATTTCTGCTTCAGGAGCTTCGCAGTAACGTGCTGTTAAGGGTGAGACAGGCAGTGTATTAAATTGAACATTTAACATCGGAAGGCAGCTGGGATGAGGGGTCATGGGCAGCCAGTACTGATGTCGCAGAGGATGGTGTGGTTGTCATGGAAAGGAATGTCTTGCCTCTTAAGGGATGTGATAGATGTCCTGTAGGCAAGTGTTTCTGGATCCTACCGTTGCTCTCTGGCAATAGCTGCGATGTTTGCATTTTTCTAATCTTGCGGTACTTTTCCTGTATTTACTTAGTTGTATTTACCTAGTTGTATTTTATGGGAAGGGGAGCTATGCTTGTGGTGACCTATTTTTGTATCTTGCAAGATCAAGTTTGTTCTTAAATTCTTGTATGTGCACACACTATTTTTTCGTCCAATTTGTTTCATATATCTATCACTGTGTGGGAAGCTTTTCTTTTTCAGGTCTCTTCTGTTGTTGTCCTTTTTGAGTTTCATTGCATGTCCTCTTGTTTTTCCTCTGTCTCTCCTTATTAACCCCTTCCATACGGTGCCGCACACGTAGGCGTCATGGACTTAGATCTCGGTGGCAGCAGCCAATGCCAGCCGTACGACGTGTCGTAATAATACTCGCATCATAAAATATAGTCACCGCTTATATCGATCGTTCTCTCTTCATCCGTGAATTTTGATAACCATAGAAAATGCGATTACAAAAGTATTAGAAAGAATGTCATTATGGAGGGGTGACTACAATAAATATAATCAAGACGCCGATATGGCAGCCTCGCGAATACACTCGCTCCCCATGACGCCTACGTGTGCAGCACCGTATGGAAGGGGTTAAGTCCTCTCTATCAAGGTATTCCTTTCCTTTCATAATTCTGTAGATGGTTAGTAGGTCCCCTCGTTCTCTTCTTTGTTCCAGGGTCAGCAATTCCAGTTTGGCCAGTCCTTGTTCATATGTCAGGTTTGAAAGTGTTGGGGCCATCTTTGTTGTTGCTCTTTGTATTCTTTCTAATTTCTTTTTTGTACTGGGTGACCATATCAGCGCTGCATGTTCCAGGTTTGGCCTTATCAGTGTTTGTAATATTTTCGTAATCATTTCCTTATCCAGGTATTTACAGGCCACCTTTATTGATCTCAACAAATTGTATGTTTCTCCGACTATATGTTTATCTGGCAACATGTCTTTGGTGATGATTACTCCTAGGTCACTTTCAGAATTTACTTTCTTTACTTCTTTTCCATCAATTTAATACTTTCCTGATATTCTATTCTTGCTTTTCCCAAATTCAATTATACTGCATTTCTTGATGTTGAATTCTACTTCCCATTTCTTGCTCCACTCTGAGACTTTGTTCAGATCACTCTGTAATGAGTCACAGTCTATTTCGGAGTTTATTCTCTTTAATAACTTTGCGTCATCTGCAAAGAAATTCGTGTAACATTCAATACTTTTGTCCATGTCATTTACATACATAGCAAACATTATTGGAGCCAGCACTGACCCCCTGTAGGACTCCACTACTCATTTCTTCCCATTTTGAATATTTGTCTCTGAGCACTACTCTCATTTTTCTTCCATATAGGAAGTCCTCCATCCAATTCAATAGTTTTCCATGTATGCCTCCTATTGTTTCCAGTTTATATAGCAATTTTCTGTGTGGTACCTTATCAAATGCCTTTTGTAGGTCCAGGAAGGCACAGTCTGCCCAGCCATCCTTTTCTTGCAATATAGTCAATCTTAATAGAAACAAATCAAATTAGTGGTACATGATCTTCCCTGTCTGAATCCAAATTGCCTTGGGTTCAGTATATTGTTCTCCTCCAGATATTTTGTCAATCTGTCTTTGATGATCCTCTTACAAATTTCAACTATTGTACTCATTAGGGACACCGGTCTATAATTTGTTGGGTCGTCCTTATTTCCCCCTTATATATTGGCACTATATTGGCATTATATCGGCATTTTTCCAGTCTCCTGGTAGTTTTCCTTCTTTGAGTGAGCATTCAACTATTTTGTATATTTTTCCTGTTAGTTTATCTATACATTCCTTTAGTACCCAGTTTGCAACTCCGTCTGGACCATGTGATATGTTAACGTTAAGCTTTAATATTTGATTCCTTATTTCATTCTGAGTAATATTTAATTCCTTCATTGGAGGAAATCTTACTTCATTTCTTTGTTCACAGTGTGTGTGTGTGTATTTACCTAGTTGTATTTACCTAGTTGTATTTTACGGGAAGGGGAGCTATGCTCGTGGGGTCCCGTCTTCATATCTCATTTTATCTAAACTATTTTTAAATTCATGTATTGTTTTTGCACACACCACTTTCTCATCTAACTTGTTCCAACTGTCTATTACTCTGTGAGGAAAGCTGTTCTTTTTCAAATCTCTTCTATAGCTGTCTTTTTTTTATTTTCTTTCCGTGTCCTCTTGTATTTCTGTCATCCCATTTTATCAGATTCTCTGTCAGTAATTTCTATGCCTTTCATGATTCTGTAAATAGCTATCAAATCTCCTCTCTCTCTTCTTTGCTCTAGTGTCTGTAGTTCAAGTTTTTCTAGTCTCTCTTCATATGATAGTTTTGAGAGTGTTGGTGCTAATTTTGTAATTGCTCTTTGTATTCTTTCAAGTTTTTTTATACATTTTTTTGTACTTGGTGACCATATCGTTGCTGCATATTCCAATCTTGGTCTTATCAGGGTGATTATTATTTTCTTCACCATTTCTTCATCCAGGTATGTAAATGCAACTTTGATTGTTCTTATTAGATTATAAGTCTCTCCAAAAATCTTATTTATATGTTTCTCAGGTGACATATTATTCATAACAATGACTCCCAGGTCCTTCTCATTTTCTACTTTTTTTATTCCTTCTCCCAATTTATATGCTCCTGTTATTCTGTTTTTGCTTTTTCCAAATTCCATTATACTACACTTTTTTGTATTGAACTCCATCTCCCATTTCCTACTCCATTCTTGTACTTTATTTAGATCTCTCTGTAGTGATTCACAATCTTCTTCAGTTTTCACTCTTTTCAGTAGTTTTGCATCATCTGCAAAGAAGCTCATATAGCTTTCTATTCCTTCATCCATATCATTAATATATATAGCAAACATTATTGGGGCCAGAACTGGTCCCTGCGGAACACCGCTTATTACTTCATCCCATTTTGAGTGTTGGTTTCTTATCACTACTCTCATTTTTCTTTCTTGCAAAAAGTCCTCCATCCAATTTAGTAGTTTGCCCTGTATTCCTCCTTCAGTTTCTAATTTCTTAAGCAACTTCTTATGTGGTACTTTGTCAAAAGCTTTCTTTAGATCTAAAAATGCACAGTCCGCCCATCCATCTCTTTCCTGTATTATATCTATTAGCCTTGAATAGAAACATATTAAATTGGTGACGCATGATCGTCCTTGTCTGAATCCAAATTGCCTTTGATTTAACACTTTGTTTTTTTCTAAATATTTTACCCATCTACTTTTGATAATTCTTTCACAAATTTTTGCTATTGTACTTGTTAGAGAGACTGGTCTATAGTTGGTAGGTTCTTCTTTATTTCCTCCTTTGTATATAGGTACTATATTTGCTTTTTTCCAATCTTCTGGAACTTTTCCTTCTTTCAAGGAACTATTTAGTATGCTATGTATTTTGTCTGCCAGTTCATTCCTGCATTCTTTCAGTATCCAGTTTGCTATTTCATCTGGTCCATGCGATTTTCTGACATCAAGATTACTCAAGTGTGTTAATATTTCATTCTTTGTTACTTCTATTTCTTCCATAGGGGGGACTTTCTCTTTCCATTCGTTCTCTTCAGGTTGTATGTTCTCCCTTGTAAACACTGATTTAAAATGTTTGTTCATAATTTCCGCCATTTCCATTTCCTCAGTGTATTCAACTCCCTCCTGTCTTAATTTCTCCAAGTCTTGTTTGTTTTTCAGTTTATTGTTTACAAATCTGTAGAATAGTTTCGGTTGATCTTTACACTTTTCTATGACATCTTTTTCATATTTTCTCTTTTCTTCTCTGCACATTTGTACATATTCATTTCTATAGCAGGTATATATTTTCCATTTTTCAGGTCTTCTGTCTTTTTTCCATCTGGTCCAGGCTTTGTCTCTTTTGTCCTTTAACTCCCTACAACTTTTGTTGTACCAGCATTTTACATATTCTTTTTCTTGTTTTTGTCTTGGGACATACTTTTTCACTCCTTTTTTGTAAATTTTTGTCAAAATATTCCATTTCTCTTCTACTGTTGTTTCTTCTTTGTATATTTCTTCCCAGTTTTCCTTTTGAAAGAATTCTCTTATTTTATCAAAGTTTGTTTTTTCATACATCATTCTTCCTTTTCTATATTGTTAATTTCTTTTCATATATTTTTCTTCATTAAGTTTCAGTTCAATCAATATGTGGTCACTTTTACCTATTGGTGTTTTATATTCAATTTTGTCCACTATTCTAGGTTCGGATGCAATTACTAGGTCTAGTTTCGATGGCTCTTCTTCATTTCTATACCTAGTGTTCTCCTGTATCCATTGTGTCATTGTATGGTCAGTAACCATCTCGAGTAGAGTGTTTCCCCATGAGCCGTCTCCACCCTTTACTGTCATTTCTTCCCAGCAGATTTCTTTGCAATTAAAGTCGCCCATCATAACTATTTTTCCTCCCTCTTCCATTATCTTGTTTAATGTTATCTTTGTGTCCTCTAACATACTTTTATGTTCACTCTCTTCCCATGAGGCTGTTTTCGGGGGCACATAATTTATCACAAACTTTCTGTTCTTCTTATCGCTGTCTTCTACTTCCATCATTATCATTTCTACTGTATTCTTTCCATATGTGACACCCTTCACATTTATATCCTTCTTAGTCAGGAACATAACTCCACCCCCTTCCTTTTTCACTCTGTTTCTAATCCAATAATTATATGCATCATGTCCTACACTGTTGGGTGGTAGTGTACCTTTTAATTTTGTTTCTACAATTCCCATTATGTCTGGTTCTTTTTCTTTCAAATAATCATTCAGTTCATTCAATCCTGTTATTAATCCATCTATATTTGTGTAAGACACTCTTAGTTTTCTGCCACTTCCATTGTGTTCTCTGTTTCCCTTTTGTTTTTCTCTTGTATGTCTACTTTCTTTAGTTTCATATTCACTACTCTCCAATAGAATCTCTCTTTTTCTGACTCCGTTCTTATCTCGTTTTTTTCCTTTGCTTCAAGTCTTTTCTGTTTTTCTTCCTCTCTTTCCTCTTTATTCATTTCCCTTTTTATCCATACCTTTTTATATTGTTCACTTGTTGCTAGTTTCCCTGTTTTGGATAAGATGTTCTCAGCCGTAGTTTGTGACCTGAATTTAATCTTGATTGGTCTGGTCTTGTCTGTACTATATTTCCTTAGCCTGAATTTCTCTTCGATTTGTTTCATTATTTCTGGTTCATCTTCCTGAACTAATTCTAGTAAATTTCTTACTTTTTCATTTTCCTCTTTGATTCTTGTGGTTCTATCTGGGTGGTTCTATCTGGGTTATGTTTCTCTTCCATTCCTAATATAATTATACATTTCTTTCTGTCTGCTAAGTCTCTTACTATATTCTCCTTCTGTCTCATCACTTTAATAACTGAGTTTTCAGTTTGTTCATTCATTTGCTGTCTGATTATGTCAGTGAATGCAACCTTGCTATTTTCATGAATTTTTTTCCAACCCTCCTTGTTCTCCTTATTATTCTCCTTTAAGACTTTATTCTCATCTTTTACTTCTTTTAACTGTTGTTTTAATTCTTCAATTTCCTTAGTTAAGTTTTTGTTCGCCCTCTCTAGTTCTTCCAATTTTTCAACTCTTCGTATAATACTGTCAACATTACCGAACCTACGCTCCAAGTCCTCGATCATCTTATCGATCTTCTCTTCTAGTCTTGTCAGTCGGGGGGGGGGTTTGTGTCCCCCCCACCCTCTTTAAATCCCTTGAAAATATTCTCATCCCTTGCTACTGTATTGCTCCTATCTATACTTCTAATCTTTACATTCTTATTAGACATTTCGTCGTCTCCCAGTTGGGTTTGCGGTCGTTTGTTTACTTTTCGGCGGTCTGCTTGGGCCAAGTCCTCTACTTCCTCATTTCCTTCCATTTCCCCAGCAATCCCTCCCCTTCTCCTCTTTCCTTACTTTCCCACTACCCCACGAGCAATTCCCCCCCACCCTGTAAATACAATAGGCACTTCTCCTTGCGTTGGGGTCCACAATCTTCAATTTTCTTCAGAACGTCTTCCAAGCCATCCGTTCGTTGAAGTGTGTGTGTGTGTGTGTGTGTAAAGTAATAGAGAAAGTAACACAGAGAAAAAAAATAATTCACAAATTAAGGCAGTTGAATAGTGAAATGTATTTCAGAAATGTCATATGCTCAGAGCATGTGTGGACTGAAAACCAATCTTAGCAACATTGAAACACCTAAAATATGAGGATGTATAAGGAGCATGGGTACCAAAATTGCCTTTGCTTAAGACATACAGTACTCAAATATTATTGCTTTATTGATTTTGTTATTTCACATTTGTTTATGGTTACTACTGTCACAGGCATTAACTACCAAACAGGATGACATGGATATGTTGGTGAACTGTAAGGAAATTATGTTATAAAGTAAACTGTATTGATATTTTAAGGTATTGAATAAATACTTGATATTTAATTTGTGCAGGCAAAGTCAACCCAACACAGTGTGAAGCTATAACTATGGTAGCAGCACAGGTGATGGGTAACCATGTTGCAGTCAGTGTGGGTGGAAGCAATGGACATTTTGAACTAAATGTCTTCAAACCAATGATGGTTGCCAATGTACTGAGGTAAGCATATTTATGTTTTAGCCTTATTTTACAAGGGATAGACAATAATGGAAATGAAACTGAAAAAATTACAGCTGGTCATATAACAGCCCTCATAGCTGGAGATATAGAGAGCAACCCTTGACCCACCACAAATTACACATGTTTGAAGTACTCCAAACCCATCACTTTAAGGTGTTAGACAAAGGGCTCAGTTAAATGCAATTTATGCAAAAACTGGGCACAACACTTGCCAACATAAAACACTGCATAGACACCTGGACTTTTTCTGCATGCCCACCCCAGACCTCGCTCTCACCCTCACCTCCCTACCCTCAGCCTGCATACTTGTCACCCCCCACCCACTCCCTCTCCTTGTCTTAACCCAGTTCCTAATCCTTCTCCACCCATACCACATTCCCATGCAGCAACCTTCAACACATACAGAACACATATTAACATTATATAATTAAACATTGATGGTATCAGTGTGATAAAAGATGAACTCAAGCACTTTTTCAAACAACAGAACATCACCCTAACTCACCAATCCATCTACTTCATGGATACAAGCACCACCATCAGATCCCTCCCTCCCACAAACAACATCACTGAAACTCCATCAGTCCAAAACCAAACAGGTAACAAATTCACAATCATAATAGTTAATACGTATGTTCCCCAGTTCCCAACAACTTCATGCCTAACCTTAACCAACTCATCACCATCCTCAGCCTTATCTTAGGTAGCAACTTCAACACCAAGTTGTTAGCCTGGTATGTCAACAACCCCAACATAGATGAAGAGTTTGATTCACAGACACAGCTTGACACACTAACCATCATGAACAACATCCATAATCACACATATATCTCCCATCAAATCCTCTATGCCCCCACTTGTCCTGACATCACCTTCTGTCCCCACTGTTTAACCCCAGCATCTTCTTGGAAGTTATTTGGAACCCATGGACCTGATCACTTCCAGTCCTTATCACTACCAAAACATGATACACCTATGTTGGCCACAGACACACATGCTTATTACAAAAGACCAAACTGGGAAGCATTCACTGAAAAGACAGAACAACACTTAGAGACACTGAACAGTTCATATATCACAGACATACCCTCAGACATACAACAAACACTCATAAATCACTTTGCACAGACAAGCAATCTCATCCCTCACCCTGATGACCGATGCATCATCCGATGCAAGAAAGACTTTCCCACAGACCCAGACTACACACCCTTCATAGACTAGATGAAGCACATAATCCATAACCTCAAGCACTCATCCGCATGTGGTCTAGACAACACAAGTAATGTCCATGTAAAATACCTTGGACCACATGGCATACATGCACTCACCAATATTTCACACTACAGCAATTCACACAGCATATCCAACATCTGGAAGTATGGTAAAATCATGACAATCTCCAAACCTAACAAAAATCTAACAGTTTTCATCAGCATCAGTTCAGATAGGTCCCCACACAGAACACTACTTATCACTGGACATTAGTAAAGCTTTTGATGCCAACCTCTGATACACTCTCATAAACAAAATATACAATAAAGACATGCACAATACTAACAAAAGATGTCTGTCCAGTTATTTGGCAAGTAGAAATGTCTGTGTCAAATGATGACCAATCATTGCACACCAGAAACTGTAGGGATAGAGTGCCTCAAGGCTCTGTCCTACCCCCCACACTCTTTAATCTATATATGCATGATATACCTACACCCCATACCCAAAAAATACAAATCTCTTCTTATGCAGATGATATAACAATTACATGCACACACCATAACACAGAGCTTCAGAAATACTACAGCCATACCTCAGCACATTCAACACTTATTTCACTACAAACAGGCTCAAAACAGCCCCAACCAAATCCACAACCACACTTTTCACTAACTAGACAGTAGAACAAAACAGGAATATGTGTCAGTCCCCACACAGAGTAAAGGATAAAAGCAAGGGTTTCAGTCAAACTGGTCCCAGAATTGGGTCTGCCAACTCTGAAAGATCAAAGAGAAAGAGGTGATATTATTGCAGTATTCAGGTCACTAAAGTGGATAGATTGCATTGACAGAAGAGATCTGATTAAAGATGGGACAATTTTAAGAAGTCATGGGAACAAATTAAGAAAGACCACATGTTGAACGGGTATGAAGAAATAGTTGTCCATATTTACCATGTTTTACCTAGTTGTATTATATGGATGAGGTGGATGGATGGGGTGAAGGGGGCTTTGGGGAAGAGGGGAATGTCTGTTGAGGAAGGAAGGGAGAGGACGGAAGACAGAGGTGAGTGGAGAATGGTTGTATATGGATGATGTTGTGATTGCATGAGGAGGAATGGGCGGGGGGTGGGGTAGTATGCGTGAGTAAATTTTGACGCAGCCCGAAGGGATTTCTCCCCGTCCTCTCCTTATATGCAAAGGGGGACGGAGAGGGGGGGTCGCCGATTAAATGAAGCGGCCTTGCTGTGGATGTGCTGTGTCTTGCGACACTGCTTCTGACCCAGGGCGGTGGGCAGGGTGCAGGGATGACCCGTCATCCAGGAGGTGCTCAGATGAGAGGGAGGGTGGGAGGGGTGTGGAGTGTATTTAGGGATGAAATGGGTGGGAGTGTTTTTATGCCTTTCCCTTTTTGGCTACCTCCCTTGGAAGGGGGAAAAAGCCTTGGTATATGTATATGTATGTATGTATGTATTATATGGGAGGAGAACTATGCTCATAGTGACCTGTCTTTGTATCTTTCAGTATTTGTTTGTTCTTAAATTCTTGTATAGTTTTTGCACACACTGTTGCTTCTTCCAATTTGTTCCAGATATCTACTACTCTGTGTGGGAAACTATTCTTTTTCAGATCTCTTCTATAACTGTCCTTTTTGAGTTTCTTTTCATGTCCTCTTGTTTTTCTCTTATCCCACTTTAATAAATCATCTCTGTCGAGGATTTCCATCCCTTTCATAATTTTGTAAATGGTCAGTAGATCTGTTTATCTTCTTTGTTCCAGGGTTGGTAGTTTTAGTTTGGACAATTTTTGTTTGTATGTCAATTTAGAGAGTGTTGGTGCCATCTTTGTCATTGTTCTTTGTATTCTTTCTAATTTCTTTATATTCTTTTTAGTACTGGGTGTCTGTAGTGTTGCAGTGTACTCCAATCATGGTGTTATCAGTGTGACTAATATTTTCTTTACCATTTCCTCATCCAAGTAGTCATAGGCCACTTTTATTGATCTTAGTAAATTGAAGGTTTCTTTGACTGTTTTGTTGATTTGCTTGTCTGGTGACCTGTCTTTGCATAGATATATGATATAGCTTAGAAGGTGATATAACCCAAATCTAAACTTGATAATTGGAAATCAAGGATATAGGTAGGTTGAAGCTGTACATGAATTTGATGCTAGTTATGATAAAAAAAATAGGGAATTGGAAATGGTACCCAAGGAGAATTGTTCCATTCCTGTATACTACAATTAGGTAAATACATACCATTCCTTTTTATCATCAACACCCTCATACTACACACACACTCACCAAGCTTCTTGGCATAATTTCGGATACATTCATGTCATTCAAACAACGTATCACAAACATAAAAAAAAAATGTGCACCTAGGCCCAATGTGCTTCAATCACTTGCAGGAACAACATTTGGACACAACAAAGAAACTACCACTACAGTATACTAATACTGTATATGGCTAATAATGAATTATGCTAGCACCATGTATTTACCTAATTGTAGTTACAGGAAAAGAGCAACAATTATTGGGATCTGTCTCCTATTCTTTAATTTTCTAACATACCTAGACTTAAATTCATGTACAGTTCTAACGTAATCTATATCCTTGATTTCCAATTATCATATTTACATTTGAACTTGTATATTGTGCTTGGGCTATATCACCTTCTAAGCTATTCCACATATTTATGCATCCATATGGAAAACTGGGTTTCTTCACATCCTTTAGACATGTGGTCTTTCTTACCAATTTACTCCCATGACTTCTTAGAGCCCTCTCATCTTTAATCAGATCTCAACTATCAATGCAATCTGTCCCCATTAGTGACCTGAACACTTATCATATCCCCTCTTTCTCTTTGATCTTTCAAAGTTGGCAGACTTGGTACTTTTAGTCTTTCCTCATAATGTTTATCTACCAGGCTGGAGACCAGACTGTTTGCTGCATTGTGTATTCTCTCAGTCTCGCATATATTCTTCACTCTGTGTGGGGACGATGCTACTATCTTGGACATACAGGCTTTCGATGAGTGTTTTCATCATCCCTTCCTTCATATAATGATAAGTTGTCCATATGTTTCTCCCATAATCCTGCTGATATGTCTGTCAGGTGACAGGTTGTCTTTTATCATGACTCCCAACTCTTTATCCTCTTTTGCTTTTGTAATAAGTTCACTTCCCAAAGAATAGTTTAAGGATGGCCTTTTACCACTATTGCCCATTTCCAGTACTTTGCATTTTTTTGGTATTGAACTTCATTTCACTTTCTTGGCTCCTTGCAAAAATAGTATGTAGAACTTTTTGCATTAGTATACCATCCTCCTTGTTTTTCACTCTTCCCATGATTTTTGCGTCATCTGCAAACATGTTGGCATAGCTTGTTGTTCCTGCCATCATGTCATGGAAAGGACAAGCTATGCCATCATGGGGGCCCCTAACCTCACAAAAAACACCACAACACTTTACAGACTATACAAAACAAAGCCCTAAAGATAATTACAGACTGCACAGATACAACACTTACAGAATATTGGTATCTAGGAAATTTCTCAAGATCAGTTGCTCTACAGTAAATTGCTCGAAATCCATTGCTCGTAAGGTAGATTGCTTGAAAATAGTGAAAGATATAAAAAAAAAAAAAAAAGGTAAAGGGTACATTATTTGTCATTAATTATACAATTGGTAGTTAGAAATATGAATGGGTACATTTCTATTATTTTTGTTAGGCACCATACTTAAAAAAATATACATAAATTCATACATATACCAAAGGCTTTTTCCCCCTTACAAGGGAGGTAGCTAAAAAACAAAGGCATAAAAACCACTCCCACCCATTCCATCCCCAACATACTCCACTCCCCTCCACCCTCTTCCCTTCCTCTTATCTTGGCACCTCCTGGATGCCGGGTCATCCCTGTATCTTGCCAACTGCCCTGGATCAGAAGCAGTGTCGCAAGACACAGTGCATCCCCAGCAAGGATGCTTCATTAAATTGGTGACCCCTCCTCTCTGTCCCCTCTTGCAAAAAAGAAGACTGGCACTGGGAGAAATCCCTTTGGGCTCTGTCAGTTTATTTCTTACACATACTCCCTCAGCCCCCCATCCCCCACCCACTCCCCCTCATGCATCATAGCATCATCCATACACAACCATTCTCCATTCACCCCTATCTTCTGTCCTCACCTGTCCTTCCTCAACAGACATTCCCCTCTTCCCCAAAACCCCTTTTACCCCATCCATCTCATCCTAGGTCGACCCTCATGTTCACTCCTTCCACCTCTGCCTTCCTCACCTCTTTTACTAATCTTTCTTCACTCATTCTTTCCATGTGTCCAAACCATCCCAATACTCTTTCATCAACCCCATCCTCCAACTCCCTTTCCACCCCCATTCTCCTCATCTCATTTCTCACTCTGTCCAGCCTTCTAACACCTATCATACTTCTCATGCACCTTAACACTCCTCTTCCTCACTTATGTTCCATGTTTCTGCCCTGTCCAGTGCTGTTGGTACAATAACTCCTTCATAAAATCTCCTCTTAGCATCCATTTCCAGATGTCTATTTCTCATTGCACTTTTTAATCCCCCAAGCCATTTACTCACTTCTCTCAATCTACATTCTGCCTCCGCCTCCACTCCCTTTTCTGTCACATTTGCACCCAAGTATCAAAACTATCCACTTCCTCCAGTCCCTCTCCCTTAATATTCACTACCAGTCTGCTGCCACTTTCTCCCCTTGCACATCTCATTACCTTAATTTTACCCACATTTATCTTCAACTTCCTTCTTTCACACACCTTCCCAAACTCTGTCACTAACTTCCTCAATCCCTCTGATTCTGCTACAAGTGCAGTGCTGTCAATAAACAACTGGTATATCTTCCACTTTTCTCCATTTTCTATAACCATCTCCAATCACCCATTACCCTTGCATTTACTTCTTGCACCACCCCATTCATGTATAAATTGAACAGCTAAGGTGACATAACACATCCCAGATGAAGTCCCACCTTTACCTCAAACCACTCACTCTCTCCTTTTCTAATCCTAACACAAGCTCTACTACTCTTTTAAAAATTCTTGACTGCTCTTAAAATTCCTCCTATCCCATATATCTGCAATACTTCCCACAGTGCCTTCCTGTCTATCATGTCATAAGCCTTTTCCAGATCCATAAAAGCCCAAAACACATCTTTACCGTTTCCTATAGCTTTCTCACATATCTGATTTACCACAAAAATCCGATCTACACAACTCCTACCTGTCCTAAACTCACACTGTTCCTCACCAAAACACAGTCCTGGACAGAAAATGATCATTCCAAAGTATTAGAAGATACAAAATATGAATTAACTAATATACTGAAGGACAGAAGAAATATAGTAATTATGGGTGACTTTAATTCAAAAGAAATATGTTGGGAGGAAATGACAGTGAAGGGTGGAGAGGATCTCTGGGGCAACGGCCTGCTCAACATGACCATCGAATACACAATGACTAAGTGGATAAGGAAAAATACCAGATACAGAGATAGTGAAGAACCATCAAGGCTGGATTTAATACATACAATAGAGCTTGAAATTGTCGACAAAATTGATTACAAAACTCTGATAGGAAAGAGTGACCATGTACTAATAGAATTTGAGTTGAAAGAGCAAATGGATCAAAGCAGAAATGATAAACATAGAATAGGAAGAAACTCAAAAAATTCTTTCACAATGCGAACTGGGAAAAATTCCTAAATGAAGAAACAGGGATGGAAGAGAAATTGAATATACTAAAAGAAATTTATAATGAGGGAGTGAATAAATACTTACCACAAAAAAAAAAAAAGGAAAAAACATACATAAAAAGCTGGTACAACAAAAAATGTAGTGAGGCTAAGGATAAAAGAGATAAAGCTTGGAAAAAATGGAAAAAAGACAAGAAAACAAGCAAATGGCTAATATACATAAAATTAAGAAATGATTATGTAAAAATACATAGAGCTGAAAAGAGAAACTACAAAAAAAAAAAATAATAATAATAATGATATAAAAATGCAAGGAAGAACCCAAACTATTTTACAGGTATGTAAATGGCAAACTGAAGAATAAACAAGAAATAGAAAAGCTGCACCAAGGTAAATACGAATATACAGAAGAACTGGAAATGGCTGAAATTATGAACAACCCCTTCAAATCGGTATTCACAATAGAAAACTCACCTGTGAGGAAATAGAGATGTCCCTCCCAATGAAAGAAATAATTGTAACACAGAAGGAAATTAGCAACCAAATCAAAACCCTTGACGTCAGAAAATCACATGGTCCAGACAGAATTGCAAATTGGATACAGAAAGAATGCATGGAGGAATTAACAGATGAAATATACAATATAATCCAAAGCCCATGTGTGTGACTGATTTTGGTATGTTCATTTTATTGTTGAGTTTCACTGTCAGATCAAATGTGTGGGCTTCAGTCATAGGAGTATAAAAAATGAGTAATTTTTTCTTCTACTTCTTCATCTTCTGTTTCTTCAATGGAAGCATATTGGCCTTAGGTTTACTTGAAGAACTTTCTCTCTCAAATTATAATGAGATTTACTTTCCATTTTTCAGATCCATCTGTCTTCTAGGTGACAGTTGTCAAGCCTTTGTAGACAATTGTGTTGTTGGAATTGAAGCCAACAGGGACCGTATTGATAAACTTCTTCACGAATCTCTCATGCTTGTCACTGCATTGAACCCTCACATTGGATATGACAAGGCAAGTACAGTACATTACAAATATTTCCTGTTGATTTACCAGATTATGCTCAGTAGCTACTTTTTCCCTATGTATGTAGTACTAACTATACAAGTTTCATAAAATCAATACTTAAGGGATTTTAGTGACACACCTATAGACCAGTTGTATAGCATTTTGTAGGATATGAGGAATACTGGTAATTTATAAATTCTACAATTTTGGCGACCCTCCATAAACTTCCTGTACCACCCATATTTACTCAGAACAGTTATAATTGTCATTGGCTTAAGGCTTTTGACAAAGTTTCTTGATAATAACCAATAACATCATAAGGACATATATTCATGACAATGACAAGAAGTGGTTAACTAGCTTCATAGAGGGAAAACAAGAGTAATCCAAAACAACCAAATCTCATGAACAAAAAAATCTATGCAGTGTAGTCCCTCAGGGTGCAATACTATCACCTTTACTGTTCAGTATCTTCATTAGTGATCTCCCAACCCCATTACAACAAAACACCAATGAACTGTCATATACAGATGACCTAACAAAAATCACCGAGCAGAATGGAAATCTGCCCCTCAAAAATCATTGGTGACATTGCTCACACTAGACAACCATGAAAAAAAGAAAAAGAAGAAAAAAAATATAATAATGATAATGATGATAATAATACATACACTGCTCATCACAGCATTATGTCAGCTGCCCCACACACACCAAAACACAAGGAGGGGACAAAGAAAATCCAACCAACTATAGACTGGTCTCCCTTACAAGTGCAATAGCAAAAATATGTGAAAAATTGATCAAAAGTAAATGGATTGAATGTTTGGAAGAGAACAATATACTAAATCCAAAACAATTTGGATTGGACACGGAAGATCACATACCACAAAATTGATATGCTTTTACTCGAGGCTAATAGAAGTACTGTAATACAAGAAAGGGATGGATGGGCAGATTGTGCCTTCTTAGATTTACAAAAAGCATTTGACAAGGTACCACACAAAAAACTGATAAGAAAAATTGAAACAATAGGTGGAGTACAAGGAAAGTTGTTGAAATGGATGAAAGATTTCTTGAATGGGAGAAAAGTGAGGATGGTACTTAAGAGACAAGAACTTGACTTGGGAAGAAATGATAAGTAGAGTTCCACAAGGTTCTGTATTGGCTACGATAATATTTGCCATATATGTAAATGACATGGATGGTGTGGAATGTTGTATGAACTTCTTTGGAGATGATGCGAAACTACTAAAGAGCGTAAGTACAGAGGAAGATTGTAAATCATTACAAAATGACCTGGACGAAGTCTGGGAAGGGAATCAGAAGTGTGAAGTTAATTTTGACATTAAGAAATGTAGTATAATGGAATTTGAAAAAGGTAAAAAGAGGATATCAGGACAATATAAAATTGGTACAAAGGAAGTTAAAAATAAGTCAACTCAGGAAGGGACCTAGAAGTAACTATCAGTAATGACATGGTACTAGACAAACATATCAACAAAAAAGTCTGAGAAACTTTCAACTTACTAAGATCAATGAAAGTGGCCTTTCACTACTTGGATGAAGAAATGGTAAAGAAGATATTAGTTACATTGATAAGACCAAGATTGGAGTATGCTGCAACACTATGGACACCCAGTAATAAAAAGAACATAAAGAAATTAGAAAGAATTCAAAGAGCAACGACAAAGATGGCACATATGAACAAAGATTGTCCAAACTGGAACTACCAACCCAGGAACAAAGAGAGAGAAGAGATTTTCTAACCATCTACAGAATTATGAAAGGGATGGAATTCCTTGATAGAGATGATTTACAAAAGTGGGATAAAAGAAAAACAAGAAGATATGAAAAAAAGACACAGCACATCCATAGCAAGGCCACTTCATAAAATCAGTGACCCCCTCTCCGTCCCCTCACGCAGAAAAGGAGAAGACGAGGAGAAATCCTTTTGCGTTGCATCAAATCTTTCTCACACATGCTACCTCACCCCCCATCCCCCACCCACTCCACCTCATGCATCACATCATCATCCATACAACCATTCTCCACTCACTCCTTTCTACTGTCTTCTCCCTTCCTCCACAGACATTCCCCTCTTTCCCAATGTCCCTTTTACCACATCCATCCATCTCAATCTTGGTCATCCCCTCATTTTCACTCCTTCCACTTCTGCCTTCTACACCTCTTTTACTAATCTTTCTTCACTCATTCATTCCATGTGTCCAAACCATCCCAATACTCTTCCATAAACCCTACCTCCCAATTCCCTTACCACCCCCATTCTCCTCCTCACCTTATTTCTCTCACTATCCAGCCTAGTAACCCCTATCATACTTCTCATGCACCTCATCTCAAACACATTCAAACTCATTCTCTCTTATGTTCCATGTTTCTGCCCAATATAGTGCTGTCAGCACAATCACTTCTTCATACAATCTCCCCAAATGTCTATTTCTCAGTACACTTTTTAATCCCCCAAGGCATTTACTCTCTTCTCTCAATCTACATTCTACCTCCAACCCCACTCCTCCCTTTCCTGCCACATTTGCACCCAAGTATCTAAAGCTAACCACTTCCTCCAGTCTCTCTCCCTTAATGCTCACTTCCAGTCTGCTGCCACTCTCTCCCCTTGTACATCTCAAGACCTTACTTTTACCCACATTTATGTTCAACTCCCTTTTTTCACATACTCTCCCAAACTCTGTCACTAACTTCCTCAATCCCTCCTCAGATCCTGCTACAAGTGCAGTGTCATCTGCTAACAACAGCTGGCTCACCTCCCACTTTTCTCCATTTTCTTTAACCTCCAATCCCTGACCCACCACCCTTGCATTTACCTCTTGCACCACCCCATCCATGTTTTAAGTTGAACAGCCAGGGTGACATAACGCATCCCTGACGAAGTCCCACCTTTACCTCGAACCACTCACTTTCTCCATTTCTAATCCTGACACACACTGTACTACTCTCGTAAAAACTCTTGCTTCTAAGAGCTTTCCTCCTATCCCGTATATCAGGAAAACGTCCCACAGTACCTTCCTGTCTACCCTGTCATAAGCCTTTTCCAGATTCATAAAAGCCCAAAAAACATCCTTACTTTTTCCTATAGCTTTCTCACATCTGTCTTATCACAAAAATCTGATCTACACAAACTCTACCTGTCCTAAATCCACACTGTTCCTCACCAATTACTCCCTCTGTTCCTCTCCTAATCCTCTCAATCAAGATCCTCCCATAAATCTTCCCAACTACACTTAACAAGCTAATCCCTCTGAAACTACTACTCACACTTGTCCCCTTTTCCCTTGTAAAGTGGAACTATACAGGCACTCCTCCAGTCCTCTGGCACTCTACCCTCTCTCAAACAAACATTAAATAACCTCACCAGCCAGTCCACCATCAGTATACCTCCTTTTTTCAGATATTCTTCATCACATCCATCCAACCCAAGTGCCTTACCTGCTCTCATCATCTTAACAACTGCCTAACTTTCCCTCCCTATCCTCCTACACATTTAACAACTCCCTAGAATACTCTGCCCATCTTCCTCATACTGCCTTCTCTTTCATTATCATCTCTCCATCTGCACCTTTTACCTTTTCTTCTCTACTTGATTTGCCTCCTCTTTTTCTTTTAATTTCTTTCCAAAACCTCTTTTTATTACTTTCAAAATTTTCTGTCATACTCTTACCCCATTTCACATCTGTTCTCCTCTTTGACTCCTTTATCCTGTGCTTTACTTCTCTGTTTTCTTTGTACCTCTCATATGACTCCCGCTTCGTGTTGCTAGGCACTACTCTCATCTTTCTACCAGTCAGGAAGTCCTCCATCCATTTTAGTAGGTTTCCTTGTATTCCTCCTATGTGTTCCAGTTTTTTTTTTAGTAATTTTCTGTTGTACTTTGTCAAAAGCTTTTTGCAAGTCTAGGAAGGCACAATCAGCCCATCCATTTCTTTCTTACACTATGTCTATTAGTCTTGAATAGAAGCATATTAAGTTTGTGGTGCATGATCTTCCTTGTCTGAACCCAAATTGTCTTGGGTTTATTATGTTGTTGTCTTCCAGATGTTTTACCCATCTATTCTTGATAATTTTCTCACAAATTTTGGCTATAGTGCTTGTTAGTGATACTGGCCTATAGTTGGTGGGTTCTTCCTTGTTTCCTCCTTTATATATTGGTACAATGTTAGCATTTTTCCAGTGTTTAGGTATCTTTCCTTCTTTGAGTGAGCTATTTATTATTTTGTGTATTTTGTCCGTTAGTTCTTCTTTGCTTTCCTTTAGAATCCAATTTGCAATACCATCCGGGCCATGTGATTTTTTTACGTCAAGTTTTGATAGGTGTTCTGATATTTTTTTTTTGTGTTGTAAACTCACTCATGTGGGGAGATTGCTTGTTATTTCTGCCCCATACAGTGCCAACAGCACTGTATGGGGCAGAGATATGGAACATATGGAAGAGATTTACCTAGTTATATTATTCGGGAAGGGAGCTATGCTCGAGGTGACCCATCTTTGTATCTCTCAGCACCAATCTGGAATAGTACACACTGTTTCTTTATCTAATTTGTTCCAAGTATCTATCACTGTGTGGGAAGCTTTTTTTTTTTTTTTTTTTTACAGATATTTTCTTTAATTAGGAGGAGGTGCTCAGATGAGAGGGAGGGTGGGAGGGGTGTGGAGTGTGTTTAGGGATGAAATGGGTGGGAGTGTTTTTATGCCTTTCCCTTTTTGGCTACCTCCCTTGGAAGGGGGAAAAAGCCTTGGTATATGTATGTATGTATGTATCTTTTTTTAGTTTCTTTTCGTGTCCTCTCATTTTTCCAGTATCCCATTTCAGTAAGTCATTCTTATCTAAGATTTCCATTCCTTTCATTATTCTATAGATAGTAAGTCTCCTCTTTCCCTTCTTTGTTCCAGAGTTGGTTTGAGATGAAATGTCTGAGAAGTATGATAGGGGTTACAAGACTAGATAGCGTGAGAAATGAGGAGGTGAAGAGGAGAACAGGGTTGGAAAGGGAGCTGGGAGATAGGGTTGATGAAAGGGTATTAGGATGGTTTGGACACATGGAAAGAATGAGTGAAGAAAGATCAGTAAAAGAGGCATGGAAGGCAGAGGTGGAAGGAGTGAATATGAGGGGACGTCCTAGGATGAGATGGATGGATGGGGGTGAAAGGGGCATTACGAAAGATAGGAATGTCTGTTGAGGAAGGACGGGTGAGGACAGATGAATGGATAAGGGTTGTGTATGGATGATGCTGTGATGCATGAGGGGGAGTGGGTAGGGGATGGGGGTGAGGAAGTATGTATGAGAAAAAATTTGACACAGCCCGAAGGGATTTCTCCCTGTCTTCTCCTTTTCTGCATAAGGGGAAGGAGAGGGGGGTTGCTGAATTTATGAAATGGCCTTGCTGTGGATGTGCTGTGTCTTACGACACTGCTTCTGACCCAGGGCAGGATGCAGGGATGACCCGTCATCCAGAAGGTGCCAAGATAAGAGGGAGGGAGGAGGATGGAAGGGAGTGGAATATGTGGGGAATGGAATGGGTGGGAGTGGTTTCTATGCCTTTTTGGCTACCCCTGTGTAAGGGGGAAAAAGCCTTTGGTATATGTATGTATATATGTATTTTACGGGATGAGAGCTATGCTCGTAGGGACCTGTTTTCTTATCTCTCTGCATCCAGTTTATTCTTAAAATCTTATAGTTTTGGCACTCATTGTTTCACCATTTAGTTTGTTCCAGACAATCACACTATGTGGGAAGCTATTCTTTTTCACATCTCTTCTGTAACTGTCCTTCTTTAACTTCTTTTCATGTCCTCTTATTTCTCTTCTGTCCCATTTTAATAAGTCGTTTCTATCAAGAACTTCCATCCCTTTCATAATTCTGTAAATAGTCAACAAATCACCTCTTTCTCTTCTCTGTTCCAGTGTTGATAGATGTAATTTATCCAATCTTTGTTCGTATGTCAAATTTGATAGTGTAGGTGCCATTTTTTTGCTGCTCTTTGAATTCTTTCTAATTTTTTTTTTTTTTTTTTTATATGTAAGAACTGGACAATTCCTCTGTTGGTCTGAGGTTTCCAGTGAAACTTGAGGCAACTACAGTGTAACTATTATTTCATATTCTCTGCCATATCTCTAGCTTTCTTAACTAGGTAACTCGTGTAAAACCAATCCTTTAACCTGTTTTACTTTACACTAACTTGTAGCATATTCACACCAGAGTTGCAGAAGCTCTAAGAAAATTTCCTTTTTTTTTTTTTTTTTTTTTTTTTTATGAAAAAGAGAGAGAAAATCTTTCAAACTGAAGTTGTCTTTACAAAGTTGTATATACTGTGTCTGTATAATTATTTTTGTTTTGTTTTATATTTCCTGCTAAAAGGAATTCAATCACTATATGGTCACCCTGTATGGAAAAATAAAAAGAATATCAGGACAATATAAAATCAGTGCAAAGGAAGTAAAGAAAGTTGGTTCCGAAAAGCAGATAAACAAAAATGTTAGAGAAACCTGTAATTTGCTAAGATCAGTAAAAGTGGCTTTTAATTACTTGAACGAGATAATGGTAAAAAAAATGCTAGTCACACTGATAAGACCAAGATTGGAGTACGCTGCGACATTATGGTCACCCAGTACAAAAAAAAATGTAAGGAAAATAGAAAGAATCCAAAGAGTAATGACAAAGATGGTCCCCACTTTCAAAACTGACATACGAGCAAAGTTTGTCTAAACTGGAACTACCAACCCTGGAACAAAGAGAAAGAGGTGATCTATTGGCCATTTACAGAATCATGAAAAACATGGAAGTTCTTGACAGAGAAGACTTATTAAAGTGGGATAGAAGAAAAACAAGGGGACATGAAAAGAAACTCAAAAAGGATAGTTATAAAAGAGATCTGAAAAAAAGAAAAGAAAAAAAAAATCACGAGTGGTAGGTGTCTGGAACAAGTTGGATGAAACCATAGTGTGTGCAAGCACCATACAAGAATTTAAGAACAAACTAGATGTTGCAAGATACAAAGACAGGTCACTATGAGCATAGCTCCCCTTCCTGTATGATACAACTAGGTAAATACATGACTCTTCAGTATGAGTCAAGTATTCATGCACATACCAAGTTGTCTGATGTATGATAGTGAATCACAATATGCACATTACAAAATATAAAGTTACTGCTGTTATTCTCTTTCACCCTGTATAAATATAACCACAGAAAACATGATCAAGCCTATTCACAGAGTATGGGGGTCACTCAGTTACAACTATAAAATATAATCAGGAAGCCGAAGCCGGCATCCTTGTACTGTATACCCCACTCGGGGCTCATGACGCTTACATAGGCATCATTATATTCAAGTGGTTAAATGAATCGGTAATATCAGGCTCTTTGGTTAGTAGTAAGTCCAGTCTTGTTGGAATATTCTCTATTATTTGTGTCACTTCTATCCATTGGGTCAATGTTGTCTGTTGCAATTGTATTAATAATTGTATTACATTGTATTACTCTGAGAGTTATAATTATCACCTGCTTCCATTCCTCCTAATTTATCTTGTATATGAAGTTATACGATAAATGGGAATGAAAAAAGAATAGCCCTACTTTCCAATGAGAAGACATTGTTAGATTTATATATTAGAATTTGAGCATCAGATTATAAAGGATGTTTAACACTGGAGCATGTTGAAAAGAATCTTACTAGTATTTTACTTGTTTTCAGGCTGCCAAAATTGCAAAAACTGCCCACAAAGAAGGCTCAACCCTCAAGAAAACTGCAATCAATTTGGGTTACCTGACAGAAGAAGAATTTGATCAATGGGTTCGACCAGAAGATATGTTGGGACCTAAGTAGACTTGCTTTTGAATGAAAAATGCATTGCCTTTTGTGTAAACATGTATATTCTTTTAAAGAGGCCACAGGCATAAAACCAATGTGTACATAGTCATTGTTTTGGGGGATATACTGCCACTGGATTGTATTTTTATAATACTTATTGACCATCATGGAAATTTGCTGAACTTGAAGATTAGTCCATGATAAAAGTCTCAACTTGTGGATCAGGTGATAAAACTGGTTGTCAAGATGTATAGAAATAAAGTTTTAATACCACATGTTAGTGTTGACTATATGGGTGTTTTATTACAAACATGGAAAATGGAGAAAAGTGGGAGGTGAGCCAGCTGTTGTTTGCAGACGACACTGCGCTTGTGGCAGGGTCAGAGGAGGGATTGAGGAAGCTGGTGGCAGAGTTTGGGAGAGTATGTGATAGAAGAAAGCTAAAGATAAATGTGGGTAAAAGTAAGGTGATGAGATGTACAAGGGGTGAAAGTGGCAGTAGACTGGAAGTGAACATTAAGGGAGAGCGACTGGAGGAAGTGGATAGTTTTAGATACTTGGGTGCAAGTGTAGCAGGAAAAGGTGGAGTGAAGGTGGAGGTAGAATGTAGATTGAGAGAAGCGAGTAAATGCCTTGGTGGTTTAAAGAGTGTAATGAGAAATAGACATTTGGGAATGGATGCGAAGAGGAGACTGTATGAAGGAGTGATTGTGCCAACAGCATTGTATGGGGCAGAAACGTGGAACATAAGAGAAGAAGAGAGAAGGAGTTTGAATGTGTTTGAGATGAGGTGTCTGAGAAGTATGGTGGGGGTTACTAGGCTAGATAGAGTGAGAAATGAGGAGGTGAGGAGGAGAACAGGGGTGAAAAAGGATTTGGGAGATAGGGTTGATGAAAGAATATTAGGATGGTTTGGACACATGGAAAGAATGAGTGAAGAAAGACTAGTAAAAGAGGTATGGAAGGCAGATGTGGAGGGAGTGAACATGAGGGGACATCCTAGGATGAGGTGGATGGATGGGGTGAAGGGGGCTTTGGGGAAGAGGGGAATGTCTGTTGAGGAAGGAAGGGAGAGGACGGAAGACAGAGGTGAGTGGAGAATGGTTGTATATGGATGATGTTGTGATTGCATGAGGAGGAATGGGCGGGGGGGTGGGGGGGGGGGGTGGGGTAGTATGTGTGAGTAAATTTTGACGCAGCCCGAAGGGATTTCTCCCCGTCCTCTCCTTATATGCAAAGGGGGACGGAGAGGGGGGGTCGCCGATTAAATGAAGCGGCCTTGCTGTGGATGTACTGTGTCTTGCGACACTGCTTCTGACCCAGGGCGGTGGGCAGGGTGCAGGGATGACCCGTCATCCAGGAGGTGCTCAGATGAGAGGAAGGGTGGGAGGGGTGTGGAGTGTATTTAGGGATGAAATGGGTGGGAGTGTTTTTATGCCTTTCCCTTTGTGGCTACCTCCCTTGGAAGGTGGAAAAAGCCTTGGTATATGTATGTATGTATGTATTACAAACCCATGGGTCTTCTAGTCAGGGAGTCCAGTGGAGTTTAATTACACTTTTGGGAATGAAAGGTCTGATTCTGTAAGTTTGTAGTTATGTATGAGAGAATGAAAAAGAGGCATTTCTTAACCACTTCAGTACGGGACTTAAATCTCGCGGGCAGCAGCCAATGCCAGCCGTATGACGTGTCGTAATAATACTCGCATCATAAAATATAGTCACCGCTTATATCGATCGTTCTCTCTTTCACCCGCGAATTTTGAAAACCACAGAGAATGGGATTCAGGGCGCATTTAGGAGAATGTAAAAACACGGGCGACTACAATAAATATAATCAAGACGCCGATATGGCAGCATCGCGAATCCACTTGCTCCTCATGACGCCTACGTGTGTGGCACCGTATGGAAGGGGTTAAGAGTAATATTCCTGGCATTTAGAAGGAGGAGGACCAAAAGGCACCTCCAAAAAAGGCATTCATTTACTCTTCTGGTAATAATACTGAAATTTGAACTGATCATCGCAAATGTACTGCTGAGTGAAATTATGCAACATAAGAACACACTGGTCTTGGGGTTTTTAGTTAGGAAGGGCTCTTTTGGGGGATCAGTAAAGGGTACCATTTACACTTTTGAGAACGAAGCTGAAACTTGTTCTGGTGAATGCCATGAGCAAGGTCATCTAAATTACATAACTTTAGAAAAGATTTCCCATGGTATTACTGTTTAAGAAGGGTTTGCAAGAGTTAAAAACCCTTCATATTTACTCATTGGGAAACAATGCTGAGTTTAACATCCTCCTTGATTCACTTAGTGAAATTGTATACATACATATACCAAAGGCTTTTTCCCCCTTATAAGGGAGGTAGCCAAAAAACAAAGGCATAAAAACCACTGCCACCCATACCATCCCTAACATACTCCACTCCCCCCACCCTCTTCCCTCCCTCTTATCTTGGCACCTCCTGGATGACTGGGAGAAAACCCCTTGGGCTGCATCAAATAAATTGATGCAGCCTGAGGGGATTTCTCCCCACCTTTTCTGCATGAGGGGACAGAGAGGGGGGTTGCCGATTTAATGAATTGGCTTTGCTGTGGATGTGCTGTGTCTTGCAACAATGCCTCTGACCCAGGGCAGTAGGCGAGATGCAGGGATGACCCCTCATCCAGGAGGTGCCATCGAACTTAAGAATGAAATATTTCAGCCCCCAAAGCTGTTAAGAAGAAGCCCCTCCCAGATCCGCTCACTGTTGAAGCTGTAAATCAGTGCAAAGGAGAACCACCTGATCTTGTCAAGACTTTCTTTCAAACTCTACTAGGAGGACCTACTACAGGACAGTATTTTGAGGCAGTCGATCGGTGCTCAGATTCCATGAGTCAAGATACCCTCTTTTTAGTGAACAACAGTGGTGTCAAGCCAAGGAAGCACATCTTGATGGGATTGTCTTTGAAGTCCCTCACCGGAAGCAAGAAGATAGTTACCGTATTGAACCAAATGGGACATTCCATTAACTACCACACTGTTGAAGAAATTGAGACAGATCTTGCCTATGCTATCCAAGAGAAACGGTTGAACTGCCCAGCTGGAACAGTTCCTGTGGCCTAGCATTTGATATTTATGATGAATTAACTCGCACTCTTTCAAGGTTAGACACACTGCATGATACAATGGGGATATTCTATCAGACACAGAGCAGTCCTTGAGCTGAACTACTGCCAGCACCACCACAGGACAGTAGGTAGGCTGGAGATGTCGCTGATGACCATAGAAATGATCATTCTCTGCCTAGTATGGTCAGTAAGAAAAGGAGATTGTATGTCCCATTCAAGGATCTGCCACCTTACAGGAAAAAGCCATGGATGAATGAGTTCTCCTTTGAAAAGAAAGATTTCCGCAATGACACAGATCTCTCTGATTCATCGTTAAAAAATTACTTTTTGTGAATGGTTCATCATGCGATAGAAATGAAAGGTGTTCATATGTGGACAGGTTTCAACAGCCAAACCTACACAGACCATCTTCCAAAGTAACAAGTTCTGTACATGCCAAACATAAGCTAATCTACCACAAGTGATGGTGTAGTAGTTGAACTCCTTAACATTACACAGAAGTGTGCTGCGGAATGTGAACAGCCTTATGGGGTGGTGACATACGACACGGACATGGTTGAGAGGGCTGTGAAAATACAAGCCACTGAACAACCCAGGTTTGACAATATCTTTGTCATGTTTGAGTGTTTCATCTGCAGATGTGCATTTTCAAGGCCATCGGAGTGATCATCTGGGAGTCAGAGATGCCAGAGATGTTGGTGGAATTCAGAGTCCATCATGCTCACTGAAAGATTTTCTGGAATGCAAGAATTTCAACAGATGCAAACAATTACATCATATGCTGGCACTTGCCTTCCAGATACTTCATTTTCATGAACTCTGCAAGGAACACCAGAGTGATGTGGATAATCTTTGTGATACTCTATATCCTCTCCTGACACCAAAGATGGTAGGGACCAGCTATGTGCCAGACAAGAGTTTGACATTGTCTTTGATGTTTATGTTTGTTACTCCAAGTTAATGCTGAACAGAGCCCATGCAATGTTCTATATGCAGTGCAATGTTCTATATGCAGTGCATTGAGAAAGTCGGCCTTTATCACATCAGTGACAGAGCAGTCTGGAAATGTGACATTGACACTTAGTCCTTAGACACTTATGGGCACTTAGTCCTGCTATTGATATCTTCTTTGGGACAAATAGACCAAACTATTCCAGGTGGATATCAAAGCATCAATTTGATATGTTGAATCTACCCTCTACACATCTGGGCCTGAAAGAGATGGTGAGCAATGGGTTTTTCAGTATCAGATGAACTGAAAACCAGTTCAGCATAGTAGAGATTGATCTAACTCTAGAACATCAATGCAGATGCTGCACCCAGAATAACGGGTTACACTGACTCGACCAATAACTTCAAAGCCCATCTCTGGAGTGCTACGAAAGGGGCCAGAGGTGCTTCTGTAAGTGCCTCGATTGAAATGACTGGAATGACCGAAGCTGCTGACTCATGCAGAGCTTTCTCCTAGTCATGTAAATTGTGACAACAAGGACCTTGGCAGCTTGCTTAGCACAGTCCAAGAAGGATAGTAAAGGAAGAGAAATGCATGATGCTTTTGTTTCAGAGTGTGTAGAAAATGCTGAAAGTTTGAGAAGCCAATTCCAAAAATCCCTTGAAAACATTCACTGACCAGGGAGCAAAGAACAAATGAGTTACCAACCTAATTGTTAGGGAACACAGGTGCACAAGAGACCTATTTGGATGGGTTGCCATTGTTGCTGCAAAGAGGAAAGTAGACATGGAATACCTACTGCTGTCCCCTTTGACCCCTGTGCCCTTCACCATGTGTTGGACGGATGGAACGTTGGTAATTGCACACAGAAAGAAGGCAGACCTTTTCAGAGTTCTTGAGGACAAAATCTCAGAACATGTTCACCATCTCATTTGGAATCGAGCATAGTTGATGGGAACTTCCTTCTCCACTGTCTACCACCAGTACTGCCAACATATGGTGGAATTCTGAAATTTTCCTTCAGTCATTCGAAAAAAAAACCCATCAAAATGGGTAGATGTTGTCTTTGACACTTATGAAGAAGCTTCAAATAAAGACAATGAACATGAGTGTCATGGTGTAGAGGACACTACCTCATTACAGGACCAGAGCAAGTTCATTCCTGTAACCTTGAGAATGCCCTGAAGTCCCAATCCTTTAAACAACAGCTACCTTCCTTACTTATGAAGGATTGGAGAGATGAGTGCCATCTTGCTGTACTAAATGTTGGTGTAGACATGGAGTGTTTCTGATTCAGAGGGGTAAATGATGATATTGAGGTAACAACAGTGTCTCAATTGGAATGCAACCAATGAAAAAAATAATTGTGACACGGAGGGAAATAAGGGACCAAATAAAAAACCTTGACATCAGGAAATCACACGGGCTGGATGGAATTGCAAATTGGATATTAAAAGAATGTATAGATGAACTAATGGATAAAACCGCTGGCTCTAGCCAATCATTTTGCTCTGCTGGAGGATGAGGTGGCTGAAAATTGGAGTTCTTGGTGGTGGGGGACTCCATGGTGCGAGGCTATGACGACATCCTGCAGTGGATTGCTAATTGTACCGAGATCATCAGGGAACAAAGGTGTATGAACATGGTTATGATTGTTCATACGGGAAGTAATGATGTGGGTAGGGTGATATTAGAGGAACTTGTTTGGAATTACAAGGTCCTTCTTCAGGAGATGGAGAGTTGGAGCTATCACGTAGTCTGTGGGATCCTTCTGAGGATATACACTGGCTTGTGTTGGAATGGTAGAGCCATAGGGATCAATGAGAAGATATCACGATTGTGCACGCAACTGGGATACCACTTTCTTGATCCTTGGTATCTTTTCCAGGAATCATGACCTTTATGCTTCTGATGGAATCCACCTTGCAGAGGCAAAGATGCTCTTACAAACCTCATTGAGGGAGTTTGTAATGAACTAGTTCCTTTTCTGGGGTAGAAACTCAAAGGGAAGGGGAAATAGAGTGTATTGGGGAAAACAGAGTAGGGCTTAGCAGTAATGTAGAGCAATATGTCAGTGTATGACAAAATATTATTTTAGGATATAATGTCAGTAGAGGATGAAATATTACATTAGGATGTAATGTCAAAGGACAAAATATCACTATGGGATGTAATAGTAGTGGACAAAATATCACAATGGGATATAATGATAGTGGAGGACAAAATATCCTGATGCTATGTAATGATAGTGAATGACAAAATATTACCATAGAATAAAATTTCAATGGAGGACAGAATATAATTTTAGGAAGGGATGCTGGACAGAATGTCAGTGAACGATAGGTGGCCAGTGTGGAATGCAGTGATGTAGGGGGGGCAAGGTATACGTAAGAGATCAGATGACCGTGAGGGACCAGATGTCTGTGATGGGGCAAATGTCCATGAGGCATTGAATGTCAATGAAGGACCAAATGTCAATATAGAGCAAGGTTTCAATAAAGAACAAAATTATAATGTAAGGCATGATGTTGAGGCTCAAAATATGTCAAAAAGAAATAATCGCGAGTTTCTTAATACCGTGTACTTTAATGCTCATAGTATTAGGAACAAATTCCAAGAAATCCAGGCGTATGTCAAAAGCAAAAACCTCGATATGGTAGGATTAACTGAGACATGGTTAAATGGTGGAGAGTTTGAAGCTGAATTTAATATTGTGGGATTTGAACACTTTCATCAGGATAGAATGCACAAAAAGGTGGGGGTGTTCTGTTGTATGTTAAAAGCAATCTCTGTGGCTGTATTTTAGAGAAAGTGAAACAGGATGCATATGATAGTTTGTGGGTAGAATTAACCCAAATGGACAAAAAATGAATGTAGGTGTAATATACTGTATAGGCCAAACACATTATCATTAGTAGACAACAAACTGTTGTTTCAATAACTGTCTAGTTTCTACAACTGGGACTTATTGATAATGGGCGATTTAAATTTTACTGACATTGATTGGATGACCCTTGAACATGGCCATATAGGTAGTCGCTTGATAGATTTTCTCAGCGACAATTATTTAGTTCAGCATGTAAAAGAGCCCACAAGACATGGAAACTTACTTGATCTATTGATCACTAGCCCTGAAAGCATGAGAACTGATGTAGAAGTTGGTGAAACTATTGCAAATAGTGATCACAGTTAGATTCAAACTACTAATTTTTTTTAGAATAGATACTTGTGTTTCTAAAATACTTGATTTCCATAAAGCTCAGGAAAACAATAGACTAAACCTGAGACAATTCAGATTTAGATAGGTAAGGTCATGTGCCACAATTTTGATCTGTTTCTATTCAAGACTAATAGATATAAGAAAAGGTTGGATGGGCTGATTGTACTTTCCCTAGATTTACCAAAAGCTTTTGATAAAGTATCACACAAAATTATTAAGAAAACTGGAAACCATAGGAGGGATACAGGGAAAACTATTTAAATGGATGGAGGATTCCTTGTATGAAAGAAAAATGATAGTGCTCAGAGATAAAAGTTCTACCTAGGAAGAAGTGATCAGTGGTGTCCCACAGGGATCAGTATTGGCTCCAATAATGTTTGCTATTTATGTAAATGATATGGATGAGGGTGTGGAATGTTACATGAACTTCTTTGCAGATAATGCAAGACTGTTGAGGAAAGTACACAAATGGACTGTTTACACACACACATACGTAGGATACACGGGAAAGCTCGTGGTGTAGTGGGAAGGTGAAGAAATAGGGATTACTGAGGAAAATGGAAGGAAATGAGGAAGGAGACGAACGGGCCCCGGATCTTAGGAGAGGTGTAAACAAACGGGGGACAGAAAACACCAACGAGGAACAACAAGGAAGCATAGGTGTCAAGAACCGAAATATAGATAATAACAGCTCAATGGAAAGAAAAGATAACTGCTTTTTTTAATTTAATGAGGGAGGAGGTAACAACCTCCCCCGACTAGTAAATCTAGAGGAGAAGCCTAAAAAAAAAAAAAAAAAAAAAAATGAATGAAGATTGGGAGGTTAGGTTTGACCAATTAACTCTAGTTACCGAAAGAGTTGATAAACTGGAAGAACTAAAGAAAATAAAAATCTAACTAAAGAAACAGAAAAATTAAAAAGACAGTTGAGAGAAGTAAAGGAAGAGAATGAGGAATTAAAGAGGAATAATAAAGAAACTAAAGATTCCATAGCAAAAGAGGTAAGTGGTTGGAAAAAAGTACAAGAGAAAAATAAAATTTAATTTAGAGGTATAATGGAACAGGTGAAAAAAAAAAACTAAAGACAGTTATTAAAGTGATGAGGGAGAAGGGGAATATAGTAAGAGACTTGACGGATAAAAATAGATGTATAATCATATTAGGGATGGAAGAGAAGTGTAATCTAAATAGGACTACAAGAATAAAGGGGGAAAAGGAAAAAGTGAATAAGATATTAGAAGTAGTTCAAGAAGATGAACCAGAAACAGGGAAACAAATAGAAGAAATGTATAAACTCGAGAAATACAATATAGATAAGACCAGACCAATTAAGGTTAAATTCAGGTCACAAGCGACAGCAGAGAATATCTTAGTAAAAACAGGGAAACTATCAGACAGTGATCAATATAAACAGGTATGGATAGAGAAATGAATAAAGAGAGGATGAGAAAACAAAAAGACTAGAAGCTAGAAAAAAAACGAGAAAAGAACAGAGTCAGAAAAAGAGAAATTCTATTGGAGAGTAGTGAATATGAATGTGAGGAAATGGTTCATAGAAGAGGAAAACGGAGGGGACATGGGAAACACAATAGAAGTAGCAGAAAATTAAAAGTGTCTTACACAAATATAGATGGCTTAATAACAGGCTTGAACGAACCGATTGATTATCTGAAGGAAAAAGAACCGGACATAATGGGAATTGTAGAGACAAAATTGAAAGGTCCACTACCACCCAACAGAGTAGGACATGGTGCATATAATTATTGGATTAGAAACAGGTGAAACAAGGGGGTGGAGTTATGTTCCTGACTAAGAAGGATATAAATGTGAGGAATGTCACATATGGAAAGAATAGAGTAGAGATGATTATGATGGAAGTGGAGGACAAGGATGGGAAGAGCAGGAAGTTTGTAGTAAATTATGTGCCTCCTAAAACGGCTTCATGGGAAGAGAAAGAACACAAAAATATGTTAGAAGACACAAGGATAACACTAAATAAGATAATGGAAGATGGAGGAAGAATAGTTATAATGGGTGACTTTAATTGTAAAGAAATCTGCTGGGAAGAGATGACAGTGAAGGGTGGAGACGACCTATGGGGAAATGTACTACTTGATATGATTATAGAACATACAATGACGCAATGGATTCAAGAGAATACTAGGTATAGAAATGAGGAAGAACCATCGAGACTGGACCTAATAATCACATCAGAACCCGAAATAGTGGACAAGATTGAATATAAGACACCAATAAGTAAAAGTGACCACATATTGGTTGAACTGGAACTAAATGAGGAAAAATACACGAAAAAAATGAACAATATAGAAAGGAAAGATTGATATATGAAAAAACAAATTTAGATAAAATAAGAGAATTCTTTCAAAAAAGCAGACTGGGAAAGAATACACGAGAAGGAAACAACAGTAGAAGAGAAATGGATGATTTGAAGGGTGGAGACGACCTATGGGGAAATGTACTACTTGATATGATTATAGAACATACAATGAAGCAATGGATTCAAGAGAATACTAGGTATAGAAATGAGGAAGAACCATCGAGACTGGACCTAATAATCACACCAGAACCCGAAATAGTGGACAAGATTGAATATAAGACACCAATAATTAAAAGTGACCACATATTGGTTGAACTGGAACTAAATGAGGAGAAATACACGAAAAAAATGAACAATATAGAAAGGAAAGATTGATATATGAAAAAACAAATTTAGATAAAATAAGAGAATTCTTTCTAAAAGCAGACTGGGAAAGAATACACAAGGAGGAAACAACAGTAGAAGAGAAATGGAATATTTTGACAAAAAATTATAAAGGAGTGGAAAAGTATGTCCCAAGACAAAAGCAAGAAAAATAATATGTAAAGTGCTGGTACAACAAAAGATGTAGGGAGTTAAAAGACAAAAGAGATAAAGCTTGGATAAAATGGAAAAAAAGACAAAAGACCTGAAAAATGGAAAATATATACTAGTTATAGAAATGAATATGTATAAGTGTGCAGAGAAGAAAAGAGAAAATACGAAAAAGATGTCATAGAAAAATGTAAAGATCAACCAAAACTATTTTACAGATTTGTAAACAACAAACTGAAAAACAAACAAGAATTAAAGAAACTACGGCAAGGAGGAGCTGAATACACAGAGGAGATAGAAATGGCAGAAATTATGAACAAGCATTTTAAATCGGTGTTTACAAGGGAGAACATTCAACCTAGCTATATCGAATGGGAGGAGAAAGTCCCTCCTATTAAAGAGATAGAAGTATCAAGGAATGAAATAATGAAACACTTGAGTAATCTCGATGTTAGAAAATCGCATGGACCAGATGAAATAGCAAACTGGATTTTGAGAGAATGCAGGAATAAACTAACAGGCAAAATACATAGCCTAATAAACAGTTCATCGAAAGAAGGAAAAGTTCCAGAAGAAAAGTTCCCAATATAAAGGGGGAAACAAGGAAGACCCTACTAACTATAGACCGGTCTCTCTAACAAGTACGATATCAAAAATTTGTGAAAGAATTATCAAAATTAGATGGGTAAGGCATTTGGAAAAAAAAAAAACGTACTAAATCCAAGGTAATTTAGATTTAGACAAGGACGATCATGTGTCACAAACTTAATGTGTTTCTATTCAAGACTAATAGATGTAATACAAGAAAGAGATAGATGGGCTGATTGTGCATGTCTAGATCTGAAAAAAGCTTTTGATAAGGGGCCACATAAGAAGTTGCTTAAGAAATTAGAAACTGCAGGAGGAATACATGACAAACTACTGAAATGGATGGAAGACATCTTGCATGAAAGAAAAATGAGAGTGGTGATAAGAGACAAACACTCTAATTGGGATGAAGTAATAAGTGGTATTCCACAAGGAACAGTTCTGGCCCCAATAATGTTTGCTATATATATTAATGCTATGGATAAAGGAATTGAAAGTTATATGAGCTTCTTTGCGGACAATGCAAAATTGTTGAAAAAAGTGAACACTGTAGAAGATTGTGAGTCGCTACAGAGTGATCTCAATAAAGTATGGGAATGGAGTAGGAAGTGGGAGATGGAATTCAATATTAAGAAGTGTAGTATAATGGAATTTGGAAGAAGCAAAAAAGAATAGTGGGATCATATAAATTGGGAGAAGAAGAAATGAAAAAAGTAGAAACTGAGAAGGACCTGGGAGTCATTGTTATGAATAATATGTCCCCTGAGAAACAAATAATTTTTTTTTTTGGAGAAACTTATAATTTGATAAGGACAATCAAAGTGGCATTTGAATACCTTGACGAAGAAATGGTGAAGAAAATACTAGTCACTTTGATAAGACCAAGATTGGAATTTGTAGCGACGACGTGGTCACCAAGTACAAAAAAGAAGAAAAAAAAAAGTATAACAAAACTTGAAAAAATACAAAGAGCAATTACAAAATTGGCACCAACACTCTCAGAACTATCATATGAAGAGAGACTAACAAAACTTGAGCTACAGACATTAGAGCATAGAAACTATTGATAGAGAGGATCTAATAAAATGGGATGATAGAAATACAAGAGGACACGGAAAGAAAATCAAGAAGGACAGTTATAGAAGAGATCTGAAAAAGAACAGCTTTCCCCACAGAGTAATAGACATTTGGAACAAGTTAGATGAGTGGTGCGTGCAAAAACAATACATGAATTTAAAAACAGTTTAAATAAAATGAGATATGAAGACGGGACACCACGAGCATAACTCCCCTTCCCGTAAAATACAACTAGGTAAATACAAGCACAGTAGCAAAAATATGCGAAAAGGTCATCAGAAACAAATGGACAAAACACTTGGAAAAAAAATGATAATAATAATAATAAACCCCAAACAAATTGGCTTTAGAAGTGGAAGATCGTGCACTACAAACCTAATCTGTTTTTACTCGAGATTAATTGAGATAATACAAGAAAGAGATGGGCAGATTGCGTCTTCTTGGATTTGTAGAAGGCATTCGACAAAGTACCACACAAAAAAGTAATAAGAAAAATTGAAATAATAGGAGGAATTCAAGGTAAACTGTTGGAATGGATGAAGGATTTCGTAATTGGGAGAAAAATGAGAGTGGTACTTAAAGACAAAAAATCGAACTGGGAAGATATGAAAAGTGGCGTCCCACAAGGCTCTCTATTGGCTTCTTTAATGTTTGATATATACATAAATTATATGGATGAGGGAGTAAATTGTTACATGAAGTTCTTTGCTGACGATGCCAAATTATTCAAGAGAGTAAGAACAGAGGAAGATTGCAGATCGCTGCAAGATGGCCTGGACAAAATATGGGAATGGAGTCGGAGATATGAGATGTACTTCAACATTAAAAAATGTAGCATAATGGAATTTGGAAAAAGAAAAAATAGAGTTTCGGGACAATATAAAATTGGAAACAAAGAAGTTAAATAAGTTGACTCAGAAAGGGACCTAGGAGTAATCATCTCAAAGTGACTTGACACCTGATAATCATGTCAATAAATTATTTGGAGAGACATATAACTTATTAAGATCAATGAAAGTGGCCTTCGACTACATGGATGAGGAGATGGTTAAAAAAATAGTTGTTACATTGATAAGACCGAAATTAGAATATGCTGTAACAATGTGGGCACCTAGCATAAAAAAGAACATAAGAAAATTAGAAAGAATCCAAAGAGCAACGACAAAAATGGCACCTACACTGTCAAATCTGACACATGAACAAAGATTGGAAAAATTACATTTGTCAACACTAGAACAGAGAAGGGAAAGAGGCGATTTGTTGACCATTTTCGGAATTATGAAAGGGATGGAAATTCTCGATAGAGACGACTTATTAAAGTGGGACAGAAGAGAAACAAGAGGATACGAAAAGAAACTAAAGAAAGACAGTTACAGAAGAGACCTGAAAAAAAAAAAATAGCTTCCCTCATAGAGTGATTGATGTCAGGAACAAACTGAACAGAGAAACAGAGAATGCCAGAACTATACACGATTTTAAGAATAAACTGGATGTGGAGAGATACGAAAACGGGGCACTACGAGCATAGCTCTCGTCCCGTAAAATACAACTAGGTAAATATAACTAGGTAGGTAAATACACACACACACACACACACACACACACACACACACACACACACACACACACACACTTCAACGAACGGACGGCTTAGAAGACGTTCTGAAGAAAATTGAAGTTTTGTGGATCCCAACGCAAAGAGAAGTGCCTATTGTATTTACAGGGTGGGGGGGGAATTGCTCGTGGGGTAGTAGGAAAGTAGGGAAAGAGGAGAAGGGGAGGGATTACTGAGGGAAATGGAAGGAAATGAGGAAGGAGTAGACTTGGCCCAGGCAGACAGGCGAAAGGTAAACAAACGGCCCCCGATCAGCTGAGCGACGATGAAATGTCTAATAAAAATGTAAAGATTAGAAGTATAGATAAGAGCAATACAGTAGAAAGTGATGAGAATATTTTCCAGGGATTTAAAGAGGATGGGGGAGGGGGGGACACAACCCCCCCCCCCCGACTGACAAGACTAGAAGAGAAGGTCGATAAGATGATCGAGGACTTGGAGCGTAGGTTCGGTCATGTTAACAACATTCTACAAAGGGTTGAAAAATTGGAAGAACTAGAGAAGGCGAACAAAAACTTAACTGATGAAATACAAAACCTGAAAAGACAGTTAAAAGAAGTAAAGGTGGAAAATGAGGAATTGAAGAGGAATAGTAAAGAAAACAGAGAGGGATGGAAGTCGATAAAAGAAAACAGTAAAGTTGCATTTACTGATATAATTAAACAGCAAATGAGAGAACAAACTGAAAACTCAGTTATTAAAGTGATGAGACAGAAGGAGAATATAGTAAGAGACTTAGCTGACAGAAATGTATAATTATATTAGGAATGGAAGAGAAACATAACCCAGATAGAACCTCAAGAACCAATGAGGAAAATGAAAAAGTAAGCAGTTTACTAAAATTAGTTCAGGAAGATGAACCAGAAATTATGAAGGAAATTGAGGAAAAATTCAGGCTCGGAAAGTATAGTACAGATAAGACCAGACCAATTAAGATTAAATTCAGGTCACAAACTACGGCTGAGAATATCTTATCCAAAACAGGGAAACTAGCAACAAGTGAACAATATAAAAAGGTATGGATAAAAAGGGAAATGAATAAAGAGGAAAGAGAGGAAGAAAAGCAGAAAAGACATGAAGCTAAGAAAAAAAAAAAAAAAAAACGAGAGCAGAACGGAGTCAGAGAAAGAGAGATTCTATTGGAGAGTAGTGAATATGAAACTAAGGCAGTTCGACATAAAAGAGAAAAACAAAAGGGAAACAGAGAACACAATGGAAGTGGCAGAAAACTAAGAGTGTCTTACACAAATATAGATGGATTAATAACAGGATTGAATGAGCTGAATGATTATTTGAAAGAAAAAGAACCAGACATAATGGGAATTGTAGAAACAAAATTAAAAGGCCCACTACCACCCAACAGTGTAGGACATGATGCATATAATTATTGGATTAAAAACAGAGAGAAAAAGCAAGGGGGTGGAGTTATGTTCCTGACTAAGAAGGATATAAACGTGAAGGGTGTCATATATGGAAAGAATACAGTAGAGATGATTATGATAGAAGTGGAAGACAGAGATAAGAAGAGCAGAAAATTTGTGATAAATTATGTGCCTCCGAAAACAGCCTCATGGGAGGAGAGTGAACATAAAAGTATGTTAGAGGACACAAAGATAACATTAAATAAAATAATGGAAGATGGAGGAAGAATAGTTATAATGGGCGACTTTAATTGCAAAGAAATCTGCTGGGAAGAAATGACAGTAAAGGGTGGAGACAGCTCATGGGGAAACGCTCTACTTGAGATGATTACTGACCATACAATGACACAATGGATACAGGAGAACACCAGGTATAGAAATGAAGAAGAGCCATCGAGACTAGACCTTATAATTACATCCATACCTAGAATAGTGGACAAAATTGAATATAAAACACCAATAAGTAAAAGTGACCACATATTGATTGAACTGGAACTTAATGAAGAAAAATATATGAAAAGAAATGAGCAATATAGAAAAGGAAGAATGATGTATGAAAAAACAAACTTTGATAAAATAAGAGAATTCTTTCAACAAGAAAACTGGGAAGAAATATACAAAGAAGAAACAACAGTGGAAGAGAAATGGAATATTTTGACAAAAATTTACAAAAAAGGAGTGAAAAAGTATGTCCCAAGACAAAAACAAGAAAAAGAATATGTAAAATGCTGGTACAACAAAAGTTGTAGGGAGTTAAAAGACAAAAGAGACAAAGCCTGGACCAGATGGAAAAAAGACAGAAGACCTGAAAAATGGAAAATATATACCTGTTATAGAAATGAATATGTACAAACGTGCAGAGAGGAAAAGAGAAAATATGAAAAAGATGTCATAGAAAAGTGTAAAGATCAACCAAAACTATTCTACAGATTTGTAAACAATAAACTGAAAAACAAACAAGACTTGGAGAAATTAAGACAAGAGGGAGTTGAATACACTGAGGAAATGGAAATGGCGGAAATTATGAACAAACATTTTAAATCAGTGTTTACAAGGGAGAACATACAACCTGAAGAGATTGAATGGAAAGAGAAAGTCCCCCCCTATGGAAGAAATAGAAGTAACAAAGAATGAAATATTAACACACTTGAGTAATCTTGATGTCAGAAAATCGCATGGACCAGATGATATAGCAAACTGGATTCTGAAAGAATGCAGGAATGAACTGGCAGACAAAATACATAGCATACTAAATAGTTCCTTGAAAGAAGGAAAAGTTCCAGAAGATTGGAAAAAAGCAAATATAGTACCTATATATAAAGGAGGAAATAAAGAAGAACATACCAGCTATAGACCAGTCTCTCTAACAAGTACAATAGCAAAAATTTGTGAAAGAATTATCAAAAGTAGATGGGTAAAATATTTAGAAAAAAACAGGGTTAAATCCAAGGCAATTTGGATTCAGATAAGGACGATCATGCGTCACCAATTTAATATGTTTCTATTCAAGGCTAATAGATATAATACAAGAAAGAGATGGATGGGCGGACTGTGCATTTCTAGACCTAAAGAAAGCTGCTTAAGATATTAGAAACTGAAGGAGGAATACAGGGCAAACTACTAAATTGGATGGAAGACTTTTTGCAAGAAAGAAAAATGAGAGTAGTGATAAGAAACCAGCACTCAAAATGGGATGAAGTAATAAGCGGTGTTCCGCAGGGAACAGTTCTGGCCCCAATAATGTTTGCTATATATATTAAGGGACTGTAGGGCGCGAAAACACGAAAAATTCTGGAAAATCAACGAATTTTAGGTAAACATTTCAAAAGATTCTCTATGATGGTGGTAACACTTTAGCCAAATATTACAGCTCAATTCCGTTTCTTTTCTTATATATAAAATAAAATTGATAAATTTTTGGCAACCTCTGGCAACCCCATTGCATGAAAAAACATTCTGTATATTGAAATAAAGTCAAAATTTTGATACCCAGTTCTGTTTTGTTTACTATAATTAATATATATGGAGATATCTGGCAACTTGCCCAACACTAATCGTCAATCACCACAAGGATCTCAGTATCTCTTCAAAGCTAAAGGAGAAAGGATGTCGCCCTGTCGCGTATCTGTTAGCCTACCAGTCATGCATGCGATCGTATTATCTTTTATTCTACCAACAGGTATTCAAAAGATTCTCTATGATGGCTGTAACACTTCGACCAAATATTACAGCTCAATTCCGTTTCTGTTCTTATATATAAAATGAAATAGATAAATTATTGGCGACATCTGGCAACCCCATTGCATGAAAAAACATTCTGTATATTGAAATTAAGTCAAATTTTCGATAGCCAGTTCAGTTTTGTTTAAAGTTTTAAACGGAAATGTAAAAAAATAGACAATGTCACGAGTGAGTACGCAGCCGGAGGATTTTAAATGCCGGTGCGCTCCTTTAAACTTTAAATGCCTCTCCTGAAAAGTTTATGTTTTTTATATTTAAATAGCCATATCTCTGTTTCTTTTTGTCCGATTTCATTAATTCTTTCGAATTTGTAAAGAGAAAGAGTAATTCTTTAATTTGATCAGGAAAAAACAAAGGAAACTGTAACTTAATTTTTTTGTTTAATTTATCATAGCAGATTTTCACTGAAGTTTCTACTATTCAAAATAAAAAAATCATAAAAAAGAATAAAAGAGAGTAGGAAAAAATCTAACTCAATGAAGTTGTTTCCAAGACTCTAATCTTTCATTTCCTACATAGTAGGCTGATTACCTATGCCTGTGGATACTTCAATGATTACAGATACTATCATAAAAAAAAGAAAGAAAAAAATTAACTACACGTAATATATACATGTTACTAAAACAATTTAGTATGCAATAATACTCTTTCCGATAGAGTAAGTATACATAAGTTCACCAAAGAAATTGAACAACTTTTATGACACGTTCACCTATAAGCACTTCCCACAGTCCCTTAATGATATGGATGATGGAATTGAAAGTTATATGAGCTTTACAGATGATGCAAAACTGTTGAAAAAAGTGAACACGGAAGAAGATTGTGACAAAACCAGACCAATTAAGATTAAATTCAGGTCACAAACTACGGCTGAGAATATCTTATCTAAAACGGAAACTAGCAACAAGTGAACAATATAAAAAGGTATGGATAAAAAAGGAAATGAATAAAGAAGAAAGAAAGGAAGAAAAACAGAAAAGACTTGAAGCTAAGGAAAAAAACGAGATAAGAACGGAGTCAGAAAAAGAGAGATTCTATTGGAGAGTAGTGAATATGAAACTAAAGAAAGTCGACATACAAGAGAAAAACAAAAGGGAAACAGAGAACACAATGGAAGTGGCAGAAAACTAAGAGTGTCTTACACAAATATAGATGGATTAATAACAGGATTGAATGAGCTGAATGATTATTTGAAAGAAAAAGAACCAGACGTAATGGGAATTGTAGAAACAAAATTAAAAGGTACACTACCACCCAACAGTGTAGGACATGATGCATATAATTATTGGATTAGAAACAGAGTGAAAAAGGAAGGGGGTGGAGTTATGTTCCTGACTAAGAAGGATATAAACGTGAAGGGTGTCACATATGGAAAGAATACAGTAGAGATGATAATGATGGAAGTAGAAGATAGAGATAAGAAGAGCAGAAAGTTTGTGATAAATTATGTGCCCCCGAAAACAGCCTCATGGGAAGAGAGTGAACATAAAAGTATGTTAGAGGACACAAAGATAACATTAAACAAGATAATGGAAGAGGGAGGAAAAATAGTTATGATGGGCGACTTTAATTGCAAAGAAATCTGCTGGGAAGAGATGACAGTAAAGGGTGGAGACGGCTCATGGGGAAACGCTCTACTTGAGATGGTTACTGACCATACAATGACACAATGGATACAGGAGAACACTAGGTATAGAAATGAAGAAGAGCCATCGAGACTAGACCTAATAATTACATCCAAACCTAGAATAGTGGACAAAATTGAATATAAAACACCAATAAGTAAAAGTGACCACATATTGATTGAACTGGAACTTAATGAAGAAAAATATATGAAAAGAAAGGAACAATATAGAAAAGGAAGAATGATGTATGAAAAAACAAACTTTGATAAAATAAGAGAATTCTTTCAAAAGGAAAACTGGAAAGAAATATACAAAGAAGAAACAACAGTAGAAGAGAAATGGAATATTTTGACAAAAATTTACAAAAAAGGAGTGGAAAAGTATGTCCCAAGACAAAAACAAGAAAAAGTTGCATTTACATACCTGGATGAAGAAATGGTGAAGAAAATACTAATCACCCTGATAAGACCAAGATTGGAATATGCAGCAACGATATGGTCACCAAGTACAAAAAAATGTATAATTTTTTTTTAAAGAATACAAAGAGCAATTACAAAATTGGCACCAACACTCTCAAAACTATCATAGGAAGAGAGACTAGAAAAACTTGAACTACAGACACTAGAGCAAAGAAGAGAGAGAGGAGATTTGATAGCTATTTACAGAATCATGAATGGCATAGAAATTACTGATAGAGAGAATCTGATAAAATGGGATGACAGAAATACAAGAGGACACGGAAAGAAAAAAAAAAAAAAAACAGCTATAGAAGAGATCTGAAAAAGAACAGCTTTCCTCACAGAGTAATAGACAGTTGGAACAAGTTAGATGAGAAAGTAGTGTGTGCAAAAACAATACATGAATTCAAAAATAGTTTAGATAAAATGAGATACGAAGACGGGACACCACGAGCATAGCTCCCCTTCCCGTAAAATACAACTAGGTGAATACACACACACACACACACACACACACACACACACACACACACACACACACACACACACACACACACACACACACACACACACACACATATATATATATATATATATACAAGCCCCTGGCTTCGCCAGCCCGGCTGCGCCGGGGGGCTTGGCCTGCGGCGCACCTCGCTTCGCTCGCGGGGGGCTACGCCCCACCTTCAAACAAAGGCTATAAAATAAACAACTGTAAATTATTCACCTCTTTTATTTTCGTCATTTTTGTTTTTAGAAGAATATTTTTATTTAGACTTACGCCCACGTGTTTTTAGTCTATATTTTGGTGGAGTCCCGTAGATCCGCTCGAGTCCCGCGACCGCGTATATACATGAATTCAAAAATAGTTTAGATAAAATGAGATACGAAGACGGGACAGCACGAGCATAGCTCCCCTTCCCGTAAAATACAACTAGGTAAATACACACACACACACACACACACACACACACACACACACACACACACACACACACACACACACACACACACACACACACACACACATATATATATATATATATATATATATATATATATATATATATATACAATCTTACAGTATAATCAACCTTACAGGGATGGCCCGTGTCACGGGGTCCGTCATTGTAATCTTTTTGCCGGATCCCCGTTCAAATCGGTTAGGGACGTCGTGACATTGAAACATTTTGGAGAATTTTATTTTTTCGTCCCGCTCTCAGCCAATCAGCCGTCTCCGTTGCCGTGACGTCACCGCTCTCGGCCAATCAGTTGTCTCCGTTGCCGTGACGTCATCACTCTCTCAGCCAATCAGCGAGTTGAAACTCACCCAGGAATTTGCAAAGAATATTTTTAGGACACCTTCAAACAAAGGCTATAAAATAAACAACTGTAGATTATTCACCTCTTTTATTTTCGTCATTTTCGTCAGAATCACATTTACACTTTTTCTTCGGAGGAGTAGGTGGTGTAGTTTCTCCTTCATCGCTGCTGTATCTCTTGACTGCGCGGATAACTTTGTCTTCGATTTGCTTCGGCATTTTGGCGATGGGTTCTTGTATATTTTCGAAAAATTTGGCTTGAGATTCTATGAGAAATTTGAATCTGTTTTCGTCAATAGATTCAGAATCTGAATCATTAACGTTTTCGTTTAAATTTTCAAAGTCTGGCAGAATCATTTTGATAGCGTCTTCTGAAATTTGATAAGCCTCCTTGAGTATTTCTACTTTCCCGAGCTCTGGTTCCTCCTGTGCGAAGACTAAAGGTTCGTTTTCAGATGTTACCTGAGGCACGTCTTCGCCTGTACTGACAAACTCACTGCTGAAAACATCTTTATATACGTTGTTAACAGCTTGTTTCATCTGGTAGTTACCATTTACTTTTTCCCAGCCAGTGTAAATTATGAGAGAATTCCAGTTGGTTACTCGCGAACATGCGACGTAAAGTTGTCCGTGCGCGAAACACTGAACAGAATCCAAGAGAAGACCACAACGTTCGAAAGTTTGTCCCTGAGATTTGTTGATTGTCATTGCATAACTGAGTTTGACTGGGAATTGTTTGCGTTTGAAGTGAACAGGCGTGTCTTGTGCCTCTAACGTTATCCTAGGAATCAAAACCTGTTCCCCTTCGTAACTTCCACCTAAAATTTTGCCCATGATAATATTCTTTTGTAAGTTTGAAACAATTATTCTGGTACCATTGCAGAGCTTTGGCGGACAAATATTTCGAATAACCATCAAAACACATCCTATCTTCACTTTCAGTTCATGGAGAGGGAGAGACGGACTTGTTAACGCGTTGAAAACTGACGGCTGAATCTCCATATCATTTTCGGAAGCAGTGTCTACACTGTTATACACTATCTCTTGTTCCTTTATCTTGTCGTATACCATTGAATTTATACTATTAACATCATCATAAGTGGGAGAAATAATAGCTCGCTTCTCAAAATAAACGTTTAGATGGTTATTTTCTATGTCATCGTAGACCTTTTTCACTATATCTTTGCGGGTTTTAACCTTTATTCCGAAATTTCTGGGCAAGCGAACGGGTCCAGTTTCCCCTGTGCCTATCCCTAATAAACTTTTCGCAAAAGATTTGTTTTCAACGTCATTAGTGTTTAACCTAACATTTTCTGTCAATTCCAATTTTGTCAAACCTTCTCAGAAATAACTCGATTTGATACAGTGATCAATTTCCTCATTTTTTCCTCCACCCCGTATCACTGGAAGAATTTGTCGGAAATCTCCCGCGCAAACAAAAACTATTCCTCCCATGAATTTGTTATTTCCTAGGATGTCTCTGAGGGTTATATCGAGAGCGGTTAGCGTGTTTTTGTTTGCCATCACTACTTCATCCCAAACAATTAAAGACGTCATCTTGATACCGCAGGTGCGAATTTCATTATATTCCATTAGAGGAATTTTGAACATGTTGTGGGCTGTTCGCCCTCCATATAAAGCTGTAGCAGCGATACCCGAAGAGGCAACAGCCAAAGCTATTTTCCCCTGGGAGCGAACAGAATCTAACAGCATGTTTAAGACGACAGATTTTCCAGTGCCCCCTGGGGCGTTCAAGAAAATTCCATTACTATTGAAGATACAACCGTTCTTGATCCGAGACATCACAACGTCGTAACAGTGTCGTCGTTTAAAAGTGACATTTTTTCGTTCACATTTTTCTGTAAACTTTCTTTGTTATAGGACTTTTCTCTGCGAATAACATTTGATGTTTTTTAACCATCTCTAGAAGGTGGAAGCCCATACTGGGTGATTTTTCCACCTCCACAATTCCACACATGATCTTGTATATCGTCTAAAGCGTCCAAATAAATTTCATCGTTTTACTCGGTTAACTTGTGGTGATACAGAAAATCACTGGCGAACAAATCTTTGGTCTCTTCCCAGATTCCTGATTGATCTTCCAAATCTGAAAAAACCAACATGCTCGCATAAGTCTCTCTTAGTTGTTTTCGGTCATTAGTGTGGTTAATTATTTCCATTATTGTATGTTTCCATGTTTCTTCATCGTTTAGGAGACCCATCGCTTTGACTGCTTCTCTATAGGAAGAATACGCTTGACCGTCGACAGTTCGAAGATCTTTGAAAGATGTGGGACCACGGCGGTGCGTTAAGAGAAGTCTCAAGTAAAACAGTTCAACTGTTTTGCTCGTCACTGCTCGAATGCGTCCAAGTGTAGATGTACACGTTTTCCGTTCGATCCACATAGCAAACTTTTCGTCGTAAGAGAAGTGATTTGGGATCTCGTGATAGTATAATTTAGCTGCGAATTCACTTTCCGAACATAATTTGAAAAACGCTGTCAGCTGAGTATCTTGTCACAATTTTTTAAATTGTGACACCCAGCTCGTTGTCTCCCTTCCCATTTTCTCGTCTGTTTTCTCACCGTTTCAGCCCTTCGTCCCCTATACTCGGGGGAATTACCAGAGTCCTTAAGACTTCTAGTAGCTGCATCCTGTCTTTTCTCCTCCTCGTTATCCTCTTTATCTGTCATGTCATTTTTGACAATCAATTTCAGTGCCTTAACGAAGGGAGAGACTTCTAATTATCTAGAAACACCCCCCCCCCCTTTTGATTTGTGTTCTCAGAGCCATGCTCAACGGTTTTCGCGCCCACACAAAGCACTCAAACACCCCCCTCCCCCCCCCTGCGCGCTGCCACATATTTGTTTAAGCTAGGCAATTAGAATAATTAGGATTGTGTTTAACCCGCTCGTGAACAGTGTCTACCTCAAAGAACACTTGGAACTGTGTCACCCTCCCGCATGAACATTATTCGTAGTACCCTTCGCAACTAGGGACGGAGACATAGTACTATTGGCAACGTCGGAAGCCGGCTAGCGGACATCGTGACCTGACCTACCGCAGGACACAAGCAGTCTACCCATTAAAGTCAATCAGGGAGGTTCGGGCCGCTCACGTCCTGGAGAGCCCAATCGCGCCCTATCCTCCCTCATGTGGTTATTAAGGATTTGCATCCTTAAGTGAGTGCTTACGCACTGTGAACGTTAAAGGAGTATTAGCGGGTCAGATCCCCCTCCGAACTTATCAGGTGGAGTGCTGTGTGTATCATCCCGACTATCATAGTGACTAGAGGCCTCCAGTCTCCAGTGAACCAAACATTTGTGTATCAAGGGGTCACGTACGTATCTGTACCCCCTTTCCTCGGGACACTGACCTGAAAGGAACTGGATAGCGTACACGAGAAGCCTCCTACGTGTTCAATCCTGCTCCCCCTCCACGAGGCTAATCACAAAGGATGACCTGGGTTCCCGCCGTGATCGACAACAATGATATACTTCAAAAGCATCCTGCCAGAACGAGGAACAGTACCCCATGGAAGTCATCCCCTCAACCAGCAGAGACCCTCTAAGGATAATAGCAAGTAACAAGGAGTATTTAATAGATAGGACCCCTAGATAGGCGCGCAGGGAGATAGGATAGATAGGATGTATGTGTGAATCCAACTGTTAAAACCCTTATTTAATGTCAAGTAGCATAATTTTAGTGTTTAATTATTCAATTCATTAAAACTCACAATAGGAATTCTGGGTTTCATTACCCAAAGACGGTTATCTTTATGAGTTGTCCCCACACCCCTCTTTGATTTACGTACATACACGCTTGCTGTGAGGAAGCACGCGTGGTCCCGTGTGGTAATGCGAATATCCTGGACTTCGGCTTCCCCACTGAGATTATCATCCTCCTCCATTCTTCACTCCCTTGAGGTACGTATTTCCCCACGCCCCCTCAACCACCTCCTCCTCCTTCCACTGTCCAGGAAATTTGTAATATATCTTTCTTAGTTCTTCTATCGATTTCTCTCGCTGAAGAATCTTCCGAATGGAAGACTTCATTTTCTCCTTCCAAGTGTAAGTCAAGAGTAGTTACAGCTGGAAAACTTTTATGGATAGCGAACTTGAATATTTTCAAAGTTGCTTCATTAGCGTTTACATATCTTGCCTCTTGGAAATTTTTAATTTCGTTTACAGCCCCTTTGTCGGTTGACTTTGTGAACAGTATGCGATCGCATCCCTTATTTACGTACTTTGTGACATAGGCTATACACTTGATGGAGTTGGAACATTCTACGTTGATGTGAGCATTATACTTCAAGCATAGATACGGGTTGTAAGGCACAACCCATGAGTTGTCTATAGTAACTTTCTTGCCCTTTATATTTCGCGTGAAAGAATGTCCGCCTTCACCGATGGATCTTCTCTTGTACAGCGGGTATCCATTGTTTAAAAAAAGTAGATCCTTTCTACACGTTTTAGGGAAACCTTTACCACATGTTTCTCCTTTATTGTTTTTCCCCTGACGACAACACAAATTTGACTCATCATAACCTTTACAGGGACCGTGAATCATGCATTTTGTGACAATTCCATGAAGTCTAGGTTCAGTTTTCTCATCGGGTATTTCTGATGAAATAAGCTTTTCAACCAAATCCGCGGTTACCCGCTGTTCCATCCACAGCAAGATGTGAACATGAGGAAGACCTCTCTTCTGCCATTCAATACTGTAAAGGTTAGCCTTCACACGTCCAAAAATATGTTTCTTGGTCAAATCGTCCATTAGGCTATCAACTTTCAACTTGAAAATTCGACTAACCAAATCGGGACGATCATATGATTGAGTTTTAAAAGAACCTGTTTGGTTCATTGCCATTGAGGATTCATTGTGAAAGTGATGAAAAAGTCTGGAGAACCGTAATGCGTGACAAATGCAAGAGCATCTTGTTGACGTTGCTTCATGTATCGTGGTCCTCCGACAAACGTTGCGGGAATAATGACCCTTTGTCCCGACTCTTTTGCGTCTTCTCCACGCAAAATGTCTGCACGTTCTCTTCTGATTTGCTTCTGATTCTGTTGCAAGTAGGACAACTTGTTACTTTCAATTTTCACATAGTTATCCACTACGAATTGCTGAAAAAGCCTTCTTCCCTTTGTCAAGTAATTGAAAACTCCATCTCTCTCCATGTATAAAGACGAATAATATATGGAAGCTGATAGCCGATTGTAAGTTCCAACTTTCCAGCTTTACCCTGCTTCTTCATTTTATAAGAGTACCCCGCGTCTCCGTTAGGAAACAATAGCGAGTACTGGAAAATGTCGTAAAAATAATTGGTATGTTCAACAAACCTCGTGAGAAATTTTGAATTTTCCTTTGGAGAACTTATTGTTATCATCAATGGATCTCTAGAAGGGCCAAGATTAACAATTCCTCCAACTTCTGAGGAGGAAGAAGTTAGATGATAAACACCTTTATGCTCTCGCGTATTCACATTTTCGGCTGTTTTGAGAGTTATTGTCATGTCAGGGACGTTTCCGTGTTGTTTAACGTGAGCTTGTATGAGCGATTTCGCAGACTCTATTTCTTTCAGCATTCCCGAAAGACACGTTATTTACCGTCATGTAGTCGTAAACCTGGGTTATTATTGACTCGTTGTCAGACACTTCATTTTCTTCTCTTGCTCGGCGTTTTCTTGTGTTGTCATTCTTGCTTCTTTTAAGAGCTTCTTTGTCCTTCATCGTATTAGCACGCAACTTAATTTGCTGGTCTTTAGTGTGATAGAAGTATAAGTCTATGAACGAATTACTCGATTTCCAAAATGGTTTTGCCGCTTCTCGTATTTTCTCGTCATCCTCTAGTAATAAGCTAGGTTTCAAAATACCAATTTTATGGTATATTTTACCTTGGATTTTATAACAAAGAGGTGAATCTGACAAACTTAGATTGTTATTGGACGTTGAAAATGACGTGAAAGAAAACATTAGGTTGAATCCAACTAAATTATCTAAAAATCGTCTGGAAAAAGGGGATGTACCATCGTACAAACCTTTAAATCTCTCATGTTTAATTTCCGAAGGTATCAACAAAGGAGTTTTCCCAGCATTACAACATATAGTCTTGTTTTCCTTTTTCCACAACAAAGCCTGACACATTTTACATCTGAAATCACCGATTCTACCAACGGAATGCTCAGAAACTCCTTTTTGGTCAGTTTTACGGAGAGCCCCTATATACTTAATGTCAAGCGCTTCACGCGGATCCATATCTGGCTTCTTTCTGTGTCGCTCCATACGTTCTTCCCGCATTTCGTCGAGAATTTTTTCTTCTTCCTCTGAAAATACACGTATTGCCTTTTCGTTGAGAAGAGTTCTAGCTACTTTATTTCTTGCTACTATTTTTGCTGTTTCCTCCTTTTTCTTTTGCGCTACAGCCCTTTTGGCCTCTTTTAATTGTCTTGCTTCTTCTTCAACCTTTTGAAGATTATTCAGTTTCTTCACCTTTTCTGCTTCTTTCCTCACTTTTTTGATTGCGTACTTATTATTACGTTTAGTACGTTGGTGCGCTTTAAAAGACCTCTCAAGGTAATACATTTAATAGTCTTTGTGGTCAGATTTACCGCCATGTTTAGTGAAACTTGTATAACCGGCAAAATAATGTTTCCGGAATCCTTCCGAAGTAGCTTCTGATATTTCACCATCAAACAACTCAAAAT
>NC_134790.1:54434231-54446731 GCF_046742065.1 Oratosquilla oratoria
AATAAGCGAAGATGGGCTGGAACTTTTATTGCTTATACGTTTCGACCGACTCGGTCTTCTTCAGTAAGCTGTCTATTAACAGTTTGGACCTTAAATTTATACATCCGAGGACGGGAACATGGACAGGTCATCCCGCTGGCTGTCTGGGGATTCCCTTTCCCGTACCGAGCATATGTTTCCCAATTGTATTTATAATTGATCTACTTGCTGCCTTTGACAAACAAACAAAACCTTCACTGTCATTGATATTTTCATAAGAATTAATGTAGGCAGCTTCAACAGTCTTCCTCATGTCTCTCCTTAATCCCGTGTGCAAAACCTCGACTCCATCCCAGTGGGGCAAATGTCCAGATTGGTCAGCGTGCTGGACGAGTGAGTTAGACGTCCTGTGTGACCTCAAGTCTCGTTTGTGCTCGGCTATACGTTTCTCGACGCCTCGATCTGACTCGCCGTAATACGAAGATGAGCATCTACCGCAAGGAATGCGATAAATGGTACTGAGGGAGTTTTGGTACAGTTCCTTTATATTCTTGGCCTTGACGATTCTTCCAATATTGGAATTGGACGTCCTTGCTATTTTTATCCCACTCTTCCCAAGAAATCTGTCTATGCCTTCAGTTTTTCTAGAGTTAGGAACCGAAATATACTGTTTCTTATTATCCTCGGACGATTGGACGTTTGGTCTCATGAAAATGTTCCTAGCTACTCCTTTCAGCTTGTTAATCACCCCCCCTGGATATTTCAATTTCTTAAAGGCATTAGTTATGTAGGCTAATTCATCTTCTAAAAATTCCTCACTGCAAATTCTAAAAGCTCTGAGGAAGAAGCCTATGAGCACGCCGGTCTTCACTCGCTCGCTGTGTCCTGAAAAGTAGTGCACAAAGTCGTCTCTTTGTGCACTACTTTTCAGGACACAGCGAGCGAGTGAAGACCGGCGTGCTCATAGGCTTCTTCCTCAGAGCTTTTAGAATTTGCAGTGAGGAATTTTTAGAAGATGAATTAGCCTACATAACTAATGCCTTTAAGAAATTGAAATATCCAGGGGGGGTGATTAACAAGCTGAAAGGAGTAGCTAGGAACATTTTCATGAGACCAAACGTCCAATCGTCCGAGGATAATAAGAAACAGTATATTTCGGTTCCTAACTCTAGAAAAACTGAAGGCATAGACAGATTTCTTGTGAAGAGTGGGATAGAAATAGCGAGGACGTCCAATTCCAATTTTGGAAGAATCGTCAAGGCCAAGAATATAAAGGGACTGTCCCAAAACACCCTCAGTACCATTTATCGCATTCCTTGCGGTAGATGCTCATCTTCGTATTACGGCGAGTCAGGTCGAGGCGTCGAGAAACGCATAGCCGAGCACAAACGAGACTTGAGGTCACACAGGACGTCTAACTCACTCGTCTAGCACGCTGACCAATCTGGACAATTGCCCCACTGGGATGGAGTCGAGCTTTTACACACGGGATTAAGGAGAGACATGAGGAGGACTGTCAAAGCTGCCTACATTAATTCTTATGAATATATCAATGACAGTGAAGGTTTTGTTTGTTTGTCAAAGGCAGCAAGTAAATTAATTATAAATACAATTGGGAAACATATGCTCGGTACGGGAAAGGGAATCCCCAAACAGCCAGTGGGATGACCTGTCCATGTTCCCGTCCTCGGATGTATAAATTTAAGGTCCAAACTGTTAATAGACAGCTTACTGAAGAAGACCGAGTCGGTCGAAACGTATAAGCAATAAAAGTTCCAGCCCATCTTCGCTTATTCTTCCTCCACCCACTCTCTCATAAACACACATGTATATATATATATATATATATATATATATATATATATATATATATATATATAGATTACGAGAAAGCCTTTGACTCGGTAGAACTAGTAGCATACTAAATTCGCTACGCAACCAGGGTACAAACAAACAGGTCGTAAGAATTCTAGGAAAGACTTATGCGAAAAGTACACTATAAATCGACTACATAAAGATACAGAAAATATTAAAATCGAGAAAGGAGTACGGCAAGGCGATACCATTTCACCCAAATTATTTACAGCTTGCTTGGAAGATATTTTCAGAGGATTGAGTTGGGAAAAGAAAGGTTTAAAGATTAATGGCGTATATTTGAACCACCTAAAATTTGCGGGTGACATTGTTCTTATTTCAGAAAGAGCAGAAGACTTGCAAGATATGCTGAGTGATCTAAACAAGGAAAGTTTCAAAGTAGGTTTAAAATTAATAAGAATAAGACCAAAGTAATGTTCAACACGAAAGTTCAAAGTACAGAGATTGTAATTGATGGTGAGAGTCCTGAAGAAGTTGAGTAGTCGTCACTCAGGTCAGGTCAACTGGGTAGCTGTTTTGAATAGTGATATGACGAGTGGTTGTGTTAGAGTGTTCAGCGCCGATGTGGTACAATCTATACTTAGTAGGATTAAAGCCTTGGAGGATACTGTAAAGTGCCTTAAAGAGGAGAATCGAGTTCTTCGCTCGAAGGCCCAAAGTACGGAAGACAAACCAAATTTGGAGCCTGGATGGATAACGGTGACAAAGAAGACGCGGAAAGATGGGAAAAAGTCCTTACCAGGCCCGCTAGATTGCAGAAACTCGTTTCAATCTCTCGCAGATCTACAGGAAGAAGAAACAAAGGAAATTCAAGAGAAGAAGGGAAGGGCAGACGCTGGATCCCTGCCCACAGGTAAGATTTTGGTTGTAGAAGACAGTCAAGTGAGGTACTTAGACAGAGCTTTCTGTGATAAAGATAGGAAAAATAGGACCCTGGTGTGTTTCCCCGGCGCGGGGATAGGTGATGTTAGAGATAGGATTGAAGAGTGTTTAGCAGGGGAAGGTAGGGACCTCATCGTTTGCTTGAGTGATGGGGGCAATGACATAGGTAGGTTATGGAATGAGGAATTGTTTGCGCGGTTCCGGGATGCACTAGACAAGATTAGGAATAAGGGAGGTGTTCCTGTTTTATGTGGAATCCTTCCGAGGCGTAGAATTGGAGGCATGTGGCATTCCAGGGCTACTGCAATGAATTGTAAGCTGGCAAATCATTGTAAGGCCAGCGGATGGGCATTTGTCGACAACTGGGATCGCTTTTACGGTAAGGGACGGGGTGCACTTGTCGCCCAGAGGATTTCGGCTCCTTGCTCCCTTGAGCGAGAAGTAGGTATCCTACAGGCTTTTTTCGGGTAGATTACGTGGGAGTAGGGGAGGAAGTATCGGAATATAGTTTGGGCAATATTAACAGCTCAGAGAGGGACTGTGAAAAGAATCACCAAAACAGGTGGAAGGAGGATAAACTTTAAATTTACTATAAAAGTAGCAGAAGCGTAATAAACAGAATTGATTTGCTGCGAGGTAAAGCATGCGTAGAAAATTTCGATATTGTAGCTATTACTGAATCCTGGATCAACATGGCTGATAAACATTTCCTTCCGGAAATCGAAATAGAAGGATGTAAATTTTTCCACAAGGACAGGGTTGGCAGGAGTGGGGGAGGAGAAACACTTTTCGTTAAAAATACAATAAAATGTATCATCAACAATTCGATTAAGGAAGAGGACAGTACAGAATCTATTTGGATGGAGATTATAGACAAGACTAAGAAAGTTATTATTGGCGTCCTGTATAGACCTCCTAACCTCAGCATTGAGCAGACTGATCCCCTGATTCATGAAATTCACAGTGTCCCAGTACAAAAACGTTGTGATCATGGGAGGTTTTAATTATAGAAACACTGACTGGGAAATTTTAGTAGGAGATCAGGAAGTGAAAAAATTCTTAGATGGGGTGCAGGATAATTTCCTAAAACAAATGATTACCGATCCTACGAGGGAAGAAAATACCATGGAACTACTTTTAACTAATAATGAGCTCCTAATGAGTAATGTAAAAGTGGGAGATAGTGTAGGCTCTAGCGATCATCAAGAAATAAGATTTAATATTATTTGGGAATCAAAAAGTACGAATAACGTCCAAGTACCAGACTTCAGGAGAGCCAACTTTGACAAAATAAAAACCTATTTGAAATTGAATATGAAATGTCATACGTATGGTTCGAACATCATCGGCGCGGTCAGAGGTCGGGACATAACCAGGGGTCAGGGCATGACCATAGGTCAGGTTATGACCAGAGGTCGAGTCAAGGAAGGTAATATACATACCTTGGGTCAGGTCACTTGGGGGTGGGGGTAAACAGCTACGTCAGCGATTTGGATGAAATGTATAGCAATCTAACTGATTTAATTATTAATGCAAAAATACATTTATACCTCTGAAGTCAATACGGAAAAATAGTAATACTCCCAAATGGATGACGGACAGACTGAAACATGAGATCGGAATAAAAAGAGGACTTTACGAAAAAAAAAAAAAAAAAAAAAAAAAAAAAAAAAAAAAAAAAAAAAAAAAAAAAAAAAAAAAAAAAAAAAAAAACGGAGAAACACACCTTAGATCAAGATATAACGAAATGGCAAAGCTGGTTAAAAAGAATACACGTACAGCGAAACGTAACTATGAAATTAAGGTTGCCAGGCAAGCAAGATCCAACCCAAAGGGTTCTTTCATCTGTACATAGCAAAAGACAAAGAAAGAATAGGGCCAATTAAAAACGGTGAAAATGTCATGATAGAATCAGAGGAAAAATGAGTGAGGAGTTTAACAAATATTTTCTCTCGGTGTTTAATAATGAGAGGTCCGACTTTCAGTGGGGATGAAGAAAGTAGTCTAATATCAGTATCAGTAAAGTAGAAGTAGTATATATATATATATATATATATATATATATTTATATATATATATATATTTATATATATTACATATATATATACATATATATATGTATATATACATACATATATATGTATATATATATATATAAATATATATATATATATATATATATATATATATGTATATATATATATATAATGTTTAGAATATAGTCTATAGGAGATCAAACATCAATGGATAAAGTTTTTCTTTAAATGAATTGTAAATGTTTGGAACAAACTACCCGTTCATATTGTGAATTCAAATACAATGGATACTTTTAAAATGCGCCTAGATAAATACATGCAGTCCAACCACAATCTAACTTATTTCTCAGCATTGTGAGCTCATACACTCAAAATAAGTCAGTGGTTTTTAACAGTTTACACCCCCTTTCATTTCGCAAGCGGCCCAGTGGGGACTAATAGGTCTGTTGCTGTTTGCATCTCTATATGCAAAAACTATAGGATTACTACCTATAGAACCCAAGAATGCTTTAACTGAGAAAAGTACGACAAAAAGCTTTGTTATGATAAATTTGCTATTCACTTTCATGAAGTATGCTTGAAGGAAAACCTCCAGCCAAAATATACGATGAATATTCTTGACAACAGGACAACCAACAACAACAGAAGAAAGAAGAGACCATATAAGGACAAGGATTGAAGGATAGAAATACCTAACAAAACAGCTGGAAGAAAAAGCCATAGAAGCCTTGATACTATGGAAAAGCTGTGATATAGACGAGGAAGTCAAGAAAAAAGCTGACACTGCTTATAGGGTAGTGATGGACTCCAATGAGGGAACCACTACTATCAATAACCAGAAAAAAGTTATTAAACCTCAATGGAGGACAACTCAGGTATCCACGTTCTTTAAATGTCTCCATAAGTCTGAATGAGAAGACCTATGTATGTATGTATGTATGTATGTATGTATGTATGTATGTATGTATTACAAAGGATTACAAAGGCGGAGTATGCCGACAGGAGACCTTTTGATCCATATCTAGGTCGGATGAAAAAAAAAAAAAAAAAAATCATATTAATAATAAATTAAAACTATAATAATGTAAAAATAACAAATAAAATACATAAATAAATGCATAGGTATAGTTGAATAACAAACAAACAGGTAAATAGTAAATGATTATAAATTGACATATAACTAATAATAAATGAAAATCAGACAGACAAATTATAACAAAACAAAAACAAATAATATAACATAAATTATAATCATTACAGCATCTTACTTAGGTATTTATCTAAATGATTCTTAAAGCTTCGAACTGAACTACATTGCACTACCTGTGCAGGAAGTTTATTCCATTCATTAACTACACGGTTGGCAAAGTTGTTTCTACCTACTTCCAAATTGAATCTATTTCCGGACAGTTTGAGACCATTGTTTCTTGTCTGATTCTCATTCAATGTGAAAATTTTGTCACTTTTGATGTTGTCAATTCCCTTTAAAATCTTAAAGACCTGTATCAAGTCACCTCTGAGTCTACGCTTTTTTAGGGAAAACAGATTCATGTGCTTAAGTCGATTTTCGTATGATTTATTTTTGATATTTGGAATCAGTTTTGTGGCTCGCCGTTGTACTTTTTCCAGTCTGTCAATGTCTTTAATGAGATTCGGTGACCATACGGAAACAGCATATTCCAAATGTGGACGAACTAACGATTTATATAGCTTGTTAATGAGTGATGGACTTTTGAAATCAAAAGATCGCGCAATCAATCCCAGAATCTTATTTGCTTTCTCAGAGGCTGAAATACACTGCTTGGATGATTTGAGGTCGTTACTGATAATTACGCCGAGATCTTTTTCACTATCCACTTTTGTTAACGAATTTCCAAATAACTTGTAATCGTACTTACTGTTATTTTTACCTATGTGCATTACCTTGCATTTACTTGTGTTAAATTTCATTAGCCACTTTTCAGACCATTGCTGTAATTGATCTAAATCTTCTTGAATATCTAATTGGTTTGAGTGATCATTTGCCACTCCGCACAGTTTTGTATCATCAGCAAATTTGGAAGCAGTAGATTTTAGTCCATGGTCTATATCATTTATATATACTATGAATAGAAGTGGCCCAAGAACGGAACCCTGAGGAACTCCACTTGCAACACTTTTCCATCCAGAAGTTTTTCCATTTAAAACAACTCTCTGTTTTCGACCTTTCAACCAATTACTAGTCCAACCTAATAGGCTACCACTTATTCCATGCAAAGCTAATTTAGTAAGTAGTCTTTCGTGTGGGACGGTATCAAAAGCTTTGGCAAAGTCTAGATATATTAAATCTATATTGTTTCTTTTGTCATAATTCGAGATAACTGTGTTGTAGAATTCGAGTAAGTTAGTCACGCAAGAACGTTTCCGTCTGAAACCATGCTGGCTATCATTTATCAAATGGTTACTTTCTAGATGATATTCGATATCATCTCTGATGATAGTTTCCATTATTTTTCCTACGATCGAAGTAAAACTTATAGGCCTATAGTTATTTGGTTTCTTTTTGTCACCTTTTTTGAATATGGGAGTAACGTTAGCTAGCTTCCATTCTCTTGGGACATCTCCGGATATGATGGATTTCTTGAAAATAATTTCTAATGGAACAACAATCTCATTTTTCATTTCCTTTAAGATTCTTGGATGCCAACCGTCAGGCCCTGGTGTTTTATTAACTTTGAGTTTGTCTATACACCTTTTAATTTTTTCTTTTGTTATATTTACCGTAGTGAGTAAGTTTACCCCAGACTTTTCACAGGTTTCAGTTTGGAATTCACTTTGAGGTGTTTCGTTTACGAATACCGAGCTAAAATAATTGTTTAAGATATTACACATTCCTTCATTTGAATATTCAAGTTGACCGCCAGCAGATAATAGTGGACCAATGTGATTCCTAACAACCTTTTTATCTCTAATGTAACTATAGAATTCTTTGGGATTCTTTTTGGATTTATCAGCGATGTCCATTTCGTATTGTCGTTTTCTTTTTCTTATTGTCTTTTTTAAATCTCTCTGTATTGATACATAACTTTCATAGTCAATAGATGCACCCGAGCACTTATATTTCTTATAAGCCTGTCTCTTTTTAGCAATACTTTTTTCAGTTTCTTTGTCGAGCCACTTTGGGCGAGCCTGATTTGGGGGACGTCTGTCTTTAAAAGGAATGTAAGTTTGAATCATCTTAGTGAGCGTATTTTGAAATATTTCCCACATCTGATCTACAGGCCTTTCGTTTAATTTTGCCTCCCAATCTGTAAGCTGAAGCTCCTGACGTAGTTCTATGAACTGAGCTTTACTGAAATCGGGTATTTTAGAAGCACAAGTATCTATTCTAAAATTGTTTAGGAGTTTGAATCTGACTAAATTGTGATCGCTATTTGCAACAGATTCACCGACTTCTACATCAGTTACCATGCTTTCGCGGCTAGTGATCAATAAATCGAGCAAGTTTTCATATCTTGTGGGCTCTTTTACATGCTGAATTAAGTAATTGTCACCAAGAAAATCAATCAAGCGACTACCTATATGGCCATGTTCAAGGGTCATCCAATCAATGTCAGTAAAATTGAAATCACCCATTATCAATAAATCCCGGTTGCAGAAACTAGACAGTTCTTGAAATAACAGTTTGTCGTCTGCTAATGATAATGTCTTTGGCCTATATATTACACCTATATTCATTTTTTGTCCATTTGTTAGGGTTAACTCAACCCACAAACTGTCATATGCATCCTGTTTCACTTTCTCTAAAACACAAGCATGAACATTGTTTTTAACGTACAATAGAACACCCCCACCTTTCTTGTGGTTTCTATCCTAATGAAAGTGTTTAAATCCCGCAATATTAAATGCACACACACACACACACACAATATTAAATGTATGTATGTATGTATGTATATATGTATGTATGTATGTATGCATGTGTGTAAGTGTGTATGTATGTATGTATGTATGTATGTATGTATGTATGAATGAATGTATGTATGTATGTATGTATGTATGTATGTATGTATGTATGTATGTATGTATGTGTGTATGTATGTGTGTATAGCCTCTGTGGTGTAGTGGTCTAGGGCACCGTACAGGTAATTTACGGATAGCCGAGTATAGCGGCTTCGAACCCTGCATGCAACTGTCATAAAAATTATCGATATATGTATATGTATGTTTCATGGAGGGGAAATGAAGAAAATTATTTGACAGCAGCCACAACAAAAGGCAACCCCTAAGGAGGGGAATATTCAATATAGGTTGTAGGCCGCTGGTTACTGCAATGGCTAACATAGATAAGATACATACATAATGTTACCATACATACCTATATAAGGTTATTATACATAAACAAAATATCCCGGACAGAGCCACGGAAAAGTCTACGGTCAGTACGAATACAGTTTCAAAACACGTGTGTGATTCACCATGGTCTTGGATCACGTGTTGGACTTATGATCAACATCTATTAACCTTCCAGAAGAAACCTTAGAGTTCATATATGACCGGTCTATGGGTAATGCTGTGACATTACACGCACACACACACCCAGCTCTCCGCCCACGAGAGTTGGAATAACGACTCACAGCGCAGCTATACTGAAATATGTGCGTGTGCGTGTGTGCGTGTGTGTATACTGTAAGTGTGTGTTTGTTTGCTGCTAAACATTCTTTTTGTTCACGCCGACATCGTAGTCCCAATCATAGTACCAACCAATGACATATATACAACTGTTTAAGATATCTTTCAGAATTGTTTGTGGACATAATGACAAATTTGATGACACATATGTATGTACACACACACACACACACACACACACACACACACACACACACACACACACACACACACACACACACACACACACACACACACACACACACACACACACACACACACACACACACACACACACACACACACACACACACACACACACACACCAACACACACACACACACACACACACACACACACACTGAGGGAAATGGAAGGAAATGAAGATGGAGGCGTACGGGGTCCACCTGACGGGAAAAAATGTGAACTGACGCAGGAGAAGTGAATAATTTCAGTAAAATAATTAAGTTTAGAAATATAAATAAGAACAATAAAATGGAAAGTGAAGATAATAATTTCAATGGATTTAATGAAGGGGGGATACCAACCTCCCCTGATTAGCAAGGCTAGAGGAAAGACTAGAAAAAAGGGCTCAACATTGGGAAAGTAGGCTAGGTCAACTGACACAGATTGCACAGCGAGTTGATAAATTGGAACAACTAAAGAAGGAAAACCAAAACCTAACCAAAGAAGTAGAATAACTGAAAAAACAGTTAAAGGAAGTAAAATATGAGAATGAGGAATTAAAGAGGAATAACAGAGAGAATAAAAAGTTCATAGCAAAAGAAGCACAGGGTTGGAAGAAAATCCAAGAGAACAATAGAACTGTATTTAAAGAAATAGTGACACAGCAGATGAAAGAACAAACTGAAAATACAGTTATTGAAGTAATGAGGGAGAACGAGAATATAGTAAGAGACTTAGCAGATAAAAAGAAATGTATAATTATATTAGGGATGGAAGAGAAGTATAACTTAGATAGGACTACGAGAATTAAGGAGGAAAAAGAAAAAATAAACAATATATTAGAATTAGTTCAGGAAGATGAACCTGAAATAGAGAAAACAAATTGAAGAAATGTATAGACTCTTGAAATATAGTAAAGATAAGACCAGACCAATTAAGATTAAATTCAGGTCACAAACGACAGCAGAGAATATCTTAGCAAAAACAAGGAAACTAACAGACAGTGAACAATATGAAAAGGTATGGATAAAAAGACAAATGAATAAAGAGGAAAGAGAGAAGGAAAAAACGAAAAGAAAAGAAGCTAAGGAAAAAAACGAGAAAAGAACAGAATCAGAAAAAGAGAAATTCTATTAGAGAGTAGTGAATATGAAAGTGAAGAAATGGATCATAACAGAGAAAAACAAAAGGAAAACAGGGAATACAATGGAAGTAGCAGAAAATTAAAAGTGTCTTACACAAATATAGATGGATTAATAACAGGCTTGAACGAACTGAATGATTATCTGAAGAAAAAAGAACCGGACATAATGGGAATTGTAGAAACGAAATTAAAAGGTCTACTATCACCCAACAGTGTAGAACATGGTGCATATAATTATTGGATTAGAAACAGAGAGACAAAACAAGGGGGTGGAGTTATGTTCCTGACTAAGAAGGATATAAACGTGAGGAATGTCACATATGGAAAGAATACAGTAGAGATGATTATGATCGAAGTGGAAGACAGAGATAGGAAGAACAAAAAGTTTGTAATAATTTATGTGTCTTCTAAAACAGCCTCGTGGGATGAGAGAGAACATAAAAGTATGTTAGAAGACACAAGGATAATATCAAATAAGATAATGGAAGATGGAGGAAAAATAGTTATAATGGGTGACTTTAATTGCAAAGAAGTCTGCTAGGAAGAGATGACAGGAAAGGGTGGAGACGACTCATGGGGAAATGTTCTACTCGAGACGATTATTGACCATACAATGACGCAATGGATTCAAGCGAACACTAGGTATAGAAATGAAGAGGAACCATCGAGACTAGACCTAATAATCACATCAGAACCTGAAATAGTGGACAAGATTGAATATAAGACACCAATAAGTAAAAGTGACCACATATTGGTTGAACTGGAACTAAACGAGGAAAAATACACGAAAGAAATGAACAATATATAAAAGGAAAATTGATGTTTAAAAAAGCTGACTGGGAAAGAATACACAAGGAGGAAACAACAGTAGAAGAGAAATGGAATATTTTGACAAAAATTTATAAAGAAGGAGTGGAAAAGTATGTCCCAAGACAAAAACAAGAAAAAGAATATGTAAAGTGCTGGTACAACAAAAGATGTAGGGAGTTAAAAGACAAAAGGGATAAAGCTTGGATAAAATGGAAAAAAGACAAAATATCTGAAAATTGGAAAATATATACTTGTTATAGAAATGAATATGTACAAGTGCGCAAAGAAGAAAAGAGAAAATATGAAAAAGATGTCATAGGAAAATGTAAAGATCAACCAAAACTTTTTTACAGATTTGTAAACAATAAACTGAAAAACAAACAAGAATTAGAGAAACTACGACAAGGAGGAGTTGAATACACAGAGGAAATAGAAATGGCAGAAATTATGAACAAATCAGTGTTTACAAGGGAGAACATACAACCTGGAGAGATTGAATGGGAGGAGAAAGTCCCCCTATGAAAGAAATAGAAGTAACAAGGAATGAAATAATGAAACACTTGAGTAATCTTGATGTGAGAAAATCGCATGGACCAGATGAAATAACAAACTGGATTTTGAGAGAATGCAGGAATGAACTGGCAGACAAAATACATAGCATACTAAACAGTTCCTTGAAAGAAGGAAAAGTTTAAAAAGATTGGAGAAGAGCAAATATAGTACCTATATATAAAGGGTGAAATAAAGAAGACCCTAACAACTATAGACCAGTCTCTCTAAAAAGTACGATAGAAAAAAATTGTGAAAGAATTGTCAAAATAAGATGGGTAAGGCATTCAGAAAAAAACAACGTACTAAATCCAAGGCAATTTGGATTCAGACAAGGGCGATCATGCGTCACAAACTTAATGTGTTTCTATTCAAGGCTAATAGATGTA
>NC_134790.1:54451731-54479231 GCF_046742065.1 Oratosquilla oratoria
TCTTTACACCTTTTAATTTTTTCTTTTGTTATATTCACCATAGTAAGTTCACCCTTGATTTTTCACAGGCTTCAGTTTGGAGTTCACTTTGAGGTATTTCGTTTACGAATACTGAGCTAAAACAAAATTTTAAAATATCACACATTCCTTCATTTGAATATTCAAGTTGACCGTCAGCAGATAATAGTGGACCCATGTGATTCCTAATAACCTTTTTATCTCTAATGTATCTATTGAATTCTTTAGAATTCTCTTTGGATTTATCAGCGATATTCATTTCGTATTGTCGTTTTTGTTTTTTATTGTCTTTTTTAAATATCTCTGTTTTATTACATAACTTTGATAGCCATTAGGTGCGCCCGATCACGAGCACTTGTATTTCTTATAAGCCTGTCTCTTTCTAGCAATACTTTTTTCAGTTCACACACACACACATACACACACACACACACACACACACACACACACACACACACACACACACACACACACACACACACACACACACACACACACACACACACACACACACACACACACACACACACACACACACACACACACACACACACACACACACACACACACACACACACACACACACACACACATATATATATATATATATATATGTGTGTGTGTGTGTGTGTGTGTGTGTGTGTGTGTGTGAAATGGATGAAGGATGAATGGATGAAGGATTTCCTAAGTAGGAGAAAAATGAGAGTGGTACTTAGAGACAAAAATTCGAACTGGGAAGATGTGATAAGTGGCGTCCCGCAAAGCTCTGTATCCTTTAATGTTTGCCATATATATAAATGATATGGATGAGGGGCTGGGAGTGTTACATGAACTTCTTTGTTGATGATGCTAAATTACTCAAGAGAGTAAGCACAGGAAAAAATTGCAAATTGCTACAAGAAGACCTGGAAAAATATGGGAATGGAGTCAGAGGTGTAAAGTGAACTTTAACATTAAGAAATGTAGTATAATGGAATTTGGAAAAAGCAAAAATAGAATATCGGGTCAATATAAAATTGGTACCAAGTAAGTAAAAAAAGTCGACTCCGAAAGGGACCTGGGAGTGATTTTCTCAAGTGACTTGACACCTGATAAACATGTCAATAAATTATTTGGAGAGACTTTTAACTTATTAAGATCAATGAAAATGGCCTTCGACTACATGGATGAAGAAATGGCAAAGAAAATAGTGGTTGCACTGAGAAGACCTAAATTGGAGTATGCTGCAACACTATGGCCATCTAGCACAAAAAAAAAAAAAAAATTAGAAAGAATTCAAAGAGCAGCGACAAAAATGGCACCTAAACTATCAAATTTGACATATGAACAAAGATTGGATAAATCACATCTATCAACACTGGAACAGAAAAGAGAAGGAGGTGATTTGTTGACCATTTGCAGAATTATGAAAGGGATGGAAGTTCTTGATATAGACGACTTATTAAAATGGGACAAAAGAGAAACAAGAGGACACGAGAAGAAGCTAAAGAAGGACAGTTACAGAAGAGATTTGAAAAAGAATAGCTTGCCACATAGAGTGATTAATGTCTAGAACAAACTATACGGGGAAACAATAAGTGCCAAAACTATACAAGATTTTAAGAATAAACTGGATGCGGATAGATACGAAAACGGGTCACTACGAGCATAGCTCCCGTCCCGTAAAATACAACTAGGTAGATACACACATACACACACACACACACACACACACACACACACACACACACACACACACACACACACACACACACACACACACACACACACACACACACACACACACACACACGCACACAAACACACACACACACACACACACACACACACACACACACACCACACACACACACACACACACACACACACACACACACACACACACACACACACACACACACACACACACACACACACACACACACACACACACACACACACACACACATATTCACACACATACACACACACACACACACACACACACACACACACACACACACACACACACACACACACACACACACACACACACACACACACACACACACACACACACACACACACATTCACACACACACACAAACACACACACACACACACACACACACACACACACACACACACACACACACACACACACACACACACACACACACACACACACACACACACACACACACACACACACACACACACACACACACACACACACACACACACACACACACACACACACACACACACACACACACACACACACACACACACACACACATACACACACAGCGGACACACACACACAACACCTTGCCCACCAGAGTTGAAGTGTCGGCTTGCAGTGCAGCGATGGTGAAATGTTCATACCTGGGCGGAACTTGAACGCGGATGACCGAATTGGCGGTCGAGAGCGACATCACTGTTTGTGTGTGGGTGTTTATGTGTGTGTGCTTCTTTGCGTGCATATGCGTGCACACGCGCATGCATAAACGCATGTCAACATTCCCAATGGACTTTTGTGTATTCATATAAACACTATTTTTTTTAATCTCATAGGAACACAGATTGCCCGCCAAGCGCTCATTGAATTAACGCTGGAGTCTGCTGCAATAATTGCCTCGATAGGACGATAACCTCATTCCAGGGGTTATTTGCTTGGTTAGGATACAAGTGAAGAGAAACGATTGTGCTTCAGCAGGGCTGTATCTAGGGCTCTCCAATCGCCCACGGAATCACTCTTGTCAGTTATACTGTAGGACGCCATTTCCTTCCACGACTTCGCCGCCGCAATCGTCCTCCCTCTCCTCTCCTTCTTCTTTTCCTCTTTCTTCTCGTCTTTCTCTACTTCCTTCTCCTTCTGCTATATCTCCTATCCCTCTTCCTATTTCTCCTCCTCCTCTTTCGCCTCCTTCTCCACCTCCTACTCCTTCTTCTCCTTCTCTTTCTCCCCTCCTCTTTCTTTTCGTATTGCTCCCCCTTCTCATCGTCCTCTAATTTCTATCACTTGTATTTCTCCTCTCTTTCTCCTTCTCTTTTTCCTCTTGCTCCTTATTCTTCTATGTCTTCGTATTGCTCCTCCTACTCTGTCTTTTAATGTTTCAAGGTGATTGAAGGAAATATTCAATCCTTTAGATGTTCAGTGTACACACACACACGCACGCAAGATGTTAGGTCCGATCTCTCCAGAAAACTCCCACGGGACAGCCTGTTGTGTCTGACCTCACCAGGGTCATTTTGGCAGCGCGTGGAAGGACAACTACGTACAAATTGCCAACTGCTAGTCGTCATACGACCAATATTATCTTTAATATGTGTTTTCATTGCTTGTATATAATTAAGGTATCCATAGATACTGAGTGTCCATATTCAGTCTATACATTGTACATTGAAGAATAGAGAATAAATTCTATATAGCTCTTTGATTTGGTAACATCCACCATGTGTATGTAAATATTACCATTGGCAACCGCCAATGTTTTTCCTCGTGAAATGTTCCATGATGTAGATCAGGCTAGAGGGAGAGATTAAAGAGCAGAATTCACAGCTTCATTTGTCTCAATGCCTTTAAACTCAGTGTAGACCACAAACAGTTCTACACTAATCTTCCTTCTATTTCTCCTCCCCCACCTCTTCCTCCTAATTCTTCTACTATCACTTCTTTTATGTCTCAACCTCCCATTCCTATATATTTGTATCTCCTCATCCTTCTACTAATTTTCCTAATTCTCCTCCTCCTCTTCCTACTCTTCTTTTTCCTTCTCCTCCTCTTCTTCCTCTTTCTCCTTCTGATCTTCCTCTTCCTCATCCACCTCATTTTTGCCTTTCCTAATTTGCACTCCGGTATCCATTCTATACAGTTAGTCTGGCATGACGTAGTGGTGATGCTGGCGCCACCTGAAAACAAAATGCCAAAGTGTCGCTGGAATGTACGCAGGAAATTTAAAAACGATTTTAGGAAGGAATTACAGAGTTCACACTAATCCGAAGTAGATTGATTGTAGTTGACGATGAATAAGATTTGAACAAACAAGTTACTGAAATGGGGATGGTACGTACCTGCTTTTGCAGTTAAGAAAAAAAATGTTCCTGACAGTGTTCATGTGGATCTCCTACTCAAATGTGTCTTTATATTATTGGAAGAGCGCAAGAAATAAATAGAAATACTCTTTCATTCACGACTGTAGTCCTCCATCTTCTTTATCACCAGAAAAAAAAAAATCAAAATGTTTGGAAGAACTCATTTTCCAAATTGCATACTTTCATAAGATAACGTACGGAAGGTATAATTAGTATCTATCAGCCTTTCAACAGCACATAAGAAGTAAACTGTCTTTTAGTTGATCTGAACATATTTCTGAATAGCCGTCTGGATCTCTGACGCCTCTTCCATTGTTTTGTCGATTCTCGACCTATCGTTGCATCCAATATTTGACTCTCATGTTTTCACTCTCACACTCCACCCATTCTTCGTTTCCTCTCACTTACTCTTTCTTTCTCCCTCTGGCAGTAGGTAGAGTGAGATTTATTGGATATACCACTCTACTAAAGTTGCAGAGCTGGGTGCGCTACCGCTGGACAGGTATTGCGTTACCACCGGACAGGTATTGCATTACCGAAAAATCAATCTGGGGGTGCATTTCCGTCAATGCGTTACCGGTTTTAATTTCCGTAGAGCGATATATACATGTATATATATATATATATATATATATATATATATATGTATATATATAATATATATGTATATATATACATATATATATATATATATATATATATGTATATATATATGTATATATATATATATATATATATATATATGTTGAGACATTCTGACAGGTTGACGTAAGTGAAGTAGGAAACACAGGAGTCTTAGTCTGAGTTTATATATATATATATATATATATATGTATATATATATATATATATGTATATATATAATATATATGTATATATACATATATATATATATATATATATATATATATATATATGTTGAGATATTTTGACAGGTTGACCTAAGTGAGAGAAGGAAACACAGGAGTCTTAGTCTGAGTTTATTCCTGACTAGTTTCGTAGGTATGGTTTCTCAAAGTATAGCCTACCTGCGAAACTAGTCAGGAATCAACTCAGACTAAGACTGCTGTGTTTCCTACTCCACTTACACACACACACACACACACACACACACACACACAACAACACACACACACACACACACACACACACACACACAAACACACACACACACACACACACACACACACACACACACACACACACACACACACACACACACACACACACACACACACACACACATATATATATACATATATATATATATATATATATATATATATATATATATATATATACTTAGGGCGCAGGTTTTCTTTTATACCCACTGAATTGAACACCACAGCATTTTCACAGTTATTAATTTTCTTCTTAATATTTTCAAGTTTTCTCACTAAAGTTCTAATATTGGGAGGATGAGCGGAAACGAACTTTCCAAAGTTCTCCATTTTAATTATTCGACGTTTCGACTGCAAAGAGTCATTATCAAGTTACAAGAACAGTTAAGGCAACACAATCTACAGATACGTTACATGGTCACAGGAAAAATTAGAATGCTACACTCTTAGCGATCTTTAAACCTCCGATGACCTGACCCTGGAAGACTTTCTCAGAGCTTGAGGAGGGGGAGGGGAAGGGGGAGGGAGAGGTGAGGGGGGAGAGTAGGAGTCGGAGTAAGGTGAGGTGAAGTAGCGTGACCATGGACTAAAATCTACTGTTTCCAAATTTGCTGATGATACAAAACTGTGCGGAGTGGCAAATGATCACTCAAACCAATTAGATATTCAAGAAGATTTAGATCAATTACAGCAATGGTCTGAAAAGTGGCTAATGAAATTTAACACAAGTAAATGCAAGGTAATGCACATAGGTAAAAATAACAGTAAGTACGATTACAAGTTATTTGGAAATTCGTTAACAAAAGTGGATAGTGAAAAAGATCTCGGCGTAATTATCAGTAACGACCTCAAATCATCCAAGCAGTGTATTTCAGCCTCTGAGAAAGCAAATAAGATTCTGGGATTGATTGCGCGATCTTTTGATTTCAAAAGTCCATCACTCATTAACAAGCTATATAAATCGTTAGTTCGTCCACATTTGGAATATGCTGTTTCCGTATGGTCACCGAATCTCATTAAAGACATTGACAGACTGGAAAAAGTACAACGGCGAGCCACAAAACTGATTCCAAATATCAAAAATAAATCATACGAAAATCGACTTAAGCACATGAATCTGTTTTCCCTAAAAAAGCGTAGACTCAGAGGTGACTTGATACAGGTCTTTAAGATTTTAAAGGGAATTGACAACATCAAAAGTGACCAAATTTTCACATTGAATGAGAATCAGACAAGAAACAATAGTCTCAAACTGTCCGGAAATAGATTCAATTTGGAAGTAGGTAGAAACAACTTTGCCAACCGTGTAGTTAATGAATGGAATAAACTTCCTGCACAGGGTAGTGCAATGTAGTTCAGTTCGAAGCTTTAAGAATCATTTAGATAAATACCTAAGTAAGATGCTGTAATGATTATAATTTGTTATATTATTTGTTTTTGTTTTGTTATAATTTGTCTGTCTGATTTTCATTTATTATTAGTTATATGTCAATTTATAATCATTTACTATTTACCTGTTTGTTTGTTATTCAACTATACCTATGCATTTATTTATGTATTTTATTTGTTATTTTTACATTATTATAGTTTTAATTTATTATTAATATGATTTTTTTTTTTTTTTTTTTTTTTTTGCATCCGACCTAGATATGGATCAAAAGGTCTCCTGTCGGCATGCTCCGCCTTTGTAATCCTTTGCATACATAGGGAGGTTATGTACAACATGTCGCGTGGACGTATTAAATAAAGAAATAGCAGACAACAAATTAGCCTGTACATTGATCACAGGAGACAATTCTCTTATATACAAGCCCTAGGGCATTTTAGCTTCTCTGGACGCTGAGAGTCTCTTTTCCCATGCCCCCTTGATTAGAGCCATTGACATCATCTTAAATTACACCTACCGCCATCCAGTGCTCCCTCCCCCCAAACTTTCTGAGCCTATCTTGAAAGACATGCTCATGGCTTGTACATCAGAAGCCCCTTTTAAATGCCCTTTAGGTAATTTGTATATTCAGACTGACGGGGTTACCATGGGGTCCCGGTTTTATTTGCTCAAGCCTTCATGGCCCATGTTGAGGAAGAAGTTATTAGCAACCTCCCTATTAAACCCTCTTTGTACCGCAGGTATATAGACGACATTTTTGTGTGTGTCAATGACATGCGTTTACTTGAAGAACTTAGATCGAACCTCCAGGAAGTTTCAGGTTTAATATTTTCTGTTGAGTTAAACGATATCAACAAACTCCCGTTTCTTGATGTTATGGTGGACGCGTCTTCTGACAACTTCATCACTTCTGTTTACCGCAAGCCCACCAATGCTGGGAAATGCATGAACGGTGAGAGTGAATGTACGGCGGAGTACAAAAGAGGTGTTATTAAGGCCTACGTGCGACGGGCGATTAAGGTTTGCTCGTCCTGGCATTCACTCCACTCAGAACTACAACACCTACGCCAACTGTTAGTGAATAACGGTTATTCCAACACAGAGTTTGACAACATTACCAATAAAATGCTTGACAGTAGTTTGTATAACCATACCCCTCCCCACAATAATATCATCAAAGTTTTTTTTTTATAAGAATTTCTTCAACAGCGCTTACCATGAGGATGAGAAATGCATTAAAGACATTGTTTTTCGAAATTGTAAACCGGTGGATGAAAATGATGTCTTGCGCTTGGTGATATTTTATAAAAAAAAACCCGCACTAGTTCCCAAGTCCTCAAAAATTATTTGTCTGGCACTTCTGGGATGCTGTCGAAAACTAACGTAGTCTATCAGTTCAAATGCATTACTGGAGACTGTGAGCTCTTTCCTCGTAGCTATGTTGGTCATACGACATGCAGCCTTAGCAGACGTTTAACTCTCCACCTCCAACAGGGAGCCATTAAAAATCATTTTGAACAGTATCACAAGTCTGTGTTGGATAGAGCAACCATTGTTCATAACACTGAAGTGCTAGCCCAGTGTAATAACATTAAGGAACTAAAAATGTTAGAGGCTGTGTATATAAGAGAATTGTCTCCTGTGATCAATGTACAGGCTAATTTGTTGTCTGCTATTTCTTTATTTAATACGTCCACGCGACATGTTGTACATAACCTCCCTATGTATGCTAGACACGCTACTTCACCTCACCTTACTCCGACTCCTACTCCCCCCTCACCTCTCCCTCCCCCTTCCCCTCCCCCTCCTCAAGCTCTGAGAAAGTCTTCCAGGGTCAGGTCATCGGAGGTTTAAAGATCGCTAAGAGTGTAGCATTCTAATTTTTCCTGTGACCATGTAACGTATCTGTAGATTGTGTTGCCTTAACTGTTCTTGTAACTTGATAATGATTCTTTGCAGTCGAAACGTCGAATAATTAAAATGGAGAACTTTGGAAAGTTTGTTTCCGCTCATCCTCCCAATATTAGAACTTTAGTGAGAAAACTTGAAAATATTAAGAAGAAAATTAATAACTGTGAAAATGCTGTGGTGTTCAATTCAGTGTATATATATATATATATATATATATATATATATACAGATATATATTTACTGTTGAATGCTAAAGCACAAGTGGCATCAATGATTTTTAGAGAAAAATCCTCTAACTTTCTAAGTATCATTTTCTCTTCATGGTTCAAACTCTGGAGGAAAGTACGAAAGTCGTCAGAGTGGTTTTCCATTTTATACCGACAGCTGTTTCAACCATTTCACATGGTCGTCTTCAGGGTAAAACTGATTACAAATGTGAAAAACATTAGAATATAAAGGCCCGTGGGCCGTACAAACAACAGAGAAGAAATAAAAATGGTGGAATATGATTGGTGGGAATATGCGGGTGGGCGGGGCCAGGAAGGGGGCCCTAGTCCAACGATGGGCTTATGTCACGTCTTGTCGGGTTGTCACTTCCGGTGAGCAAATGTCTAAATGCACCCTCTCGCCGGGACCTACGGGAAGCTAATGTCACATCTTGTCGTCTTGGAACTTCCAGTGGGCAAATGTCACCGTGTGCGGGTCTGTTTTTTCTATTGGAAGGGAGGACATGATCCGATGACTTCTGGACGTTTAATGTAGGCTGCTGTAAAGTAATACTAACTGTCTCGTCAATTATTAAGCGTCCGTAATTAGAGTCTGTGTGAATTATTTCGGTGTCCCTGATGAGGTCTTCCAAGCGCGACTTCTTGTCATGTGTGTCAATGTAATGCTGGTGAATAGCTCGTTATTTCGGTGTGCTAGAAGTCGCCTTCTTAAGGTGGTCATGGTGTGTCCGACGTAGCTCATGTCGAGGGGCTTGCATGCCAAGGAACTACGCGAGAGAGAAGATATCATCATTAGAAAAGGTGATAAGTCAGCTGTCTATGTAATTATGAAGCGAAGTGAATACTTGGAGAAAATGGACCATATCTTAATTGACCCTTCCAAGTTTGAGAGACTGACGAAGGATCCCACAGAAACCTTGAAGAAGCGTGTTAGCAGCATGGTCACGAGGGCGAATAACCGGCAGCAGGTAATTAAGTTTCCTAAAATCTTTGGAGATTTTAAGGCTAGTTATTGCTATGGGACCGTTAAGACCCATAAACCTGACATTCCCCTTAGGCCTATAATATCACAGATGACTTCACCAACTTACAGTTTAGCTAAAACACTTAGCGAAATTTTGACCCCTTACATTCCTCCTGGGCACTCCCTAAAATCTGCCGTTGAGTTTATTGATATCCTGAAGACTACGGCGCCCGACGAAGATATTGCCTCTCTAGACTGTCCAGCCTCTTTACCCATGTTCCCGTTCAGGAAACAATTGGTATTATCCTGGATACAGTCTATAGATCTAGCCAGGACCCCCTCCCAATCCCTGAAGTTTTATTAAAAGAAATGCTATCTGCTTGTACTATGGAAGCCCCTTTCCTTTCTCATAGAGGGGAGCTCTTCCGCCAGATTGATGGTGTTGCTATGGGATCGCCTCTTGGTGTTCTTTTCGCCAATATGTACATGCCACTTGTGCTTTAGCATTCAACAGTAATTGTTTAAGAGAAAGACTTTGCCAAAAAGGGGTACATATATATATATATATGTATATATATATATATATATATATATATATATATATACATACATATACATATACCAAGTCTTTTTCCCCCTTACAAGGGAGGTAGCCAAAAAAGAAAAGGCATAAAATCACTCCCACCCATTCCATCCCTGAATACACTCCACACCCCTCCACCCTCCCTCTCATCTCAGCACCTCCCGGATGACGGGTCATCCCTGCACCTTGTCCACTGCCCTGGGTCAGAAGCAGTGTCGCAAGACACAGCACATCCACAGCAAGGCCGCTTCATTAAATCGGCGACCCCCCTCCTCTCCGTCCCCCCATGCATAAAGGAGAAGACGGGGAGAAATCCCCTCGGGCTGCGTCAAAAATTTGCTCACACATACTCCCTCACCCCCCATCCCCCCGCCCCTTCCACCTTATGCATCACAACATCATCCATATACAACCATTCTCTATTCACCCCTGTCTTCTCTCCTCTCCCGTCCTTCCTCAACAGACATTCCCCTCTTCCTCAAAGCCCCCTTCATCCCATCCATCCACCTCATCCTAGGACGTCCCTTCATGTTCACTCCCTTCACATCTGCCTTCCATACCTCTTTTACTAGTCTTTCTTCACTCATTCTTTCCATGTGTCCAAACCATCCTAATACTCTTTCATCAACCCTATCTCCCAACCCCTTTTCCACCACTGTTCTCCTCCTCACCTCCTCATTTCTCACTCTATCCAGCCTAGTAACCCCCATCATACTTCACAGACACCTCATCTCAAACATATTCAAACTTCTTCTCTCTTCCTCTCTTATGTTCCATGTTTCTGCCCCATAGAGTGCTGTTGGCACAATCACTACTTCATATAGTCTCCTCTTAGCATCCATTCCCAAATGTCTATTCCTCATTACACTCTTTAATCCACCAAGGCATTTACTCGCTTCTCTCAATCTACATTCTACTTCCACCTTCACTCCACCTTTTCCTGCCACATTTGCACCCAAGTATCTAAAACTATCCACTTCCTCCAGTCGCTCTCCCTTAATGCTCACTTCCAGTCTATTGCCACTTTCACCCCTTGTACATCTCATCACCTTACTTTTACCCACATTCATCTTCAGCTTTCTTCTATCACATACTCTCCCAAACTCTGTCACCAACTTCCTCAATCCCTCCTCCGATCCTGCCACAAGCGCAGTGTCGTCCGCAAACAACAGCTGGCTCACCTCCCACTTTTCTCAATTTTCTTTAATCATCTCCAATCCCTGACCCACTACCCTTGCATTTATCGCACTACCCCATCCATGTATAAGTTGAACAGCCAGTGTGACATAACGCATCCCTGACGAAGTCCCACCTTTACCTCGAACCGCTCACTCTCTCATATATATATATATGTATATATATATATATATTTATATATATATATATATATACATGTGTATATATGTATACACACACACACACACACACACACACACACACACACACACACACCCACACGCACACACACACACACACACACACACACACACACACACACACACACACACACACACACACACACACACACACACACACACACACACACACACACACACACACACACACATCTATATATTATATACATATATATGTTAAAACATGTATATATATATATATATATATATATATGTGTGTGTATGTGTGTGTGTGTGTGTGCGTATGTATATATATATATATATATATATATATATATATATATATATATATATATATATGCATACACATACGCAGTAACACGGAACGCTCTAGAGAAATTAAAATCAGTAACACATTGACAGAATTGCAACCCATATTTTTCGGTAACGTAATACTTGTCCGGCGGTAACGCACTACCTGTCTGACGATAACGCGCCCAGCTTTGTTAAAAGTTGACAGTATATATTCAACTGTATTTCTCAGTAGCAATATAGGCCAGGTTAGTGAACTTTGCGCTTGCAGTGGATAGAATTGTTCTTTATCTATGAATTCATCAGTCTGTTCATTCATTGTGTAGGAGAACTTTTAAAGCGAAGGCATTTAGTACTACCTAGATAAGATTTTGCTTTCCTTTCTTTAAGGTCATAGTTAGCTCACCTATGGCCGAGAGCCATTTCTAAATCTGAATAAAATCGTCTGGCGTTAGCAACAGCAAAATCATTAAGTTTTTTGTTGAGAACGGGCTAATCAAGTTAGTTATTCAAATTTTGCTGGGTGAGAAACATCTCAAACTGAATAAATTTGTGTGGCGTTAGCCCGAATGAAATAATTGTTGTACTCACTTAAATGAAATCAATTAAGCTGAAATATTTGTGATAGAATTTTTCTTTTCTTGCTCAATTTGTGCATGTACGTTCGTTCCATGTGTTTTTAACTTCCGAGTCCCTCCCCCTAAAAAAAAACGTAGATATTTATCTATATATCCTGCTAAAACGACAGGAAGAGAGTAAATAATTTCTTTCTTTCATAAGCTTTCTTGCTTTCGAAAGGTAGATTTCTTTTGGGAAGAGAGGAGAAAATGTAAGCTTCCAAGACTCATGGGAAATATAGTGATTGTATAGGTCACAAAAGTACAACCAAGGAGAGTACAGAAAAAAACAAGAAAAAAAAAACACACAAAAAAAACCCAAGCTTTTCATAGACTTTTCTGCATCTCCAGTTGGAAGAACTTTTGCGTGGGTGAGGAAGAAAAGTCTGTAGGGAAAGGAAATGATAGTTGTGTATAAAAATGGCACAGTAAAAGCCTGACAGAAAGTAGGTACAGTCGATGTTTAGAGTCCTACAGGTCTCTAGGAGAGGTTACATCTAGGAATGGATAGACAGATCGTTTGTTGGCCACAACTTCAGTTAATATCACAAAATATAAGCATAAAGAAACAAACTGAAAACAAATGCGCAGCAATTATGATATATAAACAAATGTAGTTAAAAAATGATCACATTTGTCATTTGATGGTCGGTCGCATAACAAGCTCACATTTGGTAAACAACTAAGCCATAGCCAATCCAAAATGTACCCCGTCAGTCATTTATGCACATTCAAAGTGAAAAAAGGAAATTATCTATCACATTACCGCAATGAAAAAAGGAAGACAAAATGCTCTCCGAAATATTGTAATTGTCCAGGTGCCTCAGGTGATGCTGGGTGAGGGCACACGCATCCATCACGTGTCTTTCGGTTTGCACCACACCGCACGTGCATAGCCGTTTTTCCGTGGGTAAAGAGCACGACCACGCCTGTTGCAGCGCCCGGAACCCGGAACTTTATGAACTCTGTGTATATTTCATGTGTGACTAAACTAAACTTCATACGCAATGATTTTTGAAACTGCTGACTCCAGCAGTAAATTTCTTACATTCTCCATAAAAATTCTGTCACTTCATTCTGAATCAGCCCTTGTGTATACTCCCTTTGGATGTGTTGGAGTTGGTGACCGTTCTTATTGCAAGAGAGTAGGGGTCGTCATTCATGTCTACTCTCTGCCTACATTTCACAAAAAAAAGAAAAGAAAAAAAAAGAAGCAGAAGAAGAAGAAGAGGAAGAAGAAGATAAAGAACAAAATAGTTGTATTTCACAAAGCCGGGGGCATTATTTAACCTGGTCATACATAACATACTATGAGTGGAAGGGTGGTGAGTTAAACACAGAGAACAGTTGGAGTTTTATTCACTGACGTTTCGTCCTTACCAGGACATTCTCAAAGTACAGTCACAGTCAGTGAATAAAACTCCAACTGTTCTCTGTGTTTAACTCACCACCCTTCCACTCATTTGTCTTTCATACTTTACCATAACATACTATGTTTGAAGTTGTTCATCTCACCCCTAAAAATTGATATAGGTGCAAATTATAAAGTTTAACAACAGGTTTAATGTCGGTTTTTAGCCATGATTCGCATCCATACATAAGGGTTCAAATGAGTGCCACATCAAATACGCGACACTTGATAATAAATGACACATTGTTATTCTTTAAAAAGAAATATACATTCTTAAGTACATGACACCGCTTATTCTTGGTTTGTATCCTAACCACGGAGGACATAGAATCGTCACATGTGAACAGTGAACCCAAGTACACTGAACTAGTGCACATTTCTACAATCAATTCGTCCACGCAAAACGCTTCGGCGTCCTCCACATCATCCTAGGGCTTATGGTAACTACTTTGTAAATAAAAGGTGTCCAATTTTATCGGAATCAGTTTATAGTACTTCCCAAACTCAACGATAGCTAAATAATCTTCACAAAAACTCTTTCGTTTTTTATTTACTGGAATTTGAAATCACAGATCCTATCTCCAAAACGTCGTCTGCCTCAGGCATTTTTCCAAAACCAAACAGTAGCGCCATCTACTCTGCAGTGACGTCATGAGTTGTGTTCATTCTTTATGCATCGTCATTGTTTTTGATGAGTGATTATCATGTCGAGTGTCGCAAGCTATCCAATATAAACTTTAGGAATTATGAAAGTGAAAAAAGAACTACTAAGGAAAATACACGGTTAGGATGAAAAGAATAGGAGAAAGGAGACGGAGAATAATATATTAATAACATATATAACTCAGACAGAAAAGCAGGAGAAGAAAGCTTATGATAACCGCACAGCAAAATGATATTATTCACATACAGAACATACGGGGAGCTAAATGATGGGATAGATTCTCTTACAATAATACGAAATAGCCTATAGCACATACAAAACGGAATATAAGAGACATTGTTTTTGGAAATTGAGGTTATATTTGTCGGATGAATAAGTTTAGAAAAATAAAATCGGGAGAAATAATAAGTGAATAACAAATAAATTACACAGAGAGAATAAATATAACAAAAGGGAAAATAAAAGAAGATAGAAGATAGACTAATTAGGAAGACAGGCCGTTGTTATGATTATGCAATTCAAGTACGTAAAACCCCTTTCTCGTACAGGTACACACAAACATTTTAATTTTCATGTTTTATAAACTATATAAATATTTTTTTCTGAATTCAGAGAAACAATATTGACTAATAGTATACGAAACAACATTTTTCTTTTATTAGACCTATACAAGAAGTTAATCTAAATTTTATGATATGTTCACTATTATCACAGTTTAATAGCAGGCTAAACAAGGGCGTACAGTATAAAAAAAATAACATGTTATTTGCTGGAAGGGTTGATATGCTCTTAGCAATACTTGTAATGAAGCCTTCTTTTTATAGTGTGTAGACAATCTAAAATAATGTATTTAACTTGTCATGTAAAGAATAATTAGTTTGATCTAGTCGTAACAAATCGCTTTAATTAAAACTTTTAATGGCACACTTGGTCCGAGATGAAAAAATATTTGTATTACGTCATAGACGTCATTCTTTACAAGGCTTGTGGCATCTAGGAGGCGTAGTGTTAATATGCTACAGGATTGTGTCGGAACCAACTGCAAAAATATTGAATGTATCACGTATATTACCCTTGCTTTTTTGAGTGACCAAAGACGGCATTGCAGAACCAACATACACACAGGTAAGCACCAATGATGCACAAATATGAAAGCTTATTTAGAGAGATATTCCGGTTTAAAGTGACAGTCCATAACGATGTCGTCTATACACATATTTTGGCTGTTGTCAGAGATATTTAGGGAGTCGAAACTATTCTCAAAAGATGATGAAAAAATTAACATCGCTGAATATCGTCTGTTTTCATACAGGGTTGGTACAAAACTCGTAACGTCATAGGGATGAAAGAACTCGCCTATGCAGATGAAGTGGTCATCCTCGCAGAAGACATGAGATCTTTAGACTTGGTATTATGGGAACTTAAGAGAGCCGCTGGAAAAATAGAGCTAAGAGTAAACGAAACTAAAACAAAGCTTATGGACATCCAGAGGCGAAGACCTTTTGCTGGTGGACATAAAATTGTAGCAGGATTCAAGTTGGAGCTTGTTGACAGTTTCACATACCCTGGCTTCAAATTGTCACCAGAAAATAATATATATCTTGAAGTGGATGAGCGCATCAGATCCGCAACGAAAGCATTCCACGGCTTAACATCTTTGTTCAAGTCAAATATTCTATCTAGAAAAACAAAGACAAGGCTATATTCCACCATGATACGGCCGAAACTTGGAGCCTCAATCAACTCACAGAGACAAAATTACTCAAACTTGAGAATAATACTCTCAAATCAATCTACGACCCGGTATATGATGGCGAGTTAGATTTATGGAGAAGGCGTTACACACGTGAAGTCTGGGATCTAATAACCATGCCTCAAGTGACTGACTACATTAGATCATCGAGACTGAGGTGGCTTGGTCATATTCTCAGATCCGGACCAGACAGATTCACCTCTCGTGCTTTCACTGAGAATATAGTGGGCAGGAGACCTCAAGGACACCCCCGTACTAGATGGAAGAATGTGGTGGAGAATGACTTGTGAGCCCTGGATGTCGACCCCGATGACATAGAGATGTTAGCAGCAGATCAGAGAGTCTGGAGACATCTTGTAATGGCCAGGGACCTCAATGGGCCTGTAGTGCCAGAGGAGTGAGTGAGTAATATATGTGTGTGTGTATATATATGTATGTATACACACACACACACGCACACACACACACACACACACACACACACACACACACACACACACACACACACACACACACACACACACACACACACACACACACACACACACACACAGGGTCAGGAGGGTGATAATTCTTAACCAAGCGGCTCACAGCTAGCCGTGAGATTATGTCCGGGGACCATTGACCTTTGGAGATGTTCAAGTTCGGACATTCTTCGACTAAGGCTGATTCAACAATTTTTCTTCTAAAACTACAGTTGGACTTGAACAAAATTTTGGCATTGTCCCTGTCAAGACTGTGATTTTTGGTACTGACGTGTTGGAACACAGCGGAATTTTCTTGGGCATACCTAATGGATCTTTTGTGCTCCATTAACCTGGTGTTAAAATCCCCCTCCGATCTGACCAAGGTACATTAAATCACAATCTTTACAAGGAAGGCTATACACTCCTGGTCATTGAGGAGTTCAAACAAAGACTTCCATTCTAAGTAATGATGTATATCCATGACAACGGTGTACTAGACTTGAATGAGGCTGCCCTGTTGGCCGATCAATTTACGGTGGTGCACAGGTTGGGATCACAACGCGAACGACCATGTGTAAAGTCATCAGCAGATTTCCTCGCGTCTCAGGATGATAAGCGGTTTAGGGATAAGTCCTCTTATACCCCTCCTTCCTCCGATACCTGTAACTACTGTAAGAAATCTGGTCACCATATTTCTCGATGTCAGGCTCGATGTCAGGCTCCTCATTCACTAACCAACAAAAAGAATCATATAAACGTCGAAGTGAATCCCCCTCAAGGCAAAATCTATCTAACTCGCAAAACCCTCCAAGACCCATGTCCCATGTTGTAAAAGCTGGTTCTCAATCCCAGAAAGACCCTTTCCAAGATTTCAAATCTCAAGGTGAAATCGCCCTCTTACGAAACGGTCCCTCCCTCCCCATTACTATTCTTAGAGTCACTGGTGCCGCTCAGTCCATTATCATAAAATCCGCTCTATCCGAGATTGGGACCAGAATCTCTGTACACAAAATAACCATAAGTGATCTCTCCTCAGTTCAGTCCTCGGAACTGGTCAATGTATCCCTCAAGTGTAACTTGTTCCAAAGGGAAGTGGAGATGGGTATCTGGCACAAACCCCTGCCTATTCCAGGAGTTGAACTCATACTTGGCAACGATCTCGCCGACTCCCTAGCAGTCCCTCCGTCCGAGATAGTGATCCTCCCTGTGACCTAAGCCCTACTCTTGTAAAAAAAAAAAAACACTTACATCCCGAAATTTTTCCTCTGTGTGCGGTCACCCGCTCACAAAATCCTACTTGTAGATCCCCCTCTGCCCAGTACCTTTGATCTTCCTAACCAAATCATATCCTCTGAAAACCTATCAAGAGCTCAACTCGAGGATACCACCCTCCAAGACTTCCATAGAGTAGCAGTCAGTTCCCAAAAAGAAGTTGACCACTTCCCTGGATTCTACTACCAAAAGGGAATCCTAATGAGAGTAACCAAACCTCCTTCCCGTTCTAATCTCGATACTTGGGCCGAACGACACCAAATTGTCATCCCTCGTTCTATCCAACCCAGTATCATCCAGATCGCTCATGATGGTTCTGGAGGACATCTAGGTATTTGCAAGACCTACGATCTCAATGAGCACTTCTTCTGGCCCGGCCTAAAGATGACCGTCATTGATTACGTTAGGAACTGACATACTTGCCAAATGGTGGGAAAACCCAAACAGAAAATCCCACAAGCTCCTCTGAACCTCATCCCCGTCACTGGTGAACCCTTTGAAGATGTGATTATAGATTGTATGGGGCCATGGCCCAAGACAAAGAAAGAAAACCAACAGATCCTCACTGTAATGTGTCCAGTAATTAGTTATTCTCAAGCTTTTCCTTTGAAGAAAATTAAGGCTCGAATCATAGCAAACGCCCTGGTAAACTTTTTCACTCCAGTGGGTCTACCCAAAGAGATCCAATCTGACAGAGGAACAAACTTCACCAGTAACCTTTTTACCAGTGCACTAAAAGAGTTAGGCATTATCCAAAACCACCGTTTATCATCCTGAAATTCAGAGCCCTCTTGAACGTTTCCATCAGACACTCAAGGCCATATTTCGAAAAAAAATTATTGAAATTCACCTTTTGATTGGGATGAAGGATTACCCGTCATGTTATTTGCTGTAAGGGAAACCGTATAGTTCTCATTAGGGTTCTCTCCCTTCGAATTGCTGTACGGTCGGTCAATAAGAGGACCCGATCCTTAAGAAACGGTGGTATCAAGAGACCCCTCAACATCCCAAACAGACGGTGAACCAATATATTGATCAATTAAAACATCGACTGAAAGTAATCTGTAACATTGCCTTAGAGAGCTTAGCTGTGCCTCAAGCCAAAATGAAAACCCTTTTTGACCAGAAAGCCAAGGTTCGAACCTTTAAACCCGGTGACGAGGTACTCCTGTATCTGTATCATACCCGGAGGCCCCCTCACCCACAAGTTTCAAGGTCCCTATATAGTTTCCCACCGCCTTAATAAACTCAGCTATGTTGTTTTTACTTCTGACAGTCTAAAAGGCTCCAAACTAGTTCATGTAAATCTGATGAAAGAATACTTAAAGAGACAGCCTGCTGATAACTCCCCAAGACATATCCATTGTAACCAAAACCTACAATGTGAATTAATTCTCCCAGTACAAAATAACTATCACACCATTCTCCAGCTAAACCCCTCCCTCCTCTCTAACTTATCCTCATTCCTTGCCCTCTAAAACCAAAAACAATAGGAAGATATAACCCTACTATTACAAAAGCACCCTACCTTCTTTGCAGACCACTCACGAACACGACATAAAGCTTCTTCTTAACACTTTTATTCACGAGGCCCCTTATCGTCTCAAGCCCCATAAACTCAAAATTATGAAAGCTGAGGTGGGCTACCTGGTGGAACATCGTCTGGCAGGACCAAGCTCCTCTCCCTGGGCATCCTCTGCTCTGCTGGTCCCCAAGGAAGACGGAAGTTGGAGACTGCGTGAACTACCGTAGATTGAACGCCGCTACGGGAACCGTTACCCCTTACTCCGTATCGATACTCTAGTCAACCGGATAGGGAAGTCCCGCTTCGCTTCATCTCCAAGGTAGACCTAATCAAGGGGTATCACCAGATCAAACTAACTCCTGAAGCTCAAGCTCTCTCTTCCTTCGTAACCCCTCGTGGTCTGTATAAGTATCTGGTCCTCCCTTATGGTCTGTGTAACGCTCCTGCCATCTTTCAGCGGGCCATCAATCATACCATCTCTGGATTAGATAACACTTTTGCCTATCTTGACGATCTTCTTTTGGCAGATTCGTGGGAAGGCCACCTCACCAGACTAAATTCCCTTCTAGATCGCCTCTCCACCGCAGGATTCGTGGTCAACCTGTCCAAATCCGAGTTCGACATGTGGTTGGCCACGGGCTGTGCCGACCCAAGATGGCCAACATCCAGGCCATCCTCAACTTCCCTGTCCCAGTTAACCGGAAATCGCTCAGAAGGTTCCTGGGGATGGCGAGGTTCTACCGTCGCTTTTGCCGCAGCTTCTCGGTGATAGTAGCCCCCCTCACAGCCCTGACCAGCCCTGAAGAGAAGTTTGTGTGGTCCACCGCCTGCCAAGACTCCTTTGAAGCCTCCAACGTTTCCTGGGCACCGAGCCCGTACTTAGGACTTCCGACTACTCGCGCCCCTTCTTCCGACAAATAGACGCCTCCGAAGAGGGAATAGGAGGTGTCCTTCTCCAAGACGATGTCCCCTCCCCCACTCTCCACCCGGTTAGCTACTACTCAGCCAAATTACTCCCCTATCAACGCTCCTACTCCACGGTGGAAAAGGAAGCCTTGGCCTTCGTCTCTGCCTTCAAGCACTTGAGTGCTATTTAAGCTATCCTGGACTCCAAGCTTTTAACTTCCGGATGAGTCACATCAAGGGTGAAGACAACATCCTGGCGGACACTCTCTCCAGAGGAGCAGACGCCCAAACAGCTCCCAGTGACTAAAAGACCTCTATCCCAGCTCCACCCCCTTACGCTGGACTTCTGGAAGGGGGGGAGGGTATAGTCACTGGTCACCATCGTCATTTTCTTCTGTCAATCCCGAAACCACGACTATTCGAAGGCTCTCGTAAACGACCTATCAACCTCTCCCATCAACGTCAACGACTTGTTAACATCTTCAAAGGGTTGTTAGTTCGGACCTGTTTTCGAGCCGGACTAGAAACTGAGAGTGAACCGCTGACGAGGTCCACGTCATATCTCCGCCCACTCCACTCACTACCTAAAGGCGCACCCCCCCCACACACCCCACACCCACACCCACACACAGACACACACACACACACACACACACACACACACACACACACACACACACACACACACACACACACACACACACACACACACACACACACACACACACACACACATCGATCGTCATAGTGTAAAGACGCCCCAACTAGAGTTTCCGAGAAACAAACTTTTCAATTACAAATATAATAGGGAACTTAGTTTATGTTAAATGGAAGGGGAAATATGTGTGGATGCCCGTGATGATCTAATATAATGAAAAAAGTGCGAATTGAAGAAAATGAAAAGAAATCGATATAGACCAGGAAATAGCGATGGAGTCGAACCCAACATAAACATTGGAACAGTAGTGACACATACTGGCACAATACCGAAGCGTAGCGAAAACATCGAAATACCATTAGGTGTTGTAAGGTATGATGAAGAATATTATTTTTTCTGGATTTAATAAGTATGGTAGAAGACTGAGGAGAATTATAGATATAGAAAAGTAGATGAGCTCATGGAATCAAGAGATTAGGGAGCTAAAGAAAGAAATCATGTACCTAAAGAATGAGTACAACAAAATCTATAAAGAACTGAGGGACTTAAAAAATGCGGAAATAAAGAGCGAGGTAAGTGAATTGAAAAAAGAGGTAATCAAAATAAAAAGTGAAAATGAAAGGATAAAAAAAAAAAAAAATACCAACAATAGTGAGACCTTAAAAAAGGTGTGAATGAACAAATTAAGGCGGTGACCGAGAAGGTCACCGCCTTAATTTGCAGAAAGATTTGCAGAAAACCAGAAAAGAATGGAAAAAAGGACCAAGAAAACCAAGAGACAGCTTTCAAAGAAATTATCAACCAACAAATCCAGGAATAATTCAAAGACAGAGTAATGAAGTAGTTAAAGAGAAAAAAATATTGGGATAAAGACACAATAGAAAAAAAAGGGGGGGGCATAGTAGTATATGGTATAAAGGAAAACATAACCTAGTTAGGTACTTGAGAGAAAAAGAAAAGAAGGAAATAGCAAGAAAAATTCTGAAAGCAGGACAAGACGAAGGGCAAGAAATAGAAACGGAAATAGAAGTGCATAAAATGAGGCAATACCCCCCCAAAAAAAAGAAAAAAGAAAAAAGAAAAAAAAAATCGACCTCTAGAGATCAAATTAAGGTCACGAATGGTAGCAGAAGGTTTTAACGGCAAAGAAATATGTTGGGAGGAGAAGAGAGTGAAAGGTGGAGAGGACCTTTGGGGGAAGTAGAAAGGAAAAACAGGGTGAAATAGTCATGTTTCTGACTAAGACGAAGGTTACAGAGGGAGAAAATAGTGTGGAAATGATCATGTTAAAATTGAAAAAAGTGAAATGAAAAATAGAGAGTCTGTGGTGACTTATGTACCACCAAAAATGGGTTCTTGGAAAGAGAGTGATTATTCTAAAATATTAGAAGACACAAGGTATACATTAAATGAGATGCTGAAAGATGGAGGAAATGTAATACTTATGGAAGATTTTAACGGCAAAGAAATATGTTGGGAAGAGAAGAGAGTGAAAGGTGGAGAGGAACTTTGGGGGAAATAGAAAGGAAAATCAGGGTGAAGGAGTCATGCTTTTGACTAAGACGAAGGTTAAAGAGGGAGAAAATAGTGTGGATATTATCATGTTAAAAGTTGAAAATAGTGAAATGAAAAATAGAAAGTCTGCGGTGACTTATGTGCCACCAAAAATGGGCTCTTGGAAAGAGAGCGATTATTCTAAAATGTTAGAAGACACAAGGCATACATTAAATGAGATGCTGAAAGACGGAGGAAATGTAGTACTTATGGAAGATTTTAACGGCAAAGAAATATGTTGGGAAGAGAAAATTGTGAAAGGTGGAGAGGACCTTTGGGAAAATATACTACTTGACATGACTATAGAATATACAATGACACAATGAGTAAAAGAAAATATTAGATATAGAAATAATAAAGAACCGTCGAGACTAGATGTAAACTGAAAATTTGGGATAAATTTGAATACAAAATACCAATTGGGAAGAGTGACCACATAAGAACATAAGAATGAAGGAGACTGTAAGAGACCATAAGGCATACACTAGGCAGCTCCATATCCATCACCACCTGTCATCCCCATCCACAAAATTGTCTAATCGTTTTTTTAAAACAACTGATAGTTTCAGAGCTTACTACATGGCTACTAAGTCTATTCCATTCGTCGGCCACCCTATTAGTAAACCAATTCTTGCCTATTTCCTTCTTAAATCTAAATTTGTCCAGTTTAAATCCGTTACTGCGAGTCCTGCCCTGTTGTTTTAATATGATGACCTTGTTTGCATCACCCTTGTTATAGCCTTTGATCCACTTGAACTTCTCTATTAGATCATCCCGCGTGCCTAAGCCCTTCTCCGTAAGGCAAATTTCTGAGTCCATGTATCATTTTGGTCATTCTCCTCTGTACTGATTCTAGTGAATTCATGTCCATTCTGTAGGACGGAGACCAAAATTCTACGGTATAGTCAAGGATGGGTCTAACTATCGCTAGATAGAGTTTGATAATTGCCTCTACACTTCTATTCGTTACCGTCTTAGTAATGAAACCTAATGCTCTGTTAGCTTTATTCCTGGCGCTAATGCAATGTTTCCTGGTTTTAAGGTACGGACTCACTAGAATTCCCAAGTCTCTATCGCACTCAGTTTTCTCTAAAAGCGTGTTATCTAAGCTGTATCTATTTTCGGGGTTGTGCATCCCTACGTTTAACACGCTACACTTAGAGATATTGAAGTTAATTTGCCATTTCACCGACCATGTGAATAATTTGTTAAGATCATCCTGCAGAATCTCTGCGTCGTTTCCTGACCTAATTAGGTGTCCTATTTTAGTGTCGTCCACAAACTTACTAACATAACTATTTATCCCATCGTCTAAGTCGTTTATGTACATAATGAACAACAAGGGACACAAAACCGAGCCCTGGGAACCCCGCTAGTAACATTTCCCTACCTAGATTTTTCTCCATTTATGGTAACCCGCTGTTTTCTGTTACTAATCCAAGCTCTAATCCATTCTAACACTTTTCATCCTATGCAATGGGCTTTGATTTTATTTAGTAGTTTCTGGTATGACACCTTGTCGAACGCTTTGCTAAAGTCAAGGTAAATAACATCGCAATTATCATTGTTATCTGACGCCTTATATACTTTAGTGTAAAAGGATAGAAGATTAGTCACACATGATTTACCCTTGGAGAAACCATGCTTTGTGTCACGAATTAAATTATGTCTTTCGATGTGTTCACTGAGTCTATTTACTATTATTGATTCAAGCATTTTACCTATAACCGATGTCAAACTGACTGGCGTGTAGTAGCATATAGAGGATTTACCTCCCTTCTTAAAAACAGGAACGAGGTTTGCCTGCCTCCAAGCAGTAGGCACAAAACCAGTGTCTACCGATTTATTAAATATTTCGTTTAACTGGTCGCAGATTTCAAATTTATACTCCTTAACCCATTCAACTCCGATGACAAGATGTCTTGTCATTTGGTCAAATAAAACAAAAAATCATAAAACACCAAAATGTTTGATCAGACACCAGAAAAACATGACGTCAGTCCTCGCTTCGCTCGCAGCAAAGCGAGGACTGACGTCATATTTTTCTGGTGTTTGATCAAACATTTTGGTGTTTTATGATTTTTTGTTTTATTTGACCAAATGACAAGACATCTTGTCATCGGAGTTGAATGGGTTAAGCACTCTCAGAAAATTTTCGTCTGGACCCAGAGATTTTGTAGCTTTAAGTCCTTTAATCTGTTTTACTACTTCTGATATTAGTCTACTTTCTTCATTCCCACTGAAAATCGAACCACAGCCAGGTACCCTATCTAACATCTTAGTAAACACCGAGAGAAAATATTTGTTAAACGCTTCACTCATTTTTCCTTTGATTCTATCATGACATTTTCATAGTTTCTAATTGGTCCTATTCTTTATTTATTTTTTGTTCTATAGAGATGAAACTCTTAGGTTTGGATCTTGCTTGACTGGCAACCTTGATTTCATAATTACGTTTCGCACGTGTATTCTTTTTAACCAGCTTTGCCATTTCGTTATATCTTGATCTAGAGTGTGCTTTCCTGTTTTTAATTTTACGTAGAGTCCTCTTTTCATTACGATCTCATGTTTCAATCTGTCCGTCATCCATTTGGGAGTATTACTATTCTTACGTAAGGACTTCAGGGGGATAAATGTATTTTGTGCATTAATAATCAAATCAGTTAGATTGCTATAATTTTCATCCAAATCGCTGACCTGTCTGTTGAGCCCCCACCCCCAAGTGACCTGACCCAAGGTATGCATATTACCTTCGTAACCCGACCCCTAGTCATGACCTGACCCCTGGTCATGTACCGACACCTGACCTCGCCGATAATGTCCGAAACGTCCGTATGACATTCCATATTCAATTTCACATATTACTTGAGTGTGAACTAAAAGAGGAAATATATATGGAAAGAAACGAGAAATACAGAAAAGTAAGACTGATGTATAACAAAAGGTACTTTGGAAAACTTAGAAACTTCTTTCCAAAAGCGAAATGGGAAATTTTCTACAATAAAGAGACACAACTGGAAGAGAAATGGAAGATAAAAAAAAAAAAAAAAAAAAAAAAAAACTACGACAAATGAGTGGATAAATATGTACCAAAACAAAAACAGAAAAAAGGTGTATATTAAGTGCTGGCTTAACAGAAGGTATAGTGAGGCAAATGATAGAGGAGATAAAGCTTGGAAAAGATGGAGAAAAGATATAAATCTAAGGAACAAATATGTTAAAGTACGCAGGGAGGAAAAAAGAAAATATGAAAAAGACATAATAGAAAAATGTAAGGACCAACCAAAATTATTCTATAAATATGTGAACAGTAAACTGAAAAACAGACAGGAAGTAGTAAAATTACACCAAAGGAATAAAGAATACACATAAAATATAGAAATGGCTGTAGTCATGAACAAACACTTCAAGTCTGTGTTCACTAGAGAAATTATACAGCAAGGGGATGAAAGAAGGGAAGTGAGATCACCGCCCATGAGGGAAATAATTGTACCAAGAAAAGAAATAATGGACCAAATAATAAAACTTGATGTCATGGAAACCACATGGCCCTGATGGAATTGCAAACTGAATGCTAAAATAATTAATAGATGAACTAATAGACAAAATATATAAGGTAATAAGCTGCTCACTCAAAGTAGGAAAAATAACGGACGACTGGAAAAATGCCAATATCGTACCAATATATAAAGGGTGAAACAAGGAAGACCCAAAAAATTACAGACTGGTCTCCCTTACAAGTACAATAGCCAAATTTGTGAAAAGTTATTAAAAAATAGATGGAGAAATCATCTGGAGGAAAATATACTAAACCCGAGACAATTCGGATTTAGACAGGGAAGGTCATGTGCCACAAATTTTATCTGTTTTCATTAAAAACTAATATATATATATATATATATATATATATATATATATATATATATATATATATATATATATAATACAAGAAAAGGATAGATGGACTATTTGTGCTTTCCTAGATTTACATTTTTTTTTTACAAAGTACCACAAAAAAAAAACTATTAAGAAAACTGGAAACCATAGGAGGGATACAGGGAAAAACAATGAAATGGATGGAGGATTCCTTGCATGAAAGAAAAATGAGAGCAGTGCTCAGAGATAAGAGTTCTACTTTGGAAGAGGTGATTAGTAGTGTCCCACAGGGATCAATATTGGCTCCGATAATGTTTGCTATTTATGTAAATGGCATGAATGAGGGTGTAGAATGTTACATGAACTTTGTAGATGACGCAAAACTGATAAGGAAAGTAAGTACAGAAACGAACTGTGAGTCGCTACAGAGATCTAAACAGGGTTTGTGAATGGAGTCAGAAGTGGGAGGTGGATTTCAGCTTAAAGAAATGTAGCATAATGAAATTTGAAAAACACACACACACACACACACACACACACACACACACACACACACACACACACACACACACACACACACACACACACACACACACACACACACATATATATATATATATATATGTCTATATATATATATATATATATATATATATATATATATATATATATATATATACATATATATATCAGGATAGTATAAAATCGGTACAAAGAAAGTAAAGAAAGTGAGTTCTGAAAAAGATCTGGGAGAAATTATCACACAAAACATGACTCCTGATAACCACATAAATAAAATTGTCGGAGAAACCTACAATTTACTAGCATCAACAAAGTATAAA
>NC_134790.1:54486731-54509231 GCF_046742065.1 Oratosquilla oratoria
AAACAAGAAAAATAATATGTAAAGTGCTGGTACAACAAAAGTTGTAGGGAGTTAAAAGACAAAAGAGACAAAGCTTGGACCAAATGGAAAAAAGACAGAAGACCTGAAAAATGGAAAATATATACTTGTTATAGAAATTAATATGTACAAGCGTGCAGAGAGGAAAAGAGAAAATATGAAAAAAATCTCAGAGAAAAATGTAAAGATCAACCAAAACTATTTTACAGATTTGTAAACAACAAACTGAAAAACAAACAAGATTTGGAGAAATTAAGACAAGGAGGAGTTGAATACACAGAGGAAATTGAAATGGCGGAAATTATGAACAAGTATTTTAAATCAGTGTTTATAAGGGAGAACATACAACCTGAAGAGATCGAATGGAAAGAGAAAGTCCCCCCCGAGAAAGAAATAGAAGTAACAAAGAATGAAATATTGAAACACTTGAGTAATCTTAATGTCAAAAAATCGCATGGACCAGATGAAATAGCAAACTGGATTTTGAAAGAATGCAGGAATAAACTGGCAGACAAAATACATAGCATAATAAACAGTTCCTTGAAAGAAGGAAAAGTCCCAGAAGATTGGGAAAAAACAAATATAGTACCTATATATAAAGGAGGAAATAATGAAGACCCTACCAACTACAGACCAGTCTCTCTAACAAGTACAATAGCAAAAATATGTGAAAGAATTGTCAAAAAAGATGGGTAAAATATTTAGAAAAAAAAAGGTGCTAAATCCAAGGCAATTTGGATTCAGACAAGGACGATCATGCGTCACCAATTTAATATGTTTCTATTCAAGGCTAATATATATAATACAAGAAAGAGATGGATGGGCTGATTGTGCATTTCTAGACCTAAAAAAAGCTTTTGACAAAGTACCACATAAGAAGTTGCTTAAGAAATCAGAAACTGAAGGAGGAATACAGGGCAAACTGCTTAAATGGATGGAAGACTTTTTGTAAGATTGTGCATTTCTAGACCTAAAAAAAGCTTTTGACAAAGTACCACATAAGAAGTTGCTTAAGAAATTAGAAACTGAAGGAGGAATACAGGGCAAACTGCTTAAATGGATGGAAGACTTTTTGCAAGAAAGAAAAATGAGAGTAGTGATAAGAGACAAACACTCAAAATGGGATGAAGTAATAAGCGGTGTTCCACAAGGAACAGTTCTGGCCCCGATAATGTTTGCTATATATATTAATGATATGGAAGAAGGAATTGAAAGTCATATGAGCTTCTTTGCAGATGATGCAAAACTGTTAAAAAAAGTGAACACGGAAGAAGATTGTGAGTCACTACAGAGTGATCTAAATAAAGTACAGGAATGGAGTAGGAAGTGGGAGATGGCGTTCAACACTAAAAAGTGTAGTATAATGGAATTTGGAAAAAGCAAAAACAGAATAACAGGAGCATATAAACTGGGAGAAGAAGGAATAAAAAAAAGTAGAAAATGAGAGGGACCTAGGAGTCATTGTTATGAACAATATGTCACCTAAAAAAAAAAGATTTTTGGAGAAACTTATAACTTAATAAGAACAATCAAAGTGGCATTTACATACCTGGATGAAGAAATGGTGAAGAAAATTCTAATCACTCTGATAAGACCAAGATTGGAATATGCAGCAACGATATGGTCACCAAGTACAAAAAAATGTATAAAAAAAAATTGAAAGAATACAAAGAGCAATTACAAAACTGGCACCAACACTCTCAAAACTATCATATGAAGAGAGACTAGCAAAACTTGAACTACAGACACTAGAGCAAAGAAGAGAGAAAGGAGATTTGATAGCTATTTACAGAATCATGAAAGGCATAGAAACTATTGATAGAGAGAATCTGATAAAATGGGATGATAGAAATACAAGAGGACACGGAAAGAAAATCAAGAAAGACAGCTATAGAAGAGATGTGAAAAAGAATAGCTTTTCTCAGAGAGTAATAGACAGTTGGAACAAGTTAGATGAGAAAGTGGTGTTTGCAAAAACAATACACCAATTTAAAAATAGTTTAGATAAAATGAGATATGAAGACGGGACACCACGAGCATAGCTCCCCTTCCCGTAAAATACAACTAGGTAAATACAACTAGGTAAATACACATACACACACACACACACACACACACACACACACACACACACACACACACACACACACACACACACACACACATACACACACACGCACACGCACACGCACACGCACACACACACACACACACCACACTCACGCACACACACGACAGTCGAAGTGACCGCGAAATTTGGAACTCCAGGAAAAACTTCAAATTTCGTGGATACCAATGACGAGGGAGTACCTGTGTTGTATTAGTAGGGAAGGGGAGAGCTCGTGGTGTAGTGGGAAGGTAAAGAAAAAAGAGAAGGGGAGGGATTACTGAGGAAAATGGAAGGAAATGAGGAAGGGGACGAACGGGCCCCGGGAGTCATAAGGAATGTCAACAAAAGATGCGCAGACGATAGAGGTGAAATCGAAGAGATGAGTAAAAATTTAAATATTAGAAATATACGTAAGGATTTAATGAAGATGACAACCTCCTCCGATTAGCAAATCTAGAGGAAAAACTAGAGAAAATGAACGAACAGTGGGAGGTTAGGTTCAGTCAACTTACACGGATTACACAAAGAGTTGATAAATTGGAAGAACTAAAGAAGGAAAACCAAAACCTAAATAAAGAAATAGAAAAATTAAAAAGACAGTTAAAAGAAATAAAGGATGAGAATGAGGAATTAAAGAAGAAGAATAAAGAGAACAAAGAGTCTACAGCAAAAGAGGTACAGGGTTGGAGAAAAGTCCAAGAGAACAACAAAATTGAATTTAGAGATATAGTAAAACAACAGATGAAAGAACAAACTAAGGACACAGTTATTAAAGTGATGAGGAAAAGGAGAATATAGTAAGAGACATAACGGATAAAAAGAAATGTATAAATTACATAAGGGATGGGAGAGTAAAGGAGGAGAAGGAAAAGGTAAACAAGATATTAGAAGTAGTTCAAGAAGATCAACAAGAAACAGGGAAAGAAACTGTAGAAATATATAGACTAGGGAAATACAATACAGATAAGACCAGACCAATTGAGGTTAAATTCAGGTCACAAACGACAGTAGAGAATATCTTAGCAAAAACAGGGAAACTGGCAAAAAGTGATCTATATAAACATGTATGGATAAAAAGAGAGATGAATAAAGGGGAAAGAGAGGATGAGAAAACAAAAAGAATAGAAGCTAAGGAAAAAAACGAGAACAGAACAGAGTTAGACAAAGGGAAATTCTATTGGAGAGTAGTGGATATGAAAGTAAAGAAATGGTTCATAGAAGAGAAAAACGAAAGGGAAACAGATGGAGGTAGTAGAAAATTAAAAGTGTCTTACACAAATATAGATGGCTTAATAACAGGCTTGAATTAACTGAATGATTACCCGAAGGAAAAAGAACCGAACATAATGGGAATTGTAGAGACAAAATTGAAAGGCCCACTACCACCCAACAGTGTAGGACATGGTGCGTACAATTATAGGATTAGAAACAGAGAGGTAAAACAAGGGGGTGGAGTTATGTTCCTGACTAAGAAAGAGATAAATGTGAGGAATGTCTCATATGGCAAGAATAGAGTAGAGATAATTATGATGGAAGTGAAGGACAGGGATGGGAAGAGCAGGAAGTCTGTGTAAATTATGTGCCTCCTAAAACGGCTTCGTGGGAAGACAGAGAACACAAAAATATGTTAGAAGACACAAGGATAACACTAAATAAGATAATGGAGGATGGAGGAAGAATGGTTATAATGGGTGACTTTAATTGTAAAGAAATCTGCTGGGATGAGATGACAGTGAAAGGTGGAGACGATCAATGGGGAAATGTACTACTTGATATGATTATAGAACATACAATGACGCAATGAATACAAGAGAATACTAGGTATAGAAATGAGGAAGAACCATCGAGACTGGACCTAATAATCACATCAGAACCTGAAAAAGTGGACAAGATTGAATATAAGACACCAATAAGTAAAAGTGACCACATATTGGTTAAACTGGAACTAAATGAGGAACAATACACGGAAAAAAACGAACAATATAGAAAGGGAAGATTGATGGATGGAATTTTTTTTTTTTGTAAAATAAGAGAATTATTTAAAAAAACAGACTGGGAAAGGATACACAAGGAGGAAACAACAGTAGAAGAGAAATGGAATATTTTGACAAAAAATTATAAAGAAGGAATGGAAAAGTATGTTCCAAGACAAAACAAGAAAAAGGATATGTAAAGAGTTAGTACAACAAAAGATGTAGGGAGTTAAAAGACAAAAAGGATAAATGAAAGAAAGGATAAATGGAAGAAAAATAAAAGACCTAAAAAATGGAAAATATATACTAGTTAGAGAAATCAATATGTACAAGTGTGCAGAGAAGAAAAAAGAAAATACAAAAAAGATATCATAGAAAAATGTAAAGATCAACCAAAACTATTTTATAGATTTCTAAACAATAAAATGAAAAACAAGCAGAAATTAGAGAAAATAAGACAAGGAGGAGTTGAATACACATAGGGAGTAGACATGGCAGAAATTTTGAACAAGCATTTTAAATCAGTGTTTACGAGGGAGAACATACAACTTAGAGATGTCGAGTGGGAGGAGATAAAAGAAAGAAATGATAAATCTCTTGAGCAACTTTGATGTCAGAAAATCGCATGAACCAGATGAAATGGCAAACTGGATTTTGAGAGAATGCAGGAACGAACTAACAGACAAAATACATAGCCTAATAAGCAGTTCACTGAAAGAAGGAAAAGTTGCAGAAGATTGGAAAAGAGTAAATATAGTATCAATATATAAAGAGGGAAATAAGGAAGACCCTACTAACTATAGACCGATCTTTCTTACAAGTACGATATCTAAAATCTGTGAAAGAATTATCAAAATTAGATGGGTAAGGCAATTGAAAAAAAAAGTACTACATTCAAGGCAATTTTGATTTAGACAAGGACGATTATACGTCACAAACTTAATGTGTTTCTATTCAAAGCTAATAGATGTAATATAAGAAAGAGATGGATGGGCTGATTGTGTGTTTCTAGACCTGAAAAAAGCTTTTGATAAGGTGCCACATAAGATATTCCTAAAGAAATTAGAAACTGCAGGAATACAGGGCAAACTGCTGAAGTGGATGGAAGACTTCTTGCATGAAAGAAAAATGAGAGTGGTGATAAGAGACAAACATTCTAATTGGGATGAAGTGATTAGTGGAGTTGCACAAGGAACAGTTTTAGCCCCAATAATGTTTGTTATATATATTAATGATAGGATAAAGGAATTGAAAGCTATATGAACTTCTTTGCGGACGATGCAAAATTGTTGAAAAAAGTGAAGTGTAGAAGATTGTGAGTCGCTGCAGAGTAATCTCAATAAAGTATGGGAATGGAGTGGGACGTGGGAGATGGAATTTAATATTAAGATGTGTAGTATAATGGAGTTCGGAAGAAGAAAAAAAGAATAGTGGGATCATATAATTTGGGAGAGGAAGAAATTAAGAAAATAGAAAATGAGAACAACCTGGGAGTCATTATCATGAATAATATATCCCCTGAGAAACATATAAACACAATAGTTGGAGAAACTTATAATTTGATAAGAACAATCAAAGCGGCATTTACATAATTGGACGAAAAAATGGTGTAGAAAATACTAGTCACTTTGATAAGACCAAGATTGGAGTATGCAGCGATGTGGGCACCAAGAACAAAAAATGTATAACAAAAATTGAAAGAATACAAAGAGCAATTACGAAATTGGCACCAACACTCTCAGAACTATCATATGAGGAGAGACTAGCAAAAATTGATCTACAGACATTAGAGCAAAGAAGAGAGAGAGGAGACTTGATAACTATTTATAGAATCATGAAAAGTATAGAAACTATTGATAGAGAGGATATAATAAAATGGGATAGTAGAGATACAAGAGGACACGGAAAGAAAATAAAGAGAGTTATAGAAGAGACCTGAAAAAGAACACCTTTCCCCACAGGGTAATAGATGTTTGGAACAAGTTAGATGAAAATGTGTGTGTGCAAAAACGATACACGAATTTAAAAACAGTCTAGATAAAATGAGATATGGAGACGGGACACCACGAGTATAGCTCTCCTTCCCGTAAAATACAACTAGGTAAATACACACACACACACACACACACACAAAGGATTACAAAGGATTACAAAGGCGGAGCATGCCGACAGGAGACCTTTTGATCCATATCTAGGTCGGATGAAAAAAAAAAAAAAATCATATTAATAATAAATTAAAACTATAATAATGTAAAAATAACACATAAAATACATAAATAAATGCATAGGTATAGTTGAATAACAAACAAACAGGTAAATAGTAAATGATTATAAATTGACATATAACTAATAATAAATGAAAATCAGACAGACAAGTTATAACAAAACAAAAACAAATAATATAACATAAATTATAATCATTACAGCATCTTACTTAGGTATTTATCTAAGTGATTCTTAAAGCTTCGAACTGAACTACATTGCACTACCTGTGCAGGAAGTTTATTCCATTCATTAACTACACGGTTGGCAAAGTTGTTTCTACCTACTTCCAAATTGAATCTATTTCCGGACAGTTTGAGACCATTGTTTCTTGTCTGATTCTCATTCAATGTGAAAATTTTGTCACTTTTGATGTTGTCAATTCCCTTTAAAATCTTAAAGACCTGTATCAAGTCACCTCTGAGTCTACGCTTTTTTAGGGAAAACAGATTCATGTGCTTAAGTCGATTTTCGTATGATTTATTTTTGATATTTGGAATCAGTTTTGTGGCTCGCCGTTGTACTTTTTCCAGTCTGTCAATGTCTTTAATGAGATTCGGTGACCATACGGAAACAGCATATTCCAAATGTGGACGAACTAACGATTTATATAGCTTGTTAATGAGTGATGGACTTTTGAAATCAAAAGATCGCGCAATCAATCCCAGAATCTTATTTGCTTTCTCAGAGGCTGAAATACACTGCTTGGATGATTTGAGGTCGTTACTGATAATTACGCCGAGATCTTTTTCACTATCCACTTTTGTTAACGAATTTCCAAATAATTTGTAATCGTACTTACTGTTATTTTTACCTATGTGCATTACCTTGCATTTACTTGTGTTAAATTTCATTAGCCACTTTTCAGACCATTGCTGTGATTGATCTAAATCTTCTTGAATATCTAATTGGTGTGAGTGATCATTTGCCACTCCGCACAGTTTTGTATCATCAGCAAATTTGGAAACAGTAGATTTTAGTCCATGGTCTATATCATTTATATATACTATGAATAGAAGTGGCCCACTTACAACACTTTTCCATCCAGAAGTTTTTCCATTTAAAACAACTCTCTGTTTTCGATCATTCAACCAATTACTAGTCCAACCTAATAGGCTACCACTTATTCCATGCAAAGCTAATTTAGTAAGTAGTCTTTCGTGTGGGACGGTATCAAAAGCTTTTGCAAAGTCTAGATATATTAAATCTATATTGTTTCTTTTGTCATAATTCGAGATAACTGTGTTGTAGAATTCGAGTAAGTTAGTCACGCAAGAACGTTTCCGTCTGAAACCATGTTGGCTATCATTTATCAAATGGTTACTTTCTAAATGATATTCGATATCATCTCTGATGATAGTTTCCATTATTTTTCCTACGATCGAAGTAAAACTTATAGGCCTATAGTTATTTGGTTTCTTTTTGTCACCTTTTTTGAATATGGGAGTAACGTTAGCTAGCTTCCATTCTCTTGGGACATCTCCGGATATGATGGATTTCTTGAAAATAATTTCTAATGGAACAACAATCTCATTTTTCATTTCCTTTAAGATTCTTGGATGCCAACCGTCAGGCCCTGGTGTTTTATTAACTTTGAGTTTGTCTATACACCTTTTATTTTTTTCTTTTGTTATATTTACCGTATTTACACACACACACACACACACACACACACACACACACACACACACACACACACACACACACACACACACACACACACACACACACACACACACACACACACACACAAAGGCGGAGCATGCATGCCGACAGGAGACCTTTTGGTCCATATCTAGGTCGGATGCAAAAAAAAATCATGATAATAAATGAATAAAAACTATAATGTCAATAATTAATAAAATACATAAATGCATAGGCATTCATTATAGGCAGGCAACCGCGATTCGTGTAGTCTGGAGACTATTCGTCAGCGTCTGTCTGTCACTGGGCGGGCGCAGGGCAAATTGCTTCGAGTAACAATGGTTGGTGCAATAGTTGAATCCTTATACAGGTGGGGGCGAATGACGGGGCGATGAAATTCTCCTCCAGGTAGGGGGCTAATAACCGGCGCGATGGTGCAGATCTAGGCCCTAGTGAAGAGTGAACACAACTCCATACTAGTGACAGTCCGATGGATACGTCTCGTAGAGGTGGGTTGGTTGGTGCAGTGATGTAAGTGATGCAGCGATCTAAATGCATTTCTGCCTCCTTTCTTCACACACACACACACACACACACAAACAAACACACACACACACACACACACACACACACACACACACACACACACACACACACACACACACACACACACACACACACACACACACACACACACACACACACACACACACACACACACACACACACACACACACGGATTGGTAAGGCACTGGCCTCACAAGCCGGAGAACCGGGGTTCGATTCCCCGGCCGGGCGGAGACAAGTTGGGTTTGTCTCCTTTCACGTGTAGCCCCTGTTCACCTAGCAGCGAGTAGGTACGGGACGTTAGTCAAGGAGTTGTGACCTTGCATTCCCGGTGTGTGGAGTGTGAGTGGTCTCAGACCTACCTAGAGATCTGCTAATAATGAGCTCTGAGCTCACTGCCGTAGGGTGGTGTCTGGCTGTCTCGAAAAGAGGCTGCAGCAGATCCGAGGTGAACACACACACACACACACACACACACACACGCACACACACACACACACACACACACACACACACACACACACACACACACACACACACACACACACACACACACACACACACACGCACACACACACACACACACACATATATATATATATATACATATATATATATATATGTATATATATATGTATATATATATATATATATATATATATATATATATATAGTGTAAAAAGTGGTTGGAAATGCAGGTTGGAATAGGAACACTACGTATATTGCTGAAGTTTGGACCACAAGTTTTCATTAGAGTAAAAGTCAGTATTATAGTGTTCCTATTCCAACTTGCGTATCTCTACCACTTTTTCCACTCAATTGTCTAACCTTTTCTGCAATATGTATATATATATATATATATATATATATATATATATATATATATACATATATATATATATATATATATGTGAATTTTGGTAGGAGTCCAATGGGATCCCCCCTTGGACCACTCTTCGCCAACTTCTATATGGGATCCATCGAAGAGAAAGTCTTCAACGACCATCCTGACATGCAGCCCTGTATCTACGCCCGGTATGTTGACGACATCTTTATTAGCGCAAAAGATTCCCAATCTGTAACTCAACTCTTACACACATTCAAGAAACATTCAACCCTCAATTACACCTATGAACACCAACGCAACGATGGCACCCTCCCATTCTTAGATATACTAGTAGGCACAGCCTCAGATCGATTCACGACTGAAGTCTACGTCAAAGACACTAACCTCGGTTTCTGTCTTAACGGCAGTAGCGAATGTCCAGAACGCTACAAACAAAGCGTGATCCGATCACTAGTGAACCGAGCCTTCTCCCACAGCAGTACATGGAAAACCACGAACAACGAACTCCAACGTATAACAACACTACTTGTCAACAACGGCTATCCACAACACTCCATCGAATCCATTATCAAAAACAAGATGAACTCCTTTACCGGCCAACCAACACCCACAAACACCAATATACCAACACTGGACCTGTACTACAAAGGACATATGAACACCGGCTACAAAGAAGACGAAAGAACACTTCAAAATATTATCACACGTAACATTCGACCCAACAACTCAGACACTAAGATACGCCTAATCGTATACTACAAAACCTCCAAAACACACACCCTGGTTATTAAGAACAACAGCCAGCCCCCCAACCCTCCTCTACAAGAAGTCAACGTCGTGTATAAGTTTGATTGCCCTGTCGGTGATTGTCAGCACCGCACCTCCTCATACATTGGCATGACTTCTATGACCCTCTCCAAAAGACTCTCATACCACCTCCAGAATGGCGCCATCAAAACACATATGACAAAAGAACACAAAACCACCATCACCAGACAAACACTAAACGAAAACACTAAAATAATCTACAAAGCCCACGACCCCCTTCGCCTTAAGATGGCCGAAGCAGTGAACATATACATCGAGAAACCTTCCATTAACATACAACTCATGCCCACAACCACACTCCCAAGCAGTAGACGCACATAACACAAACAATAACACCCCTTTCCACAATCCACAAGGAAGTTGCTACTTCCACGTACGCAGCGCTACGGATCACGGCTACATGAAATGACCTCTCCCAGTGTTCGGCCAATATACGGCCTGTATTTAAACCAATGTAATCACCAACTATTGTTACTCCCTCCCTGAGGATGACCGAGTAAGGTCGAAATACGTATAGGAGAATTAAAAAAGAGAAAACCGCACCCAATGTCTTTTGGACACCTTCTCAGCTATTTGGAACCACCACAGAAACTTGTTGCACGAGAGAAATTAAAGCTCCAATATAAACTCAACAACGCCATTGTCGCTGTAGATTTCTTGAAATCATGTATATATATATATGTATATATATATTACTGATAACCCACTTTCGGAGAAAAATAAGCGAAAGTATAAAGATCTGTATATTTTGATCACTAACTGTGATCCTCTTCAGCAGATGTGAATTACAGAAAAGAGAATAATGTGTACTTATACAGAAGTAGTGAGGTAAGCAGGAAGGGACGGGGGCTCAGTTCACGTGTCCGGCGTTGTGTGGACCTTGGTGGATTTTGTCCACTGCTAATTTAGAAGGTAACATTTTATTTATTGCAAATGAAGATGTATAATCTGGTGACCACTGACCATAAGAAATATTATAATGGAATAGGAAATAGATCATAAATTACCTTTTTTTAGATATCTTAATAATTAGAAATTCGGAGTCTTTATCGTTCACAGTTTATAGGAAGCCCACCCACACAGGGAGCTACTTACATTTCTTTAGCCACCATCCAGATAAAATAAAATATTGTGTCGCTTCAGGCCTATTCTTATGGGCTTTGAGAATTTGTACTTCACAATATTTAGGCATGGAACTAATTTCAGTAAGAAGTCATTTAACAAAATTAGGATACCCGTCGTGGTTTTCACAAAAAGCCCTTAGTAAGGCCAAAATTAGTTTTTACAAATCAGATTCCCATTCCGCCATGAATTATAAGTGGGATAATAGTTGCATAAAATTACCTTATAATAAATCAATTAATGACTTGTCAGATTTGTTACCAAAAGAAAAAGTAAATTTTATCTTCAATTTTCCCAACAACTTGTTCAGTAAAGTTGTCAATATACATCATAGATCCAAGAGTAATACAACTCCTGGAGTTTATAAGTTACCTTGTTTAGATTACAAGGATGTATATTGGGGACAAACGGGTAGAGACCTCACCACCAGGGTCAAAGAACACAAGAACTCTGTAAAATATGGGTAGGAAAATTCCGCCGTATGTCAACAAAAACCATTGGATAAATTGGGACGATGCTGAAATAATTTACAAATCTAAATGCAGTTTCAGAAGAAAAATGGTAGAATCCTCTTTGATAAATAGTTTTCCAAATTATGATATTTCTTATGGTAAATGGTCACCAGATTGTATATCTTCATTTGCAATAAATAAAATGCTACCTTCTACATTAGCAGTGGACAAAATCCACCAAAAACCACGCAACGAAGACACGTGACCTGAGCCCCCATCTCTTCCTGCTTACCTCACTACTTCTTTATAAATACACATTGTTCTCAACTCCGTAATTCACATATGCTGAAGAGGATCACAGTTAGTGATCGAAATATAGAGATCTTTATACTTTCGCTTATTCTTCCCCGAAAGTGGGTTATCAGTATTATTTTACCAATGTGGTACGACATAACTTTGTTGTGGATATATATTTATATTTATGGGAGAAAGTATACGCTGGACTCGACGTTCGTTAATTTATTCCGACGTTTCGAACCCTGTCCGGGGTTCGTCTTCAGGGTAATACAGTGGTAGCAATGGAAATGTACATAAATAGGGGGAATTTAGTACACTGGGACAGGTCTCCACAGTAACCGTTATAATCCAACGCGGTTAAACCAAATGAGAAACAAATATAAATAAAACTGTAAAATAACAGGTGCAATACTTCCTTGAAAACATTCACCGAGTTTACCATAGAAATATATATATATATATATATATATATATATATATATATATATAAAGAAAATACAGTGAAAGTTGTAAGAATTCAACCCGCTACCGATGGGTCGCACCACTGTGCACCCCCGTGGAACAAATGTCCCGCGTAGCATGTATTATCACGAATAAAAGAAATTGGAACAAGAACACAAAATCCATCAATATCATAAACATGCAAAAAAGGAAGAGTACACATTGAAATAAATAAGAAATGCAGTGTGAAAAAATGTCCCCCAAGATTGGGTATAAAAGCTGTACGACGTGGCATGCCACAACGATACGCGGAACAAAAGTCATGTAACGCATGCCTCCACCGTTAGTAAATTTCATAAATAAATAAAATTGCATACATAAAAATGAAAATAAAATGGAATGATACAAAACACATCAAGAAACACACTACCGTCATGTCGAAAAAAACAAAAAACAAAAACAAAAAACAAACACACAACATAAACATATTAAGAAGTAAGCTTCCTCTCCAGCCTATCCTTCGCCCCCTTATAAATTGGGTTTAGTATGATGCATCTATTGACACTATTATCATCACTTGACCAAGCTTCCAAGAATAACCTGGTGCTTTTTCCACTACCTCCGTATTTCACTTCCGCGTTTTGCCAGTCCATTTCGTGTCCCATTTCCTCGCAGTGTCTTGAGACGGCCGAACTCATGGTGTTGAAATAGCACACAAACCGAGGAACACTCTACATAGGGCCCTGACCAAAATTAAGGACACTGTGAGCCAAGGGGACCGAATAGGGGTGGTTTATGACATTAGGTGCAAGGACTGCGAGACACATTATGTTGGGGAAACTAGCAAGAAATTGGCGACAAGACTGCTAGAACACCAGAGGGCTGTCAGTAGAAAGGACATGAGTTCGGCCGTCTCAAGACACTGCGAGGAAACGGGACACGAAATGGACTGGCAAAACGCGGAAGTGAAATACGGAGGTAGTGGAAAAAGCACCAGGTTATTCTTGGAAGCTTGGTCAAGTGATGATAATAGTGTCAATAGATGCATCACACTAAACCCAATTTATAAGGGGGCGAAGGATAGGCTGGAGAGGAAGCTTACTTATTAATATGTTTATGTTGTGTTTTTTTTTTCGACATGACGGTAGTGTGTTTCTTGATGTGTTTTGTATCATTCCATTTTATTTTCATTTTTATGTATGCAATTTTATTTATTTATGAAATTAACTAACGGTGGAGGCATGCGTTACATGACTTTTGTTCCGCGTATCGTTGTGGCATGCCACGTCGTACAGCTTTTATACCCAATCTTGGGGGAAATTTTTTCACACTGCATTTCTTATATTTCAATGTGTACTCTTCCTTTTTTGCATGTTTATGATATTGATGGATTTTGTGTTCTTGTTCCAATTTCTTTTATTCGTGATAATACATGCTACGCGGGACATTTGTTCCACGGGGGTGCACAGTGGTGCGACCCATCGGTAGCGGGTTGAATTCTTACAACTTTCACTGTATTTTCTTTATATATATATATATATATATATATATATATATATTTTCTATGGTAAACTCGGTGAATGTTTTCAAGGAAGTATTGCACCTGTTATTTTACAGTTTTATTTATATTTGTTTCTCATTTGTGTTTCTGATTTGGTTTAACTGCGTTGGATTATAACGGTTACTGTGGAGACCTGTCCCAGTGTACCAAATTCCCCCTATTTATGTACATTTCCATTGCTACCACTGTATTACCCTGAAGACGAACCCCGGACAGGGTTCGAAACGTCGGAATAAATTAACGAACGTCGAGTCCAGCGTATACTTTCTCCCATAAAAATGGTTCCTGGACTCCAGCTATTTACGAATATATATATATATATATATATATATATATATATATATATATATACATACATATACCAAGGCTTTTTCCCCCTTCCAAGGGAGGTAGCCAAAAAGGGAAAGGCATAAAAACACTCCCACCCATTTCATCCCTAAATACACTCCACACCCCTCCCACCCTTCCTCTCATCTGAGCACCTCCTGGATGACGGGTCATCCCTGCACCCTGCCCACCGCCCTGGGTCAGAAGCAGTGTCGCAAGACACAGTACATCCACAGCGAGGCCGCTTCATTTAATCGGCGACCCCCCCTCTCCGTCCCCCTTTGCATATAAGGCGAGGACGGGGAGAAATCCCTTCGGGCTGCGTCAAAATTTACTCACACATACTACCCCACCCCCCACTTCCCCGCCCATTCCTCCTCATGCAGTCACAACATCATCCATATACAACCATTCTCCACTCACCTCTGTCTTCCGTCCTCTCCCTTCCTTCCTCAACAGACATTCCCCTCTTCCCCAAAGCCCCCTTCACCCCATCCATCCACCTCATCCTAGGACGTCCCCTCATGTTCACTCCCTCCACATCTGCCTTCCATACCTCTTTTACTAGTCTTTCTTCACTCATTCTTTCCATGTGTCCAAACCATCCTAATATTCTTTCATCAACCCTATCTCCCAAATCCTTTTTCACCCCTGTTCTCCTCCTCACCTCCTCATTTCTCACTCTATCTAGCCTAGTAACCCCCACCATACTTCTCAGACACCTCATCTCAAACACATTCAAACTCCTTCTCTCTTCTTCTCTTATGTTCCACGTTTCTGCCCCATACAGTGCTGTTGGCACAATCACTCCTTCATACAGTCTCCTCTTCGCATCCATTCCCAAATGTCTATTCCTCATTACACTCTTTAAACCACCAAGGCATTTATTCGCTTCTCTCAATCTACATTCTACCTCCACCTTCACTCCACCTTTTCCTGCTACACTTGCACCCAAGTATCTAAAACTATCCACTTCCTCCAGTCGCTCTCCCTTAATGTTCACTTCCAGTCTACTGCCACTTTCACCCCTTGTACATCTCATCACCTTACTTTTACCCACATTTATCTTTAGCTTTCTTCTATCACATACTCTCCCAAACTCTGCCACCAGCTTCCTCAATCCCTCCTCTGACCCTGCCACAAGCGCAGTGTCGTCCGCAAACAACAGCTGGCTCACCTCCCACTTTTCTCCATTTTCTTTAACCATCTCCAATCCCTGACTCACTACCCTAGCATTCACCTCTCGCACCACCCCATCCATGTATAAGTTGAACAGCCAGGGCGACATAACGCATCCTTGACGAAGTCCCACCTTTACTTCAAACCACTCACTCTCTCCATTTCTAATCCTAACACATGCTCTACTACTCTCATAAAAACTCTTGACAGCTCCCAAAAGCTTTCCTCCTATCCCATAAATCTGCATAACCTCCCACAGTGCCTTTCTGTCTACCCTATCATAAGCCTTTTCCAGATCCATGAAAGCCCAAAAAACATCCTTCCCCTTTCCTATAGCTTTCTCACATATCTGTCTTACCACAAAGATCTGATCTACACAACCTCTACCCGTCCTAAATCCACACTGTTCCTCACCAATTACTCCCTCTGTTCCTCTCCTAATCCTCTCAATTAAGATCCTCCCATAAGCCTTCCCTACTACACTCAACAGGCTAATCCCTCTGAAATTACTACATTCACACTTGTCCCCTTTTCCCTTGTAAAGACGAACTATACAGGCACTACTCCAGTCCTCCGGTACTCTACCCTCTCTCCAGCAAACATTAAATAACCTCACCAACCAGTCCACCATCACTGCACCTCCCTTTTTCAGACATTCTGCATGACATCCATCCAGACCAGGTGCCTTACCTGCTTTCATCATCTTTACAACTGCCTTCACCTCATCCTTCCTTATTTCTCCTCCATTCTCCTCACTCATCACTCTCATTTTCTTCGCATTTCCCACTGCAGCTATCTTTCCTTCCCTATCCTCCTTCACATTCAGCAACTCCCTAAAATATTCTGCCCATCTTCCCCTCACTGCCATCTCTTCCATTATCAACTCTCCATCTGTACCTTTTACCTTTTCTTCCCTACTTGATTCGCCTCCTCTTCCTCTCTTAATTTCTTTCCAAAACATCTTTTTATTACTTTCAAAATTTTCTGTCATACTCCTACCCCATTTCACATCTGCTCTCCTCTTTGCCTCCTTTACCTTTTGCTTTACTTCTCTTTTCTTTTCTTTGTACGTCTCATATGACTCCTCTGTCCTCTTTTGTAACCAATCTGTGAATGCTCGCTTCTTCTCTTCTACAGCCTTCTTTGTTTCCTCATCCCACCATTCACTACCCTTTCTTCTATTTCCCCCTGTCCTTCTTGTTCCACACACCATCCTTGCACACTTTAAGACTCCCTCCTTGAACCATCCCCATTCCTCCTCCACACCCATCTCTGCTCTATCCTTTACTCCCTCCCACTCCTCCTTCAGCTTCTTTTCGTACTCCTTCTCCTTTTCCTTTTCATTCAAGGAGTTCACTCTAAGAACCTCCCTACCTTTTGTCCCCTTCCTCCTTCTCCATCTATCCTCCACTCTCAGCTTACCTTCCACCAAAAAATGATCTGATATTCCCCCACCCTCTCACCTTAGCACATGTACATCCTTAACTCTTCCTATCATAATCCTATTTACCACTACGTAATCCATTAGCGCTCTATCTACCACCCTTCCCTCCACCACCCTCTCCCATGTGTACTTATGCTTGACTTTCTTCCGAAACACTGTATTTGCTATCATCAACTCTCTTTCTAGACACATTTCCACCATCAACTCTCCACTACGATTCTTTCCTGGAACTCCACACTTCCCAACCACTCCATCGATTGGACCATTTCCCACCCTAGCATTAAGGTCTCCCAGTACTATTACATTGACATTTCTTCCTAAACCCTCTATGCACTCATTTAAATCTATCCAAAAGGCCTCCCTTTCTTCCATGTTCTTCTCACTGCCCGGCCCATATGCACTTACAAAGACCCACATCTCCTTTCCCAGTTTCACCTTCATCCACATTATCCTTGAGGAAACCTCCTTCCACTCCACTACCCCTTTACCTATCTCCTCACTTACTAGAATAGCCACCCCTTCCTTCCCTCGCCCTCTCTTCACTCCTGATAACCTCCCACTTACACTCCCAAACTTACACTCACCCTTCCCTTTCAACTTAGTTTCACTCAAAGCCAACACATCCAACTTTCTTCTCACAAACATACTACCTATCTCTTCCCTTTTACTCTCATCTGTACCACATCCACGCACATTAAAAGACCCAAACCTTAGGGTGCTGGCCCGAGGCCCTCCAGCACCCCTTATGCCTTTCCTTTGATTTTTAGGAATTTGCCCCTTGGGGCTACAGGGAGAAGGATGCCTAGTCCCTCTCCCCGTCCCTTTCTTCTCGCCTCTTACGATCCAAGTGGGAAAACTTGGTGGCAGTATTCTTTTCCCCCACCACAGGGAATTCCCCCAATCAGAAAGAGAATACTCAGAGAAATGGTACAGGACAGCAACAAGGGGTTGGGGGACAGCATAACGGAGGGACAGTCGTAATATAAAAGTGTCATCATTTCTCTATGAACAGAATTTCTTCTATCATAGACAAAATGATGTGTGGCTCTGGTCCGTAGGGGCGCCCCATATAGACCCTAAAGTATCGACTGCCTGCTACTTTGCCACAATAACAAGCAACCAATACCCCAGACGGGAAAATACCCCAGACGGGGTATATATATATATTTATACATATATATATATATATATATATATATTTATTCATGTATATATATTTATACATATAGATATGTATGTATATCTATCTATCTATTTATATATCTATAAATCTCTTTATCTATATATTACAAGTGCAAAATGTAATCCCACATTTGTCAATCACGTGAAAACCACAGTTGGAACAAAAAAGACTGGAAACAGGGAACCTATATTTTTCGATAGGAAACTGCAATCCTCTTCAGTAGATACAAAGAATAGAAGAGTGAGTGCTTAAGTAGCACCCTTAACAAGAAAAAGGGGAACATTGGGAGAAGTCTCTACCCTCGGCTTACTCAGTATGTGGGGTCAGGAGGCAAATGTCTTTTGACTAGGCTAGTGATGAAAAGTCCTGAAATTATGTTCATTGCCCCTTCGAAATGTTCATATTGGGTTTCCACTCAATAATAGTTGATTCAACAATTTCTCTCCTGAACTCACATCTAGATTTATAAATAAGCTCAGCTTTGTCCCAATCGAAATAATGGTTAGATTGCTTAACATGTTGGACAAGAACGCCCAGCGGTATTTTATATATATATATATATATTTATATATGTATATGTATATACATATGTATATATATATATATATATATATATATACATATACATACATATACTCATATATACGTATACATACAGACATATATACATATATATATATATATATATATATATATATATATATATATATTTCTGGGGCACAGGTTTTCTCTAAGGCAATTCTGGTTGAAATCAACTGCACTAGTTGCTTTAACAATCTTCAAGACTGTATTCTTTAATCTGGAGAATACTTTCCTATTAGCAACTGAGAGGGACTGGAAGTAGTCATTCATGACTCTCAAAAGAATATACGCAGTGTATGCCAACTGATATATTTTTGCATAGTAATAGTATTGTTCAATACTATTACTATGCAAAAATATATCAGTTGGCATACACTGCGTATATTCTTTTGAGAGTCATGAATGACTACTTCCAGTCCCTCTCAGTTGCTAATAGGAAAGTATTCTCCAGATTAAAGAATACAGTCTTGAAGATTGTTAAAGCAACTAGTGCAGTTGATTTCAACCAGAATATATATATATATATATATATATATATATATATATATATATATATATATATATATATATATATAAATACATATTACATATCCGAGACTTGACACCTTGACGTGGTGGATAAGCTTGAGAATCTTAATGACTACAAAAGCTATGTCGATAGAGAGAAAATCTCTGTAAGGTCATTCATATCAAATACGTTTTGTAAGAAAGATCAGATAAAGAGCAGCTCACACGCACAGTCGCAGGACACACTGCTAACTGGCATGTCCCTGATATATGGGGTACCGTCATAATGACGGCATGGACCATTCGGCACCCCATAGATTAGGGCTTCACCGAATATAATGAATAAGGTGACACCAGAGAAATATCTCACCAGAAACCAGTTGGCAAGGAGGTGAGATTACTGCCAACCCCCCTTCATAGCCAATATGAATAGCAAAAAAAAAAAAAAAAAAAAAAAAAAAAGTGCGTTCCTGTTGGATCATCGTCTCCTAAAGGTCCAACCGCATTGCCTCGTATGCTTACGGGAAGTGTGCCACCGAATGTTAGTAGGCACCGTCCAAGCAGATCCAAGTCTTACACATTAAACAATATGAAGAAAATGAAGATCTATATTTACAACGTAAGATCTTTCTCAGAAGACCACAAGCTGGAGTGTTTAATGGAAGAAGTAGACAACATCAAGTGAGACATCGTAAGACTAAGCTAAGTCCGGAGAACGGAAGAAAAGCTGATACAACTACAAAATGGTCACCACCTGTTCTACTATAGAGGTAAGGACAAAGAAAGATCTAGTGGAGTAGGATTCTTGATAAACAGAGAGGTTCCTGGTAGCGTAGTCAAGTTCAGCAGTTTATCAGACAGGATAGCTTGGATTATGATTAGGCTGTGTAAATGGTATACTCTAAAAGTAGTTCAGGTTTATGCACCAACTTCACAAAGTTCAGACGATGAAATTGAGTCCTTCTGGTAATAGGCAGCTTTAATGCTAAAGTGGGGAAGACGATGGAAGATGAGTCGTGCGTTGGGAAGTTTGGAGTAGGTGAAAGAAATGACAGGCGAGATAATGAACACTTTCTTCCAAAAGCGTGTAGGTCGTAAATGGACCTGGAGAAGTCCAAATGGAACAATAAAAAACTAAGTAGACTTCATATTAGGAGATGAGAGCAAGAGCGTGATAAATAAAGTCAATTTCAGAGCCGAGAGAAATAAACTCTCACTGTATATATTCTTGTACATCTTACCTTGTACCTATCTGCTGAAGAGGACCACAGTAGTGGTCGAAATATACAGTTCGTCTGTTTCTTTTGCTTTGTTTCTCCGACAGTGGGTAATTTAAAACATATATATGTGTATATATATGTATATTTCTATATATATGTATTTATATATGTATATACATATGTATATTTATATATATGTATATATATATATTTGTATATATATGTATATATATACATACATATATATATATATATATACATTTATATATATGCATATATATATGTATGTATATGTATATATATATATATATACATATATATATATATATATATATATATATATATATTGATAAGTATTTAAGGCAAATTATTTGGATGATGGAGAGCATAAACACAGGGGAAGGCTCGGAACCCTAAACACTCTAACGTTTCGTTCGCGTAGAGCTTCTTCAGAGAGTGTGCGGAAAACTGTAATTGAAGTTTATGTACTAAACTTAATTATCTTTGCGGATACTTGGGAAAGGTCGTTTTTCTGGCGTGTTCTAGAATTAAAATACTAGTTTGTTTAGCTAAACTGATAAACCCTCCTCGATGGTTTGATGAATTATTAGTTGAAATATATGCTGATTCTACAATTCTTCTAGTGAATTTATCAAAAACTTTATGTAACACTTCAGCTCCTTTCCAGTTTGGTAAATGCGGAAAAATTCGATCATTTACCAAACGACCTTTCCCAACTCTCCACAAAGATAATTAAGTTTAGTACATAAACTTCAATTACAGTTTTCCGTACATTGTAACGTTAGAGTGTTTAGGGTTCCGAGCCTTCCCCTGTGTTTATGCTCTCCATCATCAAAATCATATATACATATATATATATATATATATACATATATATATATATATATATATATATATATATATATATATATATATATATTTGGATGATGGAGAACATAAACACAGGGGAAGGCTCGGAACCCTAAACACTCTAACGTTTCGTTCGCGTAGAACTTCTTCAGAGAGTGTATGTAGAACTGCAATTGAAGTTTATGTACTAAATCTAATTATCTTTTCGGACACTTGGGAAAGGTCGTTTTTCTGGCGTGTTTTAGAATTAAAATACTAGTTTCTTTAGCTAAATTGATAAACCCTCCTCGATGATTCGATGAATTATTAGTAGAAATATATGCTGATTCAACAATTCTTCTAGTGAATTTATCAAAACCTTTATGTAGCACTTCAGCTTCTCTCCAGTTTGGTAAATGATCGAATTTTTCCGCATGAACTACTAAAGAATTAGATGTCCTATGTGTTTTTATGTCGTTTTTATGTTCATAAATTCTTTTTTCTAATCCTCTTGACGATTCGCCAAAATAAGCCATTGAGCAACTATTGCACGGGATTTTGTATACGACGCTGTTTTCGGAATTGGTTCTCTTTTCAGAAGTCTTTATTAAATCACCTATCCTCTTGTTAGTTATTTTAGCTATGTTTATACCCGATTTTGTTAAATATTTGTCTATTATTGGTGACGTTTCTGAGTCAGGTACTGATATAAAATTTGTATTATTTTTATCATTTCTCTCTTTCTTTCCGCGATTGTAAATATTTATTGCTTTTCTTTTTGTTCTTTTCAACATTCCCTCTGGATATCCAAGTTTGTCAAAGGTTTTCATAATGTAATCAAATTCGCCTTCTAGGTATTCATTACTATAGATTCGTAGTGCCCTTCCAAGCAATCCTGTAGAAATTTACGTTGTAGTACACATCTATTCAACATGCGTCTTCTGTGATATTCCTGCCAAATAACCTCCTGTTGCTCTCCATCATTTGACATATTGATAAGTATGGAGAGCAACAAGAAAAAGGAAAGAAATTAATGGGACTTCTGGAGGAATACCCCAATCCTCCCAGAATGCGCGGTATTCCAAAA
>NC_134790.1:54519231-54551731 GCF_046742065.1 Oratosquilla oratoria
ACGTATTGTATACAAACAAGTGAATTATTTCCTTGTGGAAAATGATCTTCTATATGATCTTCAGCCAAGTTTCCGTATCGGATACTCAATTGATACTTGTTTTATATACTTACATGATTACATTAGACAGGAATGTGATAAGGGTAGATATGCTGGTGTGGTTCTTTTAGACCTTCAAAAAGGATTTGATAACGTGAATCATGAGATCTTCGTTCAGAAAATGACTGCACTTGGTATGAATTAGCAGAGTTACAATCAACTGGTTCAGATCTGATTTAGAGGACAGAAAACAAGTCGTTAATGTAAACAATTCCAATTCCTGTGAATGCAATGTTACCTATGGTGTGCCTCAGGGCTTAATCTTGGGACCGCTTCTATTTCTGATATATATGAATGATATATCAGCTGTTGTGGACTGTAAAATTCTGCTTTATGCAGATGATTCAGCTTTGATTGTTTCAGGCAGGGATACATCAGGGATAGAGAAGGTCCTAGGCACTGAGCTTGCTGCTTTACAAGAATGGCTAATTGATGGTAAGCTGTTGTTATATCTTAGTAAAACAGAATCTATATTATTTGGATCCAGCCGTAAACTGAAACTGTGATGGTGTAAAAGTCAAACGTGATGATAATGGAATAGAAACTAAACAACATGTTATCTATATTGACTTTAGACCAAACTTTATCTGGAGAGGTCATATGTAATAAAGTATCACCAGATGCTTAAAAAAAAAAAAAAAAAAAAGCAAAGAAATGCCAAACTTTTTTGATTAAGAAAAAAAAAATTGCTGGTGTCTGTACTCATTCAAAGCCATTTTGCTTATGCTTGTAGCTCATAGGACAGTGGACTCTCTAAAAGATATCATTCTAGATTGCAGGTACCTAATGGATTTGTAAAAGAGGTTATGCTGCCTGTTGATTGTGTGTGTGTGTGTGTGTGTGTGTGTGTGTGTGTGTGTGTGTGTGTGTGTGTGTGTGTGTGTGTGTGTGTGTGTGTGTGTGTGTGTGTGTGTGTGTGTGTGTGTGTGTGTGTGAGTGAGTGTGAGTGAGAGTGAGACACCACGCTCTTCAGAGCAATGGCCTACATTGATCACCTATCAGAGTTCTGAGAGGAAAGAAAAGAGAAATATTTTAAGAATTTCCTGTAGATCCCAAACATCCCCCTCTACCTCCGCTCCCCACTCTGCAACGGTCCTTTTCGCATCCTGGGTGTTTCAAACTCTTGCGCCCAACCCACTCAACCTTAACTTACACGATGTGGACTCATCTTAGCCATAAGCCCGACCATTTTCGTCTGTATCCTCTTCCTCTCCCCCTCCTCCACCTATTCACCCTCTCTCTTTCCTTCCTCCACCCAGTCGCTCCCCTCACTCCATCCTCTCCATCCTTCTCCAGCCCCCTCTACCCAACGGATTTCGGATTCCTTCCCTCCACGCACCACTCCAGCATGTCACTTGTATCCTCATAACTCGACAAAGCCTGAGGATTCTTCTAAGCTGAATAAAGTCGTCTGGTGTCTGCCAAATTAAAAACGCCAAAAGAAGATAAACTCGGCCTTTCAGGTTTTATCGAGTCAGCTACGCAGATTTATGCACCCCCCGCAACCTGCACAGCGTCGTCACGTACAACCTATACTCATGCAATCTTCAGCCTAAACATCAACACTCATCATATTCACACCCTCAACTTTGAGAAGATCTATGAAGCTTTTGCCGCCTGCAACTTATCCTATCCAGTCCGTGTTACCCAGTTTCGAAATATGCAACCTCCACAACTACATTCTACAACCTCGACTCTTAGAAACTTCATTCAGGCCTTCACTCCTACTCCTTCACACCTATTATACTACTTACAATCTGCACCATAACATCCACGCACTCTTCTCGTGAAATCGTCATTCCTGCGGTGTAGTTATTCAAATTGGGACAAGTATACCATACCTACACGCACACACACACCCAAAGAAGGAAAAATATCGGAAGACTGGAAAAATGCTAATATAGTACCAATATATAAAGGGGGAAACAAGGAAGACCCAACAAATTACATACTAGTCTCCTTTACAAGTTAGGTAGCCAAAAATTGTGAAAAAGTTATTAAGAATAGATTGAAAAAACATCTGGAGGAAAACAATATACTAAACCCGAGACAATTCGGGTTTAGACAGGGAAGGTAATGTGACACAAATTTAATCTGTTTCTATTCAAGACTAATAGATATAATACAAGAAAGGGATTGGATGTGCTGATTGCGCTGTCCTAGATTTACAAAAAGCTTTTGATAAGGTACCACACAAAAAATATTAAGAAAACTGGAAACCATAGGAGGGATTTCTTGTATGAAAGAAAAATGAGAGTAGTGCTCAGAGATAAGAGTTCTCCTTGGGAAGAAGTGATTAGTGGTGTCCCACAGGTATTAGCTCCGATAATGTTTGCTATTTATGTAAATAAACTTCATTGCAAATGACACAAAACTGCTAAGGAAAGTAAGTACAGAAACAGACTGTGAGTCGCTACAGAGAGATCTACACAGGGTTTGGGAATGGAGTCAGAAGTGGGAAGTGGACTTCAACTTAAAGAAATGTAACATAATGGAATTTGGATGGAAAAGTAAAAAAAGAATATCAGGACAGTATAAGATCGGTACAAAGGAAGTAAAAAAAGTGAGTTCTGTGAGTAATTATCACAAAAGACATGACTCCTAATAAACAGATATAAAAAAAAATTGTCGGAGAAATCTACAACTTGCTAAGATCAATAAAGGTGGCCTTTACCTACTTGGACGAAGAAAAGGTGAAGAAAATACTAGTCACATTGATAAGGCCAAGACTGGAGTATGCAGCGACACTATGGACACCAGTACCAAAAAGGATATAACAAAAATTGAAAGAATCCAAAGAGCAAGTACGAAGATGGCCCCAACACTTTCAAAACTGTCATATGAGGAGAGATTGTCAAAGCTGGAATTACTGACTTTGGAACAAAGAAGAGAAAGAGGTGACCTATCGGCCATCTATAGAATCATGAGAGGCATGGAAGTCCTTGATAGAGAAGACTTACTAAATTGGGATAAAAAAAATACAAGAGGGCATGAAAATAAACTAAAAAAGGACAGTTATAGAAGGGACCTAAAAAAGAACAGCTTTCCACACAGTGGGGGATGTCTGGAACAAATTAGACGAAACAATAGTGTGTGCAAAACCATACATGAATTTAAGAGCAAACTAGATATTGCGAGATACAAAGACGGGACACCACGAGCGCAGCTCCCTTCCCGTAAGATACAACAAGGTAAACACCCACACCCACACCCACCCACCCACCCACCCACCCACACCCCCACACCCACACACACACACACACACACACACACACACACACACACACACACACACACACACACACACACACACACACACACACACACACACACACACACACACACACACACACACACGCGCGCGCGCGCGCGCACACGACTCGGTGGCACGGTTGGTAGAGTCCCCGACTGTCACTACGGTGGTCTAGGTTCGAATCCTGCCCAGGGCTGAAATAACTTCAGTATCGCTGCACTTCTAGTCGTTACTGTAACTCTCGTGGGCGGGGAGTTGGGTGTGTGTGTGTGCGTGTAAGGTCACAACATTACCCATAGATCGATCATATGAGCTCTGAGCTGTCTTCCGGGAGGGAAATAGCTGTCGATCACGAGTCCAGCACGTGATCCAAAGACCAAGGTGAACACACACACACACACACACACACACACACACACACACACACACACACACACACACACACGCACACGCACACGCACACACACACACACACACACACACACACACACACACACACACACACACACACACACACACACACACACACACGCGCGCGCGCGCGCGCGCACACGACTCGGTGGCACGGTTGGTAGAGTCCCCGACTGTCACTACGGTGGTCTAGGTTCGAATCCTGCCCAGGGCTGAAATAACTTCAGTATCGCTGCACTTCTAGTCGTTACTGTAACTCTCGTGGGCGGGGAGTTGGGTGTGTGTAAGGTCACAGCATTACCCATAGATCGGTCATATGAGCTCTGAGCTGTCTTCCTGGAGGGAAATAGCTGTCGATCACGAGTCCAGCACGTGATCCAAAGACCAAGGTGAATACACACACACACACACACACACACACACACACACACACACACACACACACACACACACACACACACACACACACGCACACACACACACACACACACACACACACACACACACACACACACACACACACACACACACACACACACACACACACACACACACACACACCTCTCATGGCGCTGTGGTTAGAGCTCTGGCCTGCCACTACGGAGGTCCGGGTTCGATCCTCGCCCGGGGCTGAAATAATATCAGTATCGCAGCGCTGAGGGGTGTTACTCCAACTCTCGTGGGCGGGGAGTTGGGGGTGTGTGTGTGTGCAAGGTCATAGCATTACCCATAGATCGGAACTACGAGCTCTGAGCTCTCTTCCAGGAGGGAAATAGCTGTCGATCACGAGTCCAACACGTGATCCAAAGACCAAGTGAACACACACACACACACACACACACACACACACACACACACACACACACACACACACACACACACACACACACACACACACACACACACACTGTAGCAATGTCGATGTAATCTAGTCTTGTCAGCGGTGGGATTTACATCAAATTCGCTCTCTTTCAAAATTTTCTGGTTGATTAAAGTTCAACACATAATTATAACAGTTCTGTACACAATTGATCTAGGGCACGTCACACACCGACTAGCTGTTGGAGCCGTGCACTGCGGTTTTGTCTTCCGGAAATGCTGAGTTTGTTGAATTTTGAGGTGCTCTCAGTCACCTTGTCAAGATTTTTAGTCGGAGTGTTTGGCCCTTTACAAGTTTGTTCTTGGTTCATAATTACTACCTATATCCCATTCTACAATACATAATATATCCAGGGGGGAAGGGTTGATTACTATTGTGTTGCCGTGTGTTATTCCGAATTGGCGATTGACTGCATCTATTGGTGTGTGTTCGTGTGTCTGTGTGTGAGTCCGCCTCTGTGCGCTTGCTAAATTGCTGATTCGGCTGTCGCCGCTCTGTGGCTCGGAGCGGATGTGTGGCGCCACGATGTCTGGGTGATTGTGACACTGCCCGCATGGTGCATGGGAACGTGGTGATGTGGTTAATGTGGTGTATACATATCGCCCTCCCCCTGGGGTTAGGTGGCACCCGGCACCTAATGGTACATGGTTAACAAATATAATATTGATATATATATATATATATATATAGTTATATAGTCAGAGACACAAAATCTTTGGGTGGTTATAAGTGGAGAAGGGTGTGTGTGATGTTGAATTGATTATGAGGGTTCCAAGAGGACATGTTGAACAAGAAATAATGGGTATGTGATGTTGTGTCTCTGAATGGGGAATAAGGTTGTGTTTCACCAGTATTTATATATATTTTCAACTTTTATCTATGAGTTTGTGTGACACTTATATATTATTTCTGAGAAACTCTTATCTGTGAGTTTGTATGGCACTATCTGTGTTTTCTGAGAAACTCTTATCTGTGAGTTTGTATGGCACTATCTGTGTTTTCTGAGAAACTCTTATCTGTGAGTTTGTATGGCACTATAGTATGGTAAGATATTGGTGAGACACAAGATAAAACTTATCCTAGGTTTACAGCAATTTGGGAAAACCTTTTTCAAGCACTTATTTCATGCAAAAGTACTTTGTTAGTATTATTATTATAAAAATGATGATTAAGGTTGAGAGGGCAGTGGAGGCATAGGGTAAGATTTTATAGTGTAGATCTAAAGAGTCTATATCAAGGGTAGTTGATTTGTTTAGGAGACGTACCATGTCTATCTCACTTGGGAGGATGGTATCGGGGATCTTGGGGAGGGGTGGGAGTATTAGCTGGGTTATGGGACCTAGATTGTGGGTGGTGTTTAGAGTGGCTTGGTAGTGGAGTTGGTTAGGTAGGAGCATTGAGTCTATCATATAGACGTGACAGGTGTCTGGTAGGGTGATAGAGCCGTTGATCTTATGATGGGAGGGTGGTTTGTGTAGGCATATTACGGATACTATTGTGGGGTGGGGGAGAAATATGAAGTGTTTATTTCTTACGTGGATGTGGTGTATTTGAGTGTTGTCCGAAAAGCGAAAGTCACATGTCTCGGAAAGGTTGACTTTGGGTGTTGTGAGTTCTGAGAGGCAAGGTTGGGATTTGGTTAGTTGGAAATGGAATGGGTAAGCTGGGCAGATATAGAAGTTTGGACGTGCTGTCTTGCAGGTTGCCATGGTTTCTGGGGAGGTAAGGGTTATCCATTGTCCATCAGTTGATTTTAGGATGGTGGAGGTTGGCAAGTTGAGGGTCATGGTGCGGTTTTGGTAAAGGTAGGGAAAGGGGTAAATTTCCCAAAGGGAGAATCTCTTGATCGGGTCCATAGGTATGTGGATAAGGATAAATTCTTGAAAGATAGTTGATGCTAGGATGGGGTAGTAGTGTTGTATTTTGTTGATGGAGTTTTTGTTTTATTGATTAAGGATATGTATATCTGACTCTCGCTAAGGTTATAGTGGTCGGAAGGAAGTAGAGAAGGTTTGATAGATATGCGGAAAGAAGTTCTTATCGTAATGGCCATTTTAACCTCCACTGAGGAATGCATGACGTCCTGCATCTTCAGGGGCGAGAGCTAAAGTGTATGTTTTAGTTACGTCGACGTAGTGTCATGTGATGGGAATTGCGCTTGGTTGGGTTATTTGTTAGTCTGGTGGGTGGGTTCTGGTTGGGAGGTGGGGTTGCTTATAGGTTAAGTTTGACTTTTCTTAATTTCTCTCCGTGTATGGTTACGGTTGTGTGATCGGAAGGGTCCGTTAATAGGAAAACATTGTTGGGGAGTGAGGTTGTGACTGTGAAGGGGCCTAGGAACTTGGGTTTGAGTTTGTTAGTTCTATTAGAGTCTCTGACCATGACTGTGTCTCCAAGTGTTATGTTGAGTGGAGATGATCTTTTGTGATGTTTGGTTTTGGTTTTTTCTTGGGCTGCTTTGAGGTTTTCTCTGACCTGTTTGTATATACTTTGCATGCCTCTTTTTAGGCATTGTGTAAGGTTTTCTAGGTTGTATAAGGGGGGTGGGGGTTGGTTAAAGATTTGGTAGGGTAGCCGCATTCTTTGGCCAAATATGATCTCATGGGGGGACATCTTTGTTGCGGAGTTGACTGTGCTGTTGATACTGGCTTGTACCTGGGGTAGCCAATCTTCCCAACTATCCGAAAGATCGTTGGCCAAAGGTCTGAGGATTTCAAGCACTTTTCTGTTAGTGCGTTCTACTAGTCCATTCCATTGTGGATGGTAGGCAGTGGCGAAGGTTTGATTTATGTTGTATAAATGTGCTATTTCGCGCATTACTTCGTTCTTGAATTCAGAACCGTTATCAGACAGCATTTGTCTTGGTATATTATACCTGCAGAATATGTTGTTAACCAATGCTTTGGCCACAGTCTCTGCTGTTTTGTCTTGTAGTGGAACTAGGATTGTGTATTTTGACAGATAGTCGACTGCCGTGAGTACATAATTGGAACCTTGATGGCTCGTTGGCATTTTAAGTAGGTCAATAACAAGTGTTTCCCATGGTTCAGCAGGGAGTGGGATGTCTTTGATATTGAGTTGTTTGGGGTCAGGTCCTCTGAATTGGTTGCAAGTGACACATGAGTCCATATGTGTGGTTATGTCTTTTTTCATATGTGTCCAAAAATATGAATGCCTAGCAGTAGTCAGTGTCTTATCCCTGCCTGAGTGGCCTCCCATTGCGCTGTCGTGCAATATGTGTAGGACCTTGGGAACTTGGGCTTTGGGGATGACAGTAACTTCTCTGTCGTTAGTGGTTCTCCTTATGATTCCGTCGACCAGTTTGAGTTCCTCTATAGGGACAGGTGGTCGGGACTGTAAGGGTGTTCTTGAAAGTAGATGTTGTTTTACTTTAGACCATGTCGGGTCTTTGTTTCTTCTCTAAGGTCTTGTATAGGAATACAGGTTGTTTTTGTTAAGGTTGATATGTGAATTTGTCTGCTTAGTGAGTGCTACTACGTTAGCTTTTCCAGCTAAGTATGTGATTTTAGGGTCAAAGTCTAGTAAGGTGGTTTTCCATCTAGCAATTCTGCCATGTAGGTCTTTAGAGTTAAAGAGGTAGACTAGGGGTTGGTGGTCTGTAAAGATATTTATCTTGTATCCTAGTATGAGATATTTAAAATGTTTTAAACCTCATATCAATGCAAGTCCTTCTTTGTGGGTTGTTGAATAATTACTTTCAGGCTTATTTAGTACTCTACTTGCGTATGCAATGGGGTGCTCTTTCCCGTTTTCATCCTTTTGTTGTAGAACTGCGCCTATTCCTTTAGAGGAGGCGTCGGTGTAAAGAAGGAATTCTTTCTTCATGTCAGGAAAGGCTAGGACAGGAGCTGTGGTAAGAGCATTTTTAAGGGTGTCGAAGCTTGTCTGTTCCGCTTCAGACCATTTGAATGTCTCGCCTTTTCTTGTGAATTTGGTGAGAGGGGATGCTATGTGTGCAAAATTTTGTATGAAGTGTCTATAGTATGAGGCTAGTCCTACGAAACTTCTTGTTTCATCTGCGTTTCTGGGGGTTGGGAAATTTGCTATGGTATTTATTTTGTCTGTGGTGGTATGGATGCCTTGGGTGTCTACCTTATGGCCTAGGAAGGTGAGTTCCGTCTGTAGGAATTTGCACTTTCCTAGTTGGATTTTCAATTCCGTGCTTTTTAGTCTTTTTAGGATAATCTCTAGTATATGGAGGTGGTCAGTTTGTGTGGGGCTATAGATGATGAGGTCGTCTAAGTAGACGAATAATGAGACTCCTATCATATCGCTGAAAATGCGATTCATTAATCTCTGTTGGGTTGAGGGGGCATTCTTAAGGCCAAAGGGCATGCGCTCGAAGTGGAAATGTCCCTTATCTGTGGAGAATGCAGTTACGGGTTTTGATTCATCTGTCAGTTTCACTTGCCAGAAGGCTGACTTAAGGTCAATTGTGGAAAATACAGAATTCCCGTTTCCTATAGATTGCAAGACATCTTGCATGGCAGGTAGTGGGTGTGGGTCAGATTGAGTTAGGTGATTGATTTTCCTAAAATCTACAACAGGGCGTAGAGTTCCGTCTTTCTTAGGGACTAGGAAGAGGGGACTGTTCCAAGGGGAATCTGAGTGAGAAATTACACCTTGGTGTAACATATCATGCACACTGTTGTTTACTTGTGTTTTCCTACTGTGGGGTATGCGGTAAGCGGGGGTGTATGAGGGGGTGGTGTTGGGGGGGATTTGGATGTGGTGTTTAGTTATATCACATTTGCCTAGAGGTTCGCCTTCTAAGGCGATAGCCGATCTATTCCTTTGGAGGAGGTTTAGTAGCTTGTTACGTATCTCTTCGTTGGCTGATGTTGTTATTTGGTTGGGGTGGATAGGGGTGAGGTTTTGTGTTTGTCCTACAGTGTTGATGTGTTGTGGGAGTGGTTCTTGGATTGGGGAATTATGGAGGTGGACTGAACAAATGTTTGTGTTCTTTCTGATTTTGCGGTGTTGGTCGGAGAGATTTGTTAACATAGCTAGGGTGTGCTTATTTTCTGACACTAAATCCCATGAAGGTTCGAGGGATATGGTGTCTCTTGACGTGTCTGGGTCAATTATGACATCCTGATGTTCGATTGCTCCGGGTATATAAAGTGGGACTGTTATTGAATGTCTAGGGGGTATGATGACTGTGTTAGACATCAGTGCCTTTGAGGTGACATAAGGTGGTGGACGGAATGAGTAGCTCTTAGTTGGAGTGGGGTTATTTAAGCCAGATAGACATGAAAGAGGTTGTGTGTCTGGATCGGGTGTTTCAGGAATTTTGGAGTTGTCATTTTCATCTCGGAAGGAGATTTTGTTGGTATCTAAGTTGATGATGGATTTCCAGTCGAGACTCCATGCATCTGCTAAGTGGAAGGATGTGAGGCCTACCTGGGATTTGTTAATTTCTATATCTAAGTCTATCATATCATGAAGTGATATGGTACTTCCTTCTATCAGTAGGCCTTCTGTGTTGGAGTACTGGATTTGGGGTGGGTCATTAAGTGATTCGTAGAGAGCTCTGGGGATGAGGTTCAGGTTTGTGCCTGTATCAACCATCATGTCAACACTGATGTGATCTAGTGTTACCTTTAGAGTGATATAGTTGTGGGGTGGGTTGGACGTTCCTATGGTGGTCTGGTGCGTGAGGCTGGTACACGTTCCCCCAATCGGTGTTGAGTTGTGTGTGTTGAGTTTGACGTTCTGTGGGAGTATGGTGTTTGTTGTGATGCCGTAACTGGTCTGTTTGTTCTCTGAGGATGTGGTTGTGATCTTTGTTGAGAGCATTCCTCGTTGGAGTGAGTTGTGGTTTTGTGTAGGTTGCAGTATTTACCTGGCCGTGTTGGTCTTGATATGTTGAGTGGTGTGTGTGGGGGGGGGTGCGTGGGTGATTGGTTTTGTTGTTGGGGTCTACATTGGGAATCTGTGTGGGAGGTAGTTCCATGAACTGAGCAAGGAGTAGTGCGGTGTTGTGTCTGTGGTTGTTGGTGTTGCTGTGCTCTACATTGGGCATCTGTGTGAGTCGTTGTTCCATGAACTGAGCAAGGGGTAGTGCGGTTTTGTGCTTGTATTTGTTGTTTTTGTGTGCAGTCTCTGGTGTTGTGAGTTGTTGAAAGATGGTAGGAACACCAGGTTGATGGTTGTGCTGTATTGGAGCTAGGGGCCTGGTGTGACTGAAGGCTATTTAGTCTAGCATAATGGTGCTGGTCGGAGAGGGAAATGTTGCAAGCGTTGGTGATATCTAAGATATAATTATAAGCTAATGGGTTTCTGGTGTTTAAATCCCTTCTAGCTGCTTCTTTTTGACACTTTGGTGGGAGTTGGGAAAGATAAAGGCCTATCTCTAGTAATGTGTATAGGTTTTCTAATGTCATTGCTTTTTTTCCTGAGATGTTTGTGAAGGTCCAAGGGCTTTGGTTTTCTAGATTTTCCCTAATTTCTTTTATTGCATTGGCAACATTGTCTTTGATGTTAGTCTGTTTTTGAGTTCTAGTGTTGTTTAGAAATGTGAGGAGAAAGTTAATGTTGTTTGTTTGTTCTGAAAGACATTTAACAGATGGGATTTGTATTCATTGTATGTTATTCCACCAGCAATAAGGTTATCAAGCATTCGAGCCGTGGATCTATGCTCATCTGAGGCTTGTATATTCTGGCGGCATAGATTTATCTTCTCTAAGTTAGAGTAGTTAGGATTTTTAGAGAAAAAAAGGTCACATGATATGAATGTCCGCTAGTTTGAGAGAAGGTGGGGATTTCGGTTAGAGGGGAGATAGTCTGGTAGTTATTGACTATTGTAGGTTGGTGTTGGGATGTATGTGGGTTGGTTGGCAGTTGGGTTGGGTGGGGATGTTGTGATGGGAGTTGTGGGTGAGGATGTTGCGATGGATTTGGGGCGGCGTTTGGTGTTGGGTAGGGGTCTGAGGTGAAGGATGTTTGACTTGACGTTTGGTTTGGAGAAGGGCAGGGTAACTTCTCGTATGCATGGGTTGTGGGGTTTGGGGGTTGTTGTTGGGGGTCTACATGAGGGGCAACTTGGAGTTGTGGTGAGGTGTGGGGGAGGGGGTTGAGGGGTAAGAGTGGTTGGTTTATGTCAAGCAGTTCTTCGTGGAATGGGACATATTCTAAGTGTGGGTTGTCAACGTTATTCTCGGGAATAATTGTAGAATCTACTTTAGGTGTGGAATCATCGATGTCACTGGGGGGTTTCTTTTCTTTCGAGGGAGAAAGGAATTAGTCAATTAAATTCTTGACTTTGGATCTCGTTCCTGAAGCCATGTTAGTGTCTAACTAGGGATGCATGCATTACCTAAAAGATAGTGTGTTATAGTTAGATAAGAGGAGAGATATAAGTCATCAATGGGTAATATATAGAATATTATAATAAAAATGTGTATAATGCAAACAAGAATCACTTAACTGATAAAATGCATATCAAAATGATACAATGTATGTAAAACAGGGTAATAATAATGTCATAAAATTGTAAATATGCATAAAAGGGTAATATGAAAGTTCTTGTAGGTACAATATATATAACAAGGTAATAGTGAAATCTATAAAAATTAATGCATGCACAAATATATGTTAAGTTAGAAGTTGGCAAAATACATATAGGGGGTAATTATAATTTGCATTTGTAAAGTATGGTAATGTTGAAATACAGTTACGTAAGTTTTATATTAATTTATAGTAATTGCTGCAAGTACTTAACGTATGAACAATATAGTATTATTAAATTTATATATATATATAAGGCACTGGTTATGTTGTGAGTAATTTCATATAGTTTATATTATATAGCACTGTTACCTTGGACACTCGAAATTGTAAGTGTAGACAGCTGTGTAGTTACCGTTAGGTGGGGCTGTCGCTGTCCGTAGATTTGTTTGTCTTGACGTACGATGATTTGGAAGATTTCTTTTTGTTGGTAGGTTATTTTGATGATATGTGTGTTGATTGATGGGCGATTACCTCCAGGTGAGGCTGCTTGTGGTTGGGTACATCTAGACGTATGAAGTCTAGGTGTATGGTGCTCGCATGGAATGGGAGAGAAAAGCGAGTATCAGGGGGATTTCAGGGGTAGACGGGAATTATTAATATAATAAAATGGTATGAAGGGTGGATAGGAATTACAATATTTACCTTGATATGGGTTTTAGGTGGTTGGAGTCGGTTGCGACGATTGCCCGGAATTGTGTACTTGGTGTTATGGTGCTTGAATGGTGATAGAGTTGTGTAGAGTTGACAGGTTCTTCTATTCTGACAGAGGTGTCACTGTAGACATCTGTCTACAGAGACTATGGTAGCGTACTGCCACCAGGTGGTTTAAAATCGAAAGCCTTTGATTTCACCACCGATTCTAAGATTGATGCAATCTTATAATTCAGACTGTCGTCTCGAAGGGAGTGGTTGGTGGAGGGGTAGTGGGTAGACGTGTCGTTTGCTTGGAAGCTTGCTGACGAAGCGATGTCTGCTTCGTGGACAGTGTTCTTCTGAGCTGTAGGCGTTGCTGGTTTGCTTGGAGCTGAATAGAATCAAGTGGCTTGATTCTTTTACTCTGGGAGCTTGATTGAAGATATGAGAAGTCGAAGATAAACGATTTCTTCTTCGTTGACCGTGGTCTGCTCCTTCTGAGTGGTAGGCGTGGCTCGAATGGCTGAAGATTTTATTCGGCCTTCTGTGGTAGGCACGAGTGTAACCAGTGTTTCTTGGTGTAAAGTAGGCTTGACTCTTCGGAGTTTAGAAATGGGAAGCACCGCTCGCCAGTTGGATTGGTTGTGTAACCTTGGTTGTATGGCTGAGGACGGCGTTTCTATTCAGAGCGTGGGAGCACCGCTGCCGCCAATGTAGCGATGTCGATGTAATCTAGTCTTGTCAGCGGTGGGATTTACATCAAATTCGCTCTCTTTCAAATTTTTCTGGTTTATTAAAGTTCAACACATAATTATAACAGTTCTGTACACAATTGATCTAGGGCACGTCACACACCGACTAGCTGTTGGAGCCGTGCACTGCGGTTTTGTCTTCCGGAAATGCTGAGTTTGCTGAATTTTGAGGTGCTCTCAGTCACCTTGTCAAGATTTTTAGTCGGAGTGTTTGGCCCTTTACAAGTTTGTTCTTGGTTCATAATTACTACCTATATCCCATTCTACAATACATAATATATCCAGGGGGGAAGGGTTGATTACTATTGTGTTGCCGTGTGTTATTCCGAATTGGCGATTGACTGCATCTATTGGTGTGTGTTCGTGTGTCTGTGTGTGAGTCCGCCTTTGTGCGCTTGCTAAATTGCTGATTCGGCTGTCGCCGCTCTGTGGCTCGGAGCGGATGTGTGGCGCCACGATGTCTGGGTGATTGTGACATTGCCCGCATGGTGCATGGGAACGTGGTGATGTGGTTAATGTGGTGTATACAACACACACACACACACACACACACACACACACACACACACACACACACACACACACACACACACACACACACACACACACACACACACACGCGCGCGCGCGCGCGCGCGCACACACACACGCACACACATACGCACACACACATACAGACACACACACACACACACACACACACACACACACACACACACACACACACACACACACACACACACACACACACACACACACACACACACACGACTCGGTGGCGCTGTTGGTAGAGTCCCCGACTGTCACTACGGTGGTCTAGGTTCGAATGCTGCCCAGGGCTGAAATAATTTCAGTATCGCTGCCCTTCTAGTCGTTACTGTAACTCTCGTGGGCGAGGAGTTGGGTGTGTGTGTGTGCGTGTAAGGTCACAGCATTGCCCATAGATCGGTCATATGAGCTCTGAGCTGTCTTCCGGGAGGGAAATAGCTGTCGATCACGAGTCCATGATCAAAAGACCAAGGTGATTACACAAACACACACACACACACACACACACACACACACACACACACACACACACACACACACACACACACACACACACACACACACACACACACATTGTGACAGGTTAGAAGTTGGAAGAAGAAGACACGGGTTTAGGTCCTAGTTTATTCCTGACCAGTTTCACTGAGAGCTTCTTCAGAGGAATTTTACTCTTGGATGAAGCTGGCGATATGCATAAAAGACCCGCCACTACAATCCCACCAACTAGGCAGGGGATGCGGAGTCCTAATAAATGAACAAATAAATAATCAACTCTTCTATGTATACCACCAGCTTCATCCAGGAGTATAATTTCTCTGAACAAACTCTAAGCGAAACCGGTCAGGAATAAACTCGAACCTAGACCCGCGTCTTCTTCCACCTTCCCCATAGGGAGTAATTGGTGAGGAACAGTGTGGATTTAGATCGGGTAGAGGTTGTGTAAATCAGATTTTTGTGGTAAGACAGATATGTGAGAAAGCTATAGGAAAGGGGAGTGATGTTTTTTGGGCCTTTATGGACCTGGAAAAGGCTTACGATAGGGTAGACAGAAAGGCACAGTGGGAGGTTTTGCGGATATACGGGATAGGAAGAAAGCTTATAGGAGTTTTCAAGAGTTTTTATGAGAGTAGTAGAGCTTGTGTCAGGATTAGAAATGGAGAGAGTGAGTGGTTCGAGGTAAAGGTGGGACTTCGTCAGGGATGCGTTATGTCGCTTTGGCTGTTCAACTTATACATAGATGGGGTAGTGCGAGAGGTAAATGCAAGGGTAGTGGGTCAGGGATTGGAGATGGTTAAAGAAAATGGAGAAAAGTGGGAGGTGAGCCAGCTGTTGTTTGCGGACGACACTGCACTTGTGGCAGGATCGGAGGAGGGATTGAGGAAGTTGGTGACAGAGTTTGGGAGAGTGTGTGATAGAAGAAAGCTGAAGATAAATGTGGGTAAAAGTAAGGTGATGAGATGTACAAGGGGTGAAAGTGGCAGTAGACTGGAAGTGAGCATTAAGGGAGAGCGACTGGAGGAAGTGGATAGTTTTAGATACTTGGGTGCAAATGTGGCAGGAAAAGGTGGAGTGAAGGTGGAGGTAGAATGTAGACTGAGAGAAGCGAGTAAATGCCTTGGTGGATTAAAGAGTGTAATGAGGAATAGACATTTGGGAATGGATGCTAAGAGGAGACTGTATGGAGGAGTGATTGTGCCAACAGCACTGTATGGGGCAGAAACATGGAACATAAGAGAAGAAGAGAGAAGGAGTTTGAATGTGTTTGAGATGAGGTGTTTGAGAAGTATGATGGGGGTTACTAGACTAGATAGAGTGAGAAAGGAGGAGGTGAGGAGGAGAACAGGGGTGGAAAGGGGGTTGGGAGATAGGGTTGATAAAAGATTATTAGGATGGTTTGGACACATGGAAAAATGAGTGAAGAAAGACTAGTAAAAGAGGTATGGAAGGCAGATGTGGGGGGAGTGAACATGAAGGGACGTCCTAGGATGAGGTGGATGGATGGGGTGAAGGGGGCTTTGGGGAAGAGGGGAATGTCTGTTGAGTAAGGACGGGAGAGGACAGAAGACAGGGGTGAATGGAGAATGGTTGTATATGGATGATGTTGTGATGCATGAGGTGGAATGGGTGGGGGGATGGGGGGTGAGGTAGTATGTGTGAGCAAATTTGACGCAGCCCGAAGGGGTTTCTCCCCGTCTTCTCCTTTATGCATGGGGGGACGGAGAGGGGGGGTCGCCGATTTAATGAAGCTGCCTTGCTGTGGTTGTGCTGTGTCTTGCGACACTGCTTCTGACCCAGGGCAGTGGACAAGGTGCAGGGATGACCCGTCATCCAGGAGGTGTTAAGATGAGAGGGAGGGTGGAGGGGTGTGGAGTTTATTCAGGGATGGAATGGGTGGGAATGATTTTATGCCTTTTCCTTTTTGGCTACCTCCCTTGTAAGGGGGAAAAAGCCTTGGTATATGTATGTATATATGTATGTATATATATAATATATAATATATATATATATATATTTATATATATAAATATATACGAGTATATGGGTGGGGACGAACTCGGAGATTATCTTCCCGTTGCCTCTCTCCAAAGCCCATCAACACACTTTCACACTTTCCCAAGCGGCTGGGTTTTAGTCTCCGGGCCAGGTTCCAACATCACTCTTTCTATGACGTCCTACTATCATCTATGTCGTTTTACTTGAGAGGCGCAGACTACCGGCAATTGCTCTCCTCCCCTAGTTGCCAGCAACCCTGCACTCATACAGCATCGAGTCTAACGTTTCTTCCCGGAGAGATCTGTGAGAGAACTCTAAGACCGTTATTGACTGCCTAAGGTTTTGGATTTCTGGCCAGAGAAGCCCAAGGTGACTGTAATTTACACACAACTTCTACACCAACAACGCCTACTTTTACAACTCTCACTCTTACAACTCCGCAAAAAGAAGAAGAAGAAGAAGAAGAAGAAAAAAGTAGCTCCCCCATTCTTTCTTCTGGATGTACTCCTCTATTCAGATCCATTTTCCAAGTTTCCTCTCCGTCCCTTCAGAATGTGTCTTCATTTTACCTTTGCCCCCACCCCTTCATCTATCCTTCCATCCGTCAAACCTCTGTTGATTCATTACTTGCCCTCTTCTATCTATTCTCCAAAGTGATATAAATATTTCTATGTTCTATTAGACCCTATTTTCTCTATTCTCCTACCCATTACCCGACCTTACTTCATCAGCACTACATCTCCTAAAATCTTGGTTCTCCAACATTGGGCCTCATGTCCTCCGACAATCCTTACATCTCCACTCCGTCCACAGTCTCTCCATCTTTGGCCTTTGCGTTCCTCAATTCTTCGTCGTTTAATTCATCTCCTATCCAAGGTCAGTGGTTTACCCTGACAGCCCAAACTCGACCTGCCTCTGTCTTGGATTGAATCTTTCCTAATACTTTATTTTCCACAATAATTTGATGTCTCTTCCAGAACCCATAAACTTATCTTTTCAGGCACCACGCTAATGATAATTTTCGCAGAAATTTTGGAAGGAAATTCATTTAACAAGGTCGTACTGGGGTCCAGTACTCATGAAACCAGAGATAATTCTTGCATTATTTTTCGGGAAGAAACTCGCTCGAGAAAGCGGTATTGAGTTCTAGTACTCCTGAAACGATATACATCAATCAGTCAACTAGGGAAAACACAGTTATAACGCACAGCAGCATCCACTCTTTCCTACACCTGTAGATAAGCTCTTCGGTAGATTCCTGGCTCATCTTGATCTTTTTGAGACACATACACTAAGTCATTTTGGGCTTGATAATTATAGTTTCCTTGCTACTCAAAAAAAACCTTGTGCAGTTGACGTCATAGTAGGAAAAAAAAATCTCCAAACCACTGCATTTTTCCTCCTGCCTTCATGCTTTGACATTTTTCCTCAACAGCACCTCCATTATCAATACTTAAAAGATAGTATAATAATAATAAGTTCTTAGCATTGTCGATTGCCACATGAATTTTTTTTTGCATCGAACATGGACCTATTTTGGCACGCGCGCTTGAAAAGGTTGCCTACCCCTGCACTAGGACGTCTGTAGTACTGCGGCCAGTTCGGAATACTTGTTGGTGATATGAGAGAAAAAATGTTTACGGAAACAATTTGTAGGTGAGATTGGGTGGTAGTTGTTTGGAGAGGTTTTGTCCAACTCCACCACTATCTCATCCAGCACCACTACCTTAACCTAATTCAATATCTGCATCATTGCTTACTCCACTGACCCCCAAGCTGAATTCCATCTGCACAACCCATGTCTCGCCTCCTTCTCTTCCTCCCACTCCTCATCCCCCTTCTTTCTTCCTCTTCCTCTCTTTTCTTCCTCATGTTTGTTTTCTTTTTCTTTCTCTTCTAATCCTTCTCCTCTCTCACTTCCTTTCCCTACTCTCCCTTCTCCTCTTCCTTCTCTTACTATTACTTGTCTTAGGCTTCTTCCTTCTCCTTTTCTTTCACCTATTCTTCCTTTTTCTCTTCCTCCTCATCTTTCTCTTCGTCCTCTTCCCCCTACTCTTCCGTCTTACCAATCTGTTACTCCTACTTTGTTTATTTATCTAGTTAATCTAATCTGTTAGTCTGTCAATTCTACAGTATCATTTTCTCCTTTTCTATCTATTCCTCCTCATTTTCCTAACATTCTCCAATTTTGCATTCTCCTCCTTATTTCCCTTTTCCCCTCCTCTTTTTTCTCTCACACCTTCTCCTCTTCCTCCCCCTCCCTCATCTATTCTCCTCTTTCTATTTCTACTCCTTGTTCTCGTGCTAACAGGAGACAAAATTAAGTGGTGGCCTATTAATCTCCTTGATTAAGTGGCGGCTTATTAATTGATACTGTGAACAGATTATCCCAAAGACATAGGAAGATCTTAATGTTACGAGTCAGAAGTGTTCGTAAGATTCGTAACAACATTTGATTCTCTCTCTCTCTCTCTCTCTCTCTCTCTCTCTCTCTCTCTCTCTCTCTCTCTCTCTCTCTCTCTCTCTCTCTCTCTCTCTCTCTCTCTCTCTCTCTCTCTATATATATATATATATATATATATATATATATATACAGACGCTCCTCAACTTACGTTTTAGTTACGTTCCGAACGGCCGAACGTAAATTGAAAATGAACGTAAGTTGTTACTGTACTATACATCCGTAAATTCTATTACCGTATCTTATAAAACACCCCTAAATCATTAATTATACACATAACATTGTAAAATAATAACATTCATTTCAAATAAATTAAATTCAAGCAACATAAATTGAGATGGTGGAGGAGGAGGGGGAGGAGGAGGAGAAGGAGGAGGAGGAGGAGGAGGAGGAGGAGGAGGAGGAGGAGGAGGAGGCAAGGCATGCACAGTTTGTCGTTTTTACAATGTAAACAATGGACGCAGCGTCATGCGTAAGTTTCGTTTGAACTACGGAGAGGGCGCTAAACTAAAAAATTCACTCAAAAAAAAAAAAAAAAAATGTTTTTACAATTTTTTTTTTTACAGTCAGTTCAAACGCAAAATCGAAAAAACGTAAAACGAATGAACGTAAGTAGAGGAGCGTCTATATATATATATATATATATATATATATATATATATATATATATATATATACATATATATATTATATATACATATATATATATATATAATGTAAAAATGAGAGATTGGGTGGTGAAAAAAAAAAAAAAAAAAAAAAAAAATGGACTAGGGAGTGCGAGCATGATCTCCTTCAGAGAGTTGTATTAACATTGGTCACATTCTATACCACTCCTGGCCGAACCTCAGTCAGGTTAGAACGCCTGGGTAGTAATCAAGTGTCCCCTCTTCCCTCCGTCTTATCGCGTCTAGCACGAGGACACTAGCCACTTTTGACAAACAGGTAAATCTTTCTTTTTCTATATGTGTTTTCATTTGTACTTATGTATGCAGTTTCAACCGTTTTTTCTTGTTTTCTTTTCTAAACAATTTTAACGAACTTTAGCCTCCTTGCAGTGGGGTATGTGATCATACCTGTCCATATGCTGGACTAAGGAGTTTGATGTTGTATGGGTTTTAATGTAATTTCTATGCTCAGATAAGCGTTTATCTAAACCCCGAATTGACTCTTCAAAGTAAGAAGCAAAGCATCCTTTACATGGGATTTGGTAAACAACACTTAAATCATTAATACGATATTTGTTTAATTTTCGCTAGTCTATTGGGGGAGACTTTGGCTGTATTTATTCCACCATTTATGAGGAGTCTGTCGATACTTTTGGTGTTTATGGAGTTCAGACCCGTATATATATTGACTTTTTCTCACCCTCAGTTCCTTGAGTACTTGCCCTCCTATTTTGAATTTCAATAGCGTTCATCCTGCATTCCTGCATATTAAGCCACTAGGGCATTTAAATTCTCTGAAAGCTTTTGTAATGTAATTAAGTTCACCTTCTGCGTATACACTGCTACAAATTTTGAAAGCTCAAAGAAAGAAAATAATCGAAACTCCGGTTTTCATTTTCCTGCCATGACCTGAACAATAGTGCACAAAATCATTCCTGTTTGAAGGTTTCCTATACACTGCAAACTTCACTTCCTTACCTGCTCTACGGATCATCGTGCCGAAGAATGGTAGTTCACCTTTCTTCTCTGTGTCTTTGTTAACACCACTGAATCTCCTTGATTCATTTTCCACACACACACACACACACACACACACACACACACACACACACACACACACACACACACACACACACACACACACACACACACACACACACACACACACACACACACACACACACACACACACACACACACACACACACACACACACACACACACACACACACACACACACACACACACACACACACACACACACACACACACACACACGACTCGATGTCGCAGTGGTTAAAGTTTCCGGCCGTCACTACGGCGGTCCGGGTTCGAATCCCGCCCAGGACTGAAGGTTTCCTATACCCTGCAAACTTCACTTCCTTACCTGCTCTACGGATCATCGTGCCGAAGAATGGTAGTTCACCTTTCTTTTCTGTGTCTTTGTTGACAACACTGAATCTCCTTGATTCATTTTCCACACACACACACACAGACACACACACACACACACACACACACACACACACACACACACACACACACACACACACACACACACACACACACACACACACACACACACACACACACACACACACACACACACACACACACACACACACACACACACACACACACACACACACACACACACACACACACACACACACACACACACACACACACACACACACACACACACACGACTCGATGTCGCAGTGGTTAGAGTTTCCGGCCGTCACTACGGCGGTCCGGGTTCGAATCCCGCCCAGGACTGAAATAATCTTAATATTGCTACGCTGCGAGTCGTTACTCCAACTCACGTGGGCGGGGAATTGGATGTGTGTGTGTGTGTGTGTAGATTACAACATTACTTATAGATCGATCATATATGAACTCTGAGCTCTCTTTCGAGAGGGAAATAGCTGTCGATCACGATTCCAACACGTGATCCAAGACCATGGTGAATCACACACACACACACACACACACACACACACACACACACACACACACACACACACACACACACACACACACACACACACACACACACACACAGACTCGGATTAACGGCGAAGATTGGAACTCCGGAAAAAACGCAAATTTCGTGGATTTCAGTGAAGAGGGAGTACCTGTGTTGCATTAGTAGGGAAGAGGAAAGTTGGTGGTGTAGTGGGCAAATGAAGAAAAAAGAGAATGGGGGGCATTATTGAGGAAGGGGTGTCAACAAAAGGTGTGCAAATGACACAGACGAGGTCGAACAAGTGAGCAGAGGTATTAAAACTAGAAATGGAAAAAGCAGATAGTTACTTCTATGGATTTAGTGAGGGAGGAGATGACAACCTCCCACGATTAGTAAGTCTATTGGAGAAAAAAAGAAGAAAAAAAAAATGAACGAAGCATGGGAGGTCAGGTTTAACCAACTAACACTAGTTACACTAGTTACACAAATAACTGATAAACTGGAAGAATTAGAAATATGGATAAGAGCAGCGTAATGGAAGGTGAAGATAATCATTTCCAAGGATTTAATGAGGGAGGAGATGACAACCTCCCCTGATTAGCAAGTCTAGAGGAAAAACTAGAGAAAATGAACAAACAGTGGGAGGTTAGGTTCAGTCAACTTACACGGATTACACAAAGAGATGATAAATTGGAAAAACTAAAGATGGAGAACCAAAACCTTATTAAAGAAATAGAAGAATTAAAAAGACAGTTAAAAGAAGTAAAGGATGATGAGGGATTAAAGAAAAATAATAAAGAGAATAAAGAGTCCATAGCAAAAGAGGTACAGGGTTGGAGAAAAGTCCAAGAGAACAACAAAATTGAATTTAGAGATAGAATAAAACAACAGATGAAAGAACAATCTAAGGACACAGTTATTGAAATAATGAGAAAAAAATATAGTAAGAGACTATTGAATTTAGAGATAGAGTAAAACAACAGATGAAAGAAAAAACTAAGGACACAGTTATTAAAATGATGAGAGAGAAAGAAAATATAGTCAGAGACTTGGCAAATAAAAAGAAAGGTATAATTATATTAGGAATGGAGGAGAAGCATAATCCAAATAGGACTACAAGAGTATGGGGGGGGGGGGAAGAAAATGTAAACAATGTATTGAAATAGTTCAAGAAGATGAACAAAAAATAGGGAAAGAAATTGAAGAAATATATAGATTGGAAAAATATAATATAGACAAGACCAGACCAATTAAGGTTAAATTCAGGTCACAAACGACAACAGAGAATATCTTATCAAAAACAGGGAAACTAGCAAAAAGTGATCAGTATAAACAGGTATGGATAAAAAGAGAGATGAATAAAGAGGAAAGAGAGAAAGAGAAAACAAAAAGAATAGAAACTAAGGAAAAAACGAGAACAGAACAGAATCAGACAAAGAGAAATTCTATTGGAGAGTAGTGGATATGAAAGTGAGGAAATGGTTCATAGCAGAGAAAAACGGAAGGGAAACAGAAAACAGGATGGAGGTAACAGTAAATTAAAAGTGTCTTTCACAAATATAGATGGCTTAATAACAGGTTTGAATGAACTGAATGATTACCTGAAGGAAAATTGAAAGGACCACTACCTCCCAACAGTGTAGGACATTGCGCACATAATTATTAGATTAGAAACAGAGGGGTAAAACAAAGGGGTAGAGTTATGTTCCTAAGAAGGATATAAATGTGAGGAATGTTACATATGGAAAGAATAGAGTGTAGATAATTATGATGGAAATAAAGGACAGGGATGGGAAGAGCAGGAAGTTTGTGGTAAATTATGTGCCTCCTAAAACGGCTTCGTGGGAAGAGAGAAAACACAAAAATATGTTAGAAGACACAAGGATAACATTAAATAAGATAATGGAAGATGGAGGAAGAATAGTTATAATGGGTGACTTTAATTGCAAAGAAATCTGCTGGGAAGAGATGACAGTGAAGGGTGGAGACGACCTATGGGGAAGTGTACTACTTGATATGATTATAGAACATACAATGGTACAATGAATAAAAGAGAATATTAGGTATAGAAATGAGGAAGAACCATCGAGACTGGACCTAATAATGACATCAGAACCTGAAATAGTTGACAAGATTGAATATAAGACACCAATAATTAAAAGTGACCACATATTAGTTGAACTGGAACTAAATGAGGAAAAATACTTGGAAAAAAACGAACAATATAGAAAGGGAAGATTGATGTATGGATTTTTTTATATAAAATAAGAGAATTAAAAAAAGAAAAAGGGAAAAAAAGATTGGGAAAGGATACACAAGGAGGAAACAACAGTAGAAGATAAATGGAATATTTTGAAAAAAAAAAATCATAAAGAAGGAGTGGAAAAGTATTCCAAGACAAAAACAAGAAAAAGGACATGTAAAGTGTTGGTACAACAAAATATGTAGGGAGTTAAAAGACAAAAGGGATAAAGCTCGGATAAAATGGAAGAAATACAAAAGACCCGAAAAATGGAAAATAAATACTAGTTATAGAAATCAATATGTACAAGTGTGCAGGGAAGAAAAGAAAAAATACGAAAAAGATGTCACAGAAAAATGTAAAGATCAACCAAAACTATTTTATAGATTTGTAAACAACAAACTGGAAAACAAACAAGAATTAGTGAAACTAAGACAAGCAGGAGTTGAATACATAGAGGAAATAGAAATGGCAGAAATTATGAACAAGCATTTTAAATCAGTGTTTACGAGGGAGAACATGCAGCTTAGAGATGTCGAGTGGGAGGAGAAGATCCCTCTATGAAAGAGATAGAAGTAACAGGGAAAGAAATAATGAATCACTTGACTAATCCCGATTTTAGAAAATTGCATGGTCCAGATGAAATGGCAAACTGGATTTTGAGAGAATACAGGAATGAACTAACAGACAAAATACATAATCTAATAAGCAGTTCATTGAAAGAAGTAAAAGCTCCAAAAGATTTGAAAAGAGCAAATATAGTACCAATACATAAAGGGGAAAACGAGGAAGACCCTGTTCACTATAGACCGGTCTCTCTTACAAGTACGATAGCTAAAATTTGTGAAAGAACTATCAAAATTAGATGGGTAAGGCACAGGGAAAAAACAATGTACTAAATCAAAGGCAGTTTGGATTTAGACAAGGAAGAACATGTGTCACAAACTTGATGTGTTTCTATTCAAGACTAATAGATATAATATAAGAAAGAGATGGGTGCGCTGATTGTGCATTTCTAGATATGAAAAAAAGCTTTTGATAAGGTGCCACATAAGAAATTGCTAAATAAATTAGAATCTGCAGGAGGAATATAGGGGAAACTGCTGAAGTGGATGGAAGACTTCTTGCATGAAAGAAAAATGAGAGTGGTGATAAGAGACAAACATTCTAATTGGGATGAAGTAATTAGTGGATTTCCACATGGAACAATTCTGGCCCCAATAATGTTTTCTATATATATTAATGATATGAATAAAGGAATTGAAAGTTATGAGTTTCTTTGCGGACGATGCAAAACTGCTGAAAAAAGTGAACACTAGAAAATTGTGAGTCGCTACAGAGTGATCTCAATAAAGTATTGGAATGGATTAGGAAGTGGGAGATGGAATTTAGTATTAAGAAGTGTAGTATAATGGAATTTGGAAAAAGCAAAAAAGAATAGTGGGATCATATAAATTGGGAGAAGAAGAAATAAAAAAGTAGAAAATAAGAAGAACCTGGGAATCATTATTATGAATAGTATGTCCCCTGAGAAACATATAAACACAATTTTTGGAGAAACTTTATAATTTGATAAAAACAATCAAAGTGGCATTTACATACCTGGACGAAAAAATGGTGAAGAAAATACTGGATTCGAGTATGCAGCGACGACGTGGTCACCAAGTACAAAAAATGTATAACAAAACTTGAAAGAATACAAAGAGCAAATACGAAATTGGCACCAACACTCTCAGAACTATCATATAAGGAGAGACTAGCAAGCTTTGAGCTACATACATTAGAATAGAAACTATTGATAGATAGGATCTAATAAAATGGGATAGTAGAGACACAAGAGGACACGGAAAGAAAATCAAGAAAGACAATTATAGAAGAGACCTGAAAAAGAACAGTTTTCCTCACAGGGTAATAAACGTTTTGAACAAGTATGATGAAAATGTGGTGTGTACAAAAACGATACACAAATTTAAAAACAGTCTAGATAAAACGAGATATGGAGACGGGACACCACGAGTATAGCTCCCCTTCCCGTAAAATACAACTAGGTAAATACAACTAGGTAAACTAGGTACACACACACACACACACACACACACACACACACACACACACACACACACACACACACACACACACACACACACACACACACACACACACACACACACACACACAGACACACACACACACACACACACACACACACACACACACACACACACACACACATATATATTCAAATATGTATATATTTTTCTATGTATGCATATATATATATATAGATATATCACCTTCACCATCTGGCCTAAATAATTATACTCTTCAACTTCCTCAAGACTCTCATAATCAATTACAATCTCTTTACTTTGAACTTTCGTGTTGAACATTACTTTGGTTTTACTCTTATTCATTTTAAACCTACCTTGAGACTTTCCTACAACGAACTACAACGAACTCCTAAAGGAAAATTTTGCTTCAAAGACTCATACGTTCACTTCTAACCTGAAAAAGTCGGGTTGATACCAAACTTTCCTGTGGATGACGTAAGCTTATTGGGGGAAATAGGAATTGGGCAAGCATGGAGTGAGATGAAATATGAATAGATTTTAGATAAAAATGTACGAGATGAAAGGGATTATAGGATCAATAGTGAAGCATTCGGGTATAGTTGTTTTTTGTACATCTGATGAACATTAATAATGTGTTAATATACGGATTAAAGGATTGACCCTTGTGCTTTCAGAGGAAGATGAAGCAAGCATTATGGGGGTAAATAGGAAAAGCAAAGTATTACGTGAATGACATGATTACTTTTTTTTTTCTTTTTAAGGATGAACATCTCCGATTATGGTCGGTAAAGTTATTACTAACAGTTCTTAAAGTGTGATTTCTTTAAGGATGAAATAAATGATCTAGGGCGTGTAATATCTACAGAAGACATAAGACCTCAGGCGGAAAAGATCGCAGCCATTAGAAATTTCCCGAAATCGGTTAAGTTGAATGAATTACAACAATTCATTGGTCTTTCAAACTTTTACAGAAAATTTATTCGTAATTTCGCGCAAATTGCAAAACCTTTCACGGTTATGATGAAAGGGCCATGCCACAAAAGTAATACCAAAATTACATTAAATTGGACAAAGGAAGCAGATGAAACTTTTCAAATACTAAAAGATACCCTCATACAGGATGTAATTCTTTCGTACCCAGACTTCACAAATTTCTTCGTTCTCAACACAGACGCGAGTGACTTTGCGATCGGTGTACTACAGCAGCCTGATGAGAATGGTCAAAGGCGACCAATCTCATTTTTCAGCCGTACACTCAACGAAAGCGAGAGAAAGCGCTGCGGTTGAAAGGGAAGCGCTTGCGGTGTACTATGGATTGACAGTTAACAGACCATTTATATTAGGATTTCCGATAACTGTGGCTTTTTGGATACTCAGGATCGAGTACACGTGTATTGCAATGGCAGATGGCGGTGGGTGACTTTGATTTAACAATTCAGTATATACCAGGCAGGGAAAATGTAGTGGCTGATGCCTTGTCCAGAATAAGAGAGGTAGACCATCCCATTGACACTTGTATAGTATTGTCAGTAATAAAGAAAAAGGAGAGGAGTGCGCAAGCCCCGGACGAAATTATCCGATGGGACCCAAATGAAATTAGAAGCAAACAGGATGAGCACCCACTGTAGGGTAAAACAAAGCGGTACCTACGCGGAGAGACAGTGTAAACACATACATCAAAATGACCTCCGTCAGATTTTCTATACTGGCCAATCGGATACTATCCCACACTGTCACTAATGTCTATGACCAGAAACAGTACAGAGTAGTTGTACCTGACTATTTTATTGAGACCGAGTTACACATCGCACAATGTCTTCCCCTTTCCGGCCATGGGGGTCATAGAATAACCTTGGAGCGCCTACGGAAGTTCACGTTTTGGATGAGGATGGTTCGCGACGTTAAGACATTTGTGAAGCGCAGTTATGTGTGTGCAAAGTACAAGCGTTCGCAGGATCCACCGGCTCCTTTACAGCGATTACCCGATGTGTTGGAGAAATTGGAAAGGGCTCACTTAGACGTGGTGGGACAAATCCAAGGGGTTACAAATACATACTTACGATCATTGATGTACTCACAAGGTTTCTCATCGCGGTGCCAGTGAAAAGCAAGGAAGCCAAAGAAATAGATCAGGCCTTCGTCACGGAGCTTCGAAAACAATTCATAACAGATGGTGGAGGTGAATTTGTAAACAAAATTTTAACAGGAGTATGCACACTTCTGGAGGTTGATAAGCTTACGACACCGTATCATCCATCAAATAACGGACTCGTAGAAGTGGCAAATGGGACGATAGTGCAAATTCTAAGAAGCCTAACTATGGAAAACCGCAGTGAAGGGCTCTTCACGGCCCTTGGCGGGTTTGTCCTGTTTCGAGGTGATGTTCAGGTGGCTCGGCTGGCCCTGCCCTGCCCTTCGCGTCTGACGAGGCGCTGCCGCCGCAGTGTAGGCCTTTCATAGACCATAGCGTGTCTGTGCTGTTCAGGAACACACGACCTCGGTTGGCTCGGTCGGGGTTAGTCCGCACATCGCGGCAATACAAGACGCTGAAAATGGAACTCGTGGGGCTACGCCCGTACTCTGTTATGACATTTATTGCTATTTGTTATTAATTATTTCTATGTGTTTCCATGTATATATATATATATATATATATATATATATATATATATATATATATATATATATATATGTGTGTGTATATATATATATTCGTGCAGCGTGGCAGGAGATTCTCTTTTAAGCATATTCTGTTGAAAACGACAGCAAATTCATTAGAAATTAATTTCTTTCTTAAGCTTTCTAGCTTTCGGAAAGTAGATTTCTGGGGAAATGAGAGGGGAAGAAGCAAATTTCCAATTGACATTGGTAACTTACATTAACACAGAAGTCTATGTTATATACAAAATAAATGAAAATAAACAAAACACAGTATAATAAACCCAAGGCGTTTCGCAGATCGTTTTGCATCTTCAGTTGGAATGAAGGGAAGTGTGACCAAGACGAGTATAAATATGTATAAAGGCAAAACTTGGAGAGGTCACTTAATGACTCCTCTGTTTGGCTGGCGCTGTTTGGTTGATTCCTAAGCCTAGCCGATCGCCTAAGGCATGACATTTTATCCTCTGCGGGGATATTTTGGACCTTTATGGGTGTTCTCTGATCTGGTGTTTGTATTTTGGTGAACAAATGTCTCCTACGTGTGGGTTTCATGCTGGGGAGGAGGGAGAAATCATTTGTTTGTACATTAATAATTGGTTGTAAATCTTTTATGATTACAGCCTCCAAAATGGTCAAACGTTGGAGGTCCTTCTCCTCTGCGATGATTTCTGTGTTGTGTACCATGGTTTCCCTGTCGAGATGGCGTCTGTGGTGGGTCCAAAGGTGTTGTTTCGGTCCTCCTTGTTGTAGGTGAAGGGGGATTCTTATGGACAGGGTGGTAGTTGTCCTTCCCACGTAGGTAGATAGGGGCGTACAGTCGTCCTCTGGGCAGGTGAATTTATATACTACGTGGGATTGACGTATACCATGAGGTTTTGGGGCGGTATGATTTTTTAAGATTAGGGAAGATGTTTTCTTGTTCCTGTAGTAAATGGTGAGTGATAATTTGTCACGTTCTTTCGTGGGGGTCACATTTCTTTTAATAATGTCTTTTAATATTTTCTCATCCTCTTTATATTTATTGGACATCTGGGACTTATAGAATATGCGGTGTGTGGTTCCTTCATGTTCTGTGGTAGTGTGATGAGGTTCTTGGTACCAGGTGTCAATAACTCTTCTGAGTGTAGATTGTACTTCGTTGTTGGAGTAACCATTATTAATTAGAAGTTGGTGGACTCTGTCTATCTCCTTCTGGGTGTCTGACCAAGAAGAACAATGGCTAAGGGCTCTTCTAAAAAGGGTGCTGATAGTGGAGTCTCTGTACTTTTTGGGGCACTCACTTTCTCCGCTCATACATAGTCCGGTCAGTGAAATTAGCAAACCCAATATTTACTGTAGATATATTGATGATATTTTTGTCCAAACTGATTCACACCAAGACCTTGAAATCTTGAGGAGGAAACTCATCGAGGTGTCGGAGATTGATTTCACTGTCGAACATAGTGAAAATGGTTCCCTCCCCTTCCTGGACGTCTTCCTTAAACAGACTAACTGTTCCTTTTCTTCCAGCGTGTATGTTATGGACACCAACCCCGGACTATGTATGAGCGGAGAAAGTGAGTGCCCCAAAAAGTACAGAGACTCCACTATCAGCACCCTTTTTAGAAGAGCCCTTAGCCATTGTTCTTCTTGGTAGGAGACATTTGTTCACCAAAATACAAACACCAGATCAGAGAACACCCATAAAGGTCCAAAATATCCCCGCAGAGGATAAAATGTCATGCCTTAGGCGATCGGCTAGGCTTAGGAATCAACCAAACAGCGCCAGCCAAACAGAGGAGAGTCATTAAGTGACCTCTCCAAGTTTTGCCTTTATACATATTTATACTCGTCTTGGTCACACTTCCCTTCATTCCAACTAAAGATGCAGAACGATCTGCGGAACGCCTTGGGTTTATTATACTGTGTTTTGTTTACTTTAATTTATTTTGTATATAACATAGTCTTCTGTGTTAATACAAGTTACCAATGTCAATTGGAAATTTGCTTCTTCCCCTCTCATTTCCCCAGAAATCTACTTTCCGAAAGCTAGAAAGCTTAAGAAAGAAATTAATTTCTAATGAATTTGCTGTCGTTTTCAACAGAATATATATATATACATATATATATACATATATACATATACATATATATATATATATATATATATATATATATATATATATATACAGTATATATACAAGCAATCAAATCACCGTGATACAAAAATGCAAAATAACCACAGGAGAAGGGAAAGTTGTAGACAGTAAGTACTTTCGTATATCACATCTTCAAGATGTAATATACGAAAGTACTTACTGCCTACAAGTTTCCTTTCTCCTGTGGTTATTTTGCATATATATATATATATATATATATATATATATATATATATTACGCTCTGGAACCATTGTTCGGGGAATTGATAGCGGGCCCCTATTGACTTTTTCTCGACCGAGTCACCCAGAATTTTTTTCTCTCCTATGTCTTTTGGTTGTGTGTATGTATTTTTGGGAGTTGGAATCTCGCGAGCTACATTTCGTGTGTGAACACACAATTCTCGGAGTGGGGTTCTGTGATAAACTGATTCTCACTGCTTCGGTGATGCACAATTCTTCGTGGGCGATAGGACCACCTGGTGTTCGGTTAAGCCATCCCAATGGCTATTGGCCAAGCGTGTTTTGCCCATAGCCAATGATGTACACCCTAAGATGAAAAGTACGGCCTTAGAGGGAGGTGCCTAACATTACCGAGGTATCCTTAAGGTTTGGAGACAGAAGGAGAATAGACGCTCGGCGACTCCTTATAGACCTAGGTCAATAGCTTAGACTCTGAAACTCCCACAAAACAATACACACACTCTAGCACTTATGATAAAACAAAGAAACCTGGACCGCTGGTTTGTTCTCTCAACCTAGTGAAACTTAAACTCGCACCCTCCTGAGGACATAACCCCTGCTCTGAGGACGGAGTGCGACAAATACCGAGTGTCTATACTCAGTCCATGCATTGTACATTGTAGTAATAAGAGTAAGATGTAAATAGTAGATAATAAATTGCTATAGCTAACCGTTATGGCAAATATAACCATTGGCGATTGCCAGAGTTTTCCGTGGGACTGTTCCGAGAGTGTAGCGCAGTCTAGAGGAGGAGAGTAAAGACCAGAAACAACAACTTTGTTTGTCTCAACGCCTCCAAACTCAATGTAGATCATATGAACAAACCTACACATATAAATATATTCATAAATGCACACACACACACATGTATGTAAATACATACATACATACATACATACATACATACATACATAAATACATACATACATACATACATACATACATACATACATACATACATACATACATACATACATACATACATACATACATACATACATACACACATACATATATGTTTATATATATATATATATATATATATATATATATATATAAGACTGAAGGTGGAAGAAGCAGACTAGGAGTAATGGGAGAATTTCACGCTTTAACGTTTCGATCCGCAGGGTCTTGATCACTGCGGGTCGAAACGTTAAGCGTGAAATTCTCCCATTACTCCTCGTCTGCTTCTTCCACCTTCAGTCTTATTTGTCATAATATAGTCAATATATATATATATATATATATATATACAGTATATATATATATATATATACAGTATATATATATATATTCATATATACATGAATATATATATGTGTGTATACGTAAATACATATGTACACACACACATATATATATATGTTATGTATGTATTCATCTGTACATTAATCTATATAAGCATTCTATAAAATTGTTTGTTATATCTCAACTTACTTCTGCAAA
>NC_134790.1:54561731-54566731 GCF_046742065.1 Oratosquilla oratoria
ACTCACTTTCCTTGACGCCATCGTTGATATCAACGACACCAAAATTAAAACCTCCGTATTCACTAAGTCCACTAATAACGGGACTGTCATGAACGCCAGGGGCGAATGCAGCAGCAATAACAAAAAGTGTTGTTGCTGCATTTGCCAAAAGAGCCGTCACGCACTGCATCACCTGGCAAGGTACTCATGTACACACCACGATGATCACGTGGCATGGAACGTGCATGATGTCGTCCACGACCTGACACTCCTCTGCCAGTGCGATCCTGCTTGACCCGACCTAACCTAACCCAATGCAATTAGGCACCACGGGTGACTATCCACGCGGTATATATAGCGGCTCCCGTCGCATGTAGAATTAGTTCACTCGTACCTTGCAATAAAGGAGACGAACTCACCAAAACCTCTTTCTTTTCACCACAGTAGCATCGCTACATTGGTGACCATTCGGAGCGGCAATGGATCCATCTACCGCTGCCATCCCCGACGCCACGCTGCCCGCTGCCAACACCATCAACGCCGTCTCCCTGAAGCTGCCACCTTTTTCCACGGTTGACGCTCCCTCCTGGTTTCGCCGGAGGGGAGATCCAGTTCTTTGCCTTGAATTTACCGTGAAGCGCTTCTGCCTCAAGGGGATGTTGCTCCCCCGATGGAACTTGAGGCAAGGCCACGGCGTAGCCGCCACCTTCCAGTTTGTTGTTTATAGCCCAGCTGGTCAATAATGGAGTTGGAATTCGCTGGAACTTAATGCTGCATAACCTGGAATGCTCGGTTGATCTGGTAGGGTTGACAGGAACTTGTCAAGTTTCCTTTTGAAAACTTCGGTTTTAACACTTGTAATGTTCCGTAGGTGTTTAGGTAAGTGATTGAACAGTCGGGCCCCCTTTCTTGAGATGCTGTTGTGTTGGAGCGTCTTGACTTTTAGCGGGCATTCTGATGGCAGGGTCAATTGGGTGGATTTTCTTCCGATTCTATTTTCTTCTGGAGTGATATGGGTCTTTACTGGTTTAATAAGTTCTATTTTGGGTGGAGTGATCTGGCCTTCTAGGATTTTCCATGTATATATTATCAGGTATCTTTCTAGTATCCTCTCTATTGAGTAGAGTTCATTTTCAGCCAGTCTTTCCCAGTAATTGTGTTTGTCCACATCTTGGTGAGCTGGAGTTCTTTTGAGCTGCATGATGTGGCCTAGTTTGTATGGAGCCCAAAGTTGTGAACAGTAGTCTATGATAGGGATGACTAGGGCTTTCCATAAGGTTAGCAGGGTTTCTGGTTCTCTGGTGTGGAAGGTTCTAAGTATGTATCCCATTCGTTGTCTTCATTTTGATACAGTTTTTTCTGTGTGTTGATCAAATGTAGCATCATCCAAAAGTATAACTCCTAGACCTCTTACAGATGTTTGTTGTGTGATATGGTTTCCTTTTGGATCTTTATAATAGGTTTCGTTTTCGTTCTTACCAAACTCTATAAATTCAAATTTGTCCTCATTAAATTTCATGTTATTCATTTCTAGAGATGGTTTTGAATACCCGAGTGTCGTCTGCAAATGATAGTAGTGGTCTGGAGATATCGGTGTTGATGTCGTTTATCATAATCAAGAATAGTATAGGGCCAAGGACATTACCCTGCGGAATGCCCTTATCACTGCTTCTTCTCTTGATGGTATTCCCTCCACAAAGGTAATTTGTTTCCGATTTGTAAGGAATGACTGAATCTACTCCCCAAACTTGCCCCTTATCCCTAGTGATTTGGTCTTTTGAATGAGGATCATATGGTCAACTTTATTATAGGCTTTTGCGAAGTCTAGATATATTGCATCGACATTTTTGTTCTCTCCAATGGATTTTAGGATGAAATTGTGGAAGTCTATCAATTCTGTTAGGCATGAACGTTTGCTTCTAAAACCGTGTTGGAAGTCTCTTATTAATTTTTTTTTTTGTCTAGGAAATGTATAATATAGTTTTTTATGATTCTTTCAAAATTTTTAGTAATATTTGAGGTGAGTGCTGTTGGCGTGTATTTTTTCGGTTCCTTTTTGGATTCTCCTTTATGTATTGGAGGGACATTTGCAAGTTTGAATACTTCTGGTATTTCACCTGTGTCCAGGAACTTTCTTCACAGTATAAGGAGGGGAGTTGATATTGTCTTTTTGCATTCTTTGAGAATGTAGGTGCCTATGCCGTCTGGACCAGGTGACGCTGATGTTTTCATATTGTCTATAGCCTTCTCTATATCTTCCTTTCTTATTTCTGTCTTCTAATGTATATTTATCTTGAACCGGAGTTTCTTCAGTTGTGTGGATATCAGTTGACGGGGTGCTCCAGGCCTTGACATACTGGGTTTAAAGGATGTCAGCCATTTCTTGTGGGGGTGTGGTAGTATGTTGTCCATCTGCCCTAACTAGTGGTCCGATATTGTTCTTTAGTGTGGAGTTATTTTTTGCATAATTAAAGAAAAATTTTGTATAGTTTTTTATGGTTTTTATGGCTCTTCTTTCACTGTCCATCCTTTCGGTTTTGTGAGATGTTTATATTTTATTTTCTAGATCACGTAGTTCTCTTTCAGCTCTATCTCTTTCTCTTATATTACGTGGACTGTCCTTTTTGTGGTTGTTGGAGAGTGATTTTTCAATTTTGGCTCTCCTCCTCATTAATGTCTTTCTGTATCTATGTTCTTTTGATATATTTTTCCTTCTTGGTTGCTTCTTGGGTGCGATGGAGTAAATGATTTTCCTTAGGTGTTTTTCTATTATGTTCCAGCATTCCTGCGTGCCTTGGTTCTTAAGTTCTTCGTTCCAATTTATTCTTTCAAGGGTTTAATTGATTTTTACCCAATTAGCCTTGTTTATGTTATTATCTGAGAATGGCATCCTTCTTTGTTTATGAGTCACTGGGTTTAGTAGGGATATGTTTGTTTCTGTTATGATTATATTGTGATCCGAGTGTATAGTTGGGGATATGTTTAGATCATTTAACATATATGGGTTATTGGTTAGTATGAGGTCGAGGATGTTGTTGTTTCGTGTTGGAGTATGAACTTTTTTGGCTAAGAAAAGCGTTTCCATCATTTTGTTTAGCATTTCTCCTTTGTTATAGTATTTTCCAGACTCCATGGTGCCATGGCTGCTCCATGTACATCTGCTGAATATCAGCGCGTCCCAAACGAAGGAAGACTATGTTCTCGAGGCGACCCCCAAGGATGTGTTCCCACTTATCTCCCAATGGCTCGATCAATACAACGGCGTTATCCAGTATGACGTTCTGAAACAGTACCTGCTTCAGGAACTCACGCCGTTACCAGCCTCCAGAGCCGCAAAAATCCTCCAACTCTCCCAACAGCCAGCGGGGGACATTAAACCTAGTACAGCATACCTCGAGATGATGTCCATCGCCCGGCTCCCACCCACTGGAAACGGAACCAGCAGGAACGTCGATATGCTTCTTCAATTGTGGCTCATGCGCCTCCCAACGCCCGTCCGATCCGTCCTTGGGAACGCCGAGGAAATGACCACCGGCGTAGTTTCACGGAAGGCAGACCATCTCGCCGATGCCCACGCCGCCGCATCAAGGAGTCAGGATGTCTGTGCTGCTAACGACATCACGGACGAAATCTCTGCCACAGCAGCATCGCCAGCCAACAGGCGCCAACAACACCAGCAAAGGCAGCGACGCCGGACCACCGCCCCTCTGCACCTGTGCTACTACCACACAGGATGTACCTGGACAAAAAATGCCTAAAAGGGCCACCATCCATCACGGTGGCCTCTACAGGCCTCTAAATCAACGACATTGCCTCTAAACTTCGTTTCCTTGTCGACACCGGTGCTTGCAGGTCCATATTTCCTGCATCCGCTGCAGGACGCCGGGTCCCCAAGGACGTTGACGTTAAGCTCGTCGCCGCTAACGGTACTACCATAGCCACCTACGGGTGGAAACGCCTGCAACTCACATTTGGGAGTCGCCACTACTCCTGGAACTTCATCCTGGCAGACGACAAGACGCCCCTCCTCGGTGCTGACATCCTCGCTCATTACAGGTTACTGGTCGACGTCGCCAACAGCCGCCTAGTCTGCGCAACCGCATCCGCCTCGACGCCCCTGCAAATCACGCCACAGCCAACCACGGTCGCCGCCATCGATGCTAGAATGCCCTACGCCCATATGCTCACGGAATTCCCCGACGTCTTCAAGCCTGAATTGCGACAGACACCACAGAGGCCAGCTAAACATGGCGTGTACCACTCTATCAAAACGTCTGGGCCCCCGGTATTTGCCAAATACCGCCGCATACCTCCCGAGAAACTCGCTGTCGCCAAGAAAACCTTCCAAGAGATGGAGAGACTAGGCCTCTGCCAAAAGGCCTCCAGCCCTTGGTCCTTCCCTCTCCACCTCGTCAAGAAGAACGATGGTTCCTGGTGACCCTGTGGAGACTACTGGCGGCTGAACATGATGACGGAACCTGACCACTACCTACTCCCAAACATCGCCGACGTCACCACATACCTTAACGGTGCCAATATCTTTTCGACACTGGACCTCCTGAAGGGCTACTACCAAGTTTCGGTACATGCAGACGACATCACAAAGACCGCCATCACCACCCCCTTCGGGACGTACACCTTTAATTACTCCTGCCTCGGCTTGCGAAACTCAGGTGTGACCTTCCAGCGCCTAATGGACGGCATCCTTGGCAACCTCGACTTCTGCGTCTGCTACGTCGACGATATTCTGGTCTTCTCCAACTCGGCTGACCAGCATCTCCAATACCTGCACACAATCCTCGAGCGTCTCCAGGACAACGTCCTCGTTGTCTGTTTTGACAAATACAGCTTCGGGAAAAAGTCTGTTCCATTTTTGAGACACTTCATCTCTCCTGACGTTGTTCGTCCCCTGCAGGATAAAGTCGCCGCAGTTGACAAATTTTCCAAACCTACTACCATCAAAGCCCTGGAGGAATTTATTGGGATGGTCAACTTCTACCACAGTTTCCTCCCTAACATCG
>NC_134790.1:54571731-54599231 GCF_046742065.1 Oratosquilla oratoria
TAATAATAATAATAATAATAATAATAATAATAATAATAATAATAATAACAATAATAATAATAATAAAATAATAATAATGATAATGATAATAATAGTAATAATGATAATAATAATAATAATAATAATAATAATAATAATAATAATAATAATAATAATAATAATAATAATAATAATAATAATAATAATAATAATAATAATAATATACGGTTTATTGGGTATAGCAGCATTACTGCTGAAAATATACATCCTACAAGATTATGACATAAAACAATGACAGTGAAAAGATGTTGTTACAAGCATTAAAAAATAAAACAAAACAGTAAGCTAAGGAATAGCTGTGTAGTACAACAATGTTAATTCTTGTTGTTGATTAAGTCCACAAATGTCGGTATGGGGCTCTTCTTATACCGGTTGATGCGTGTTCTGATCGGCTTGATGGTATTGTGGTGCCGCACCTGTAGCCGTGGTCGTAGTACCTGTGGAGGTAGCAGGCTACGGTGCCTAGGATGTTTAACTAGGGTGACCGCAAATGACCTCAGACTCTGAAGACAGAGGTTAGCTGATAGGTGGTGTATTCTTTGCCAAGAGTTGTGCGACAGGCTCTTTCCTGCACTTTCTCCAGCTGTCGCTGCTGCGTGACTGTGGGTAAAGAGGCCCAGGAAGGTTACGCGTACATCAACTTGGGTAAAATGAAGGAAATGTAGATGGTCTTAAGATCTTCAGCCTGTGCACCTAATGAACTCAGTCGACGCAGCATATACAGCTTGTAGGCGGCTGCCCTGACGGTGGTGGCGGTGTTCTCCTTCCAAGTCAACTTATTGTCGATGGTTATCCCCAGCAGCTTAGGCGACTGGACCACTTGTAGGGGTTGGCCGTCAATTGTCAGCAGGGGTCATTGGAGTTGTGGAAGTGCATTGCCACATTTTTCTTATGGTTGATGGAGACTCTGTTGTGCAGTGTCCATGTGTGTAGCTTGTCCAGCATGTCCTGCAGTGGGTTGTAGTTCAGGTCATTGTTGGACACAGGGATCCCCACCGTGCAATCATCAACATATTTCCACCTGTGTGGTGTGCCTTCCAGGGCATCGTTGATAAGTATTAGGAAACACAGTGGCCCCATTCTTGTTCCCTGTGGTACCCCACAGAATAGGTGCTAGACTGCAGAGACGTGCCCCTGATACCTGGCAGCTTGACAACGGTCCGTCAAGAAGTCAGATAGTCAAACCACCAAGGAGGTAGAAAGACCAAGGTAGATGGCTTTGGTGATGATAGTGGTGTGATCAACAAGGTCGAAGGCTTTCTTGAAGTCAATGAACGCCACTGCAAGTAAAGTCTTGCGCTGCTCGAGATTTTTATAGATAAAGTCAAGGAAGCTAATAAGATATTGAGTGGTAGAGGATGTTTTTGCGTTGCCAAACTGCTGGGGATCAATGAATTTGCTTATTTTGGAGTATGACCACTCGAAGACAAAATCCTCAGAAATAAAACTAGGAATGGGAATTATAGTAATGGGTCTGAGATCACTAAAGGATTGGGGACTGGAGGATTTGGGGATGGGACTAATGAAACCTGTCTTTCAATCCGTAAGATATTTGTTCTGCTTAAGTGAGGTATTGATTATTAAACAGATCGGGATGGCAAGTTCGCGAGTAAATTTATGATAAAGTTTGACGGGCAAGACTACGGGTGTAGATGACAATTTTCATTTGATGCTGGCGAGATTTTTGGCAACCTGAAAAACATGAACTGTGTGGGGGGGGAGGGGAGGGGAGGAAAGCAGGGAGGAGAGAGAGGTCAATCCCTGGTAGCGTTTGACAGAAGGATGCAGAGTGGTAATTTATTTGCTCAGCCGCACGGTCAGGTGATGATTGTGATAGGAGGGGGATGTCAGATGCCTGCCTTATACTACACAAGCTTTAAACCCTGTTAAATCACAGGCTGCTGTTCTGCTGTAAGTGCTTGATCTTATTGGGGTAGTACATTTTCTTGGCTCATTTGATTTCCCTTATGACTTTGTTCTGGAGTTGTCTAAAAAGGTTGATGTCAGTGTAAAAAGATTTAGCACGCTGTTGAACCAGTCTTTTAATCCTGGGAGTGATCCATGGGGCGTCAGCTGGGTGTGTTTGCGGCTGTTTCAAAGGGAAGTAAAGATGGAAGGCCTGCTTAATTATATTGATATAGATGTCCCACTTCTCCTGAACTCCCTCCACTGCGAGCACCTCTGTCCATGGATGTTGAGTAAGCCATTGTCCAAATTCACGGAAGTGTGAGTCGGGCATGAGCCTGTAAAAGTGAGTGGTGGTGCTGTGTGCTATGTACATAAACGACTTAGACGATGGGATAAATAGTGATGTTAGTAAGTTTGCGGATGACACTAAAATAGGACGCCTTATTAGGTCAGGAGACGACGGAGAGATTCTGCAGGATGATCTTAACAAATTGTTCATATTGTCGGTCAAGTAGCAAATGAACTTCAATATCTCTGAGTGTAGCGTGTTAAACGTAGGGCTACACAACCCCGAAAGTAGATACAGGTTAGATAACACGCTTTTAGAGAAGAGTGAGTGCGAGAGAGAATTGGGAGTTCTAGTGAATCAGGACCTTAAAATCAGGAAACAGTGCATTAGCGCCAGGAATAAAGCTAACAGAGCATTAGGTTTCATTGCTAGGACGGTAACGAATAGAAGTGCAGAGGTAATTATCAAACTCTATCTAGTGATAGTTAGACCCACCCTTGACTATGCGGTATAGTTCACTAGAATCAGTACAGAGAAGAATGACCAAAATGATACATGGAATCAGAAATCTGTCCTACGAAGAGAGGCTTAGGCACCTTAACTTACACTCTCTGGAAAGACGCAGAGTGCGGGGTGATCTAATAGAGGTGTTCAAGTGGATCAAAGGCTTTAAAAAGGGTGATGCGAACAAGGTCATCATATGAAAACAACAGGGCAGGACTCGCAGTAATGGATTTAAACTGGACAAATTTAGATTTGAAAATTAAATAGGCAAAAATTTGTTTACTAATAGGGTGGTCGACGAATGGAATAGACTTAGTAATCATGTAGTAAGCGCTGAAACTATCAGTTGTTTTAAGGAACTATTAGGTAGATAGATACATAGAAGGAAAGAGAGAGAGAGAGAGAGAGAGAGAGAGAGAGAGAGAGAGAGAGAGAGAGAGAGAGAGAGAGAGAGAGAGATAATACTATAGGCGGTGTGTGCTCCTGTTTATTCCATATACCCACAGTAAACGTAGCTCTCTTGTACATATTGCATATAAACAGACATAAATATAGGTTTATATGGATACCCTCGTTGAGGATGAATACAGGAGAATACGTGTAATTGCCAGTAGCCTATTTTCACTACCTACCTCTGGCCAGGCTAGTCGCGACACAAAAAAAAAAAAAAAAAAAAAAAAAAATATATAAATATATATATATATATATATAAACACACACACACACACACACACACACACACACACACACACACACACACACACACACACACACACACACACACACACACACTCACACACATACATATATATATATATATATATATATATATATATATATATATATATATATGTATATATATATATATATATTTATATATGAGGCCATGCACAGCTCGGACGAGTGACAGAGTTCAGGCAGGATAATTTAACTCTTTATCAAAATCAATTATCATTCACAATAGTAAAGTAGACGTAACATAAATAAACAGAATAAGAAAATATATTAATATACATTAATCATAAATAAATACTAAACACATATATGTTTCATAAATCACAAATAGGAATATAAACAATTACCAGGTAGAGTAGCTAGGTGTGCGCTTGTATCCAGCACGTAAGGACAGATGGGCGAATTGAAGTCTTGATTATGGTGTAGACGAGTCTTGATTATAGTTGCTATAAGTCGCACCAACGGAAAGTCGTCTGGTCTTCTCTTCAAGTCTCGAGAACAAATGAGTTGTTTGAGGAGAGGCTGATGCCCGATAACTTCTGGAAGGGGAATCTTCTGGTAGTCGGAAACACGTAGGAGATTTGTTGATGTTTCTTAGTTGAGAAAGAACAGAGAGAGATATATTGTAGAGTCGCACTTAGTCCAGCAGCAGTCTGGAGATGTCCGAAACAATGGGAAAAACGAAGGCTTTGTATTTCGCGTAGAGATTGCCATTTTCCGGTTTCGGTACTTGAGGTCCAAAGGACTTGTATAGTTGAATTGTTGTAATCGACGAATGTAGAAAACTTTCTACGTAGATTCAGATGAGCCGTGGGCGTCTTTTTTTTTTTCTTGTCTTCTCTCTCTTGTACTCTACCTGGTTCTCTCTCGGTAGTCCATCTCGGTCGTATCTCTATGTTTCTATCTTTGCCCGGCCTTTATATAGTCCGGGAATCGGTGCTTACATTTCCGGGATGCCGAAAACGTAACTAAAGTAGGTAGTTTAAACACCTCCAACCAATGGGAATGAAGAACATACTTTCGTACCAAATTATGTAACGTTTTTCTGAGCTTGGCGTCATGACAGAACGTATTTCGAAATGCGCCCCAACAGACTGGTATTGCACAATGGTTTGCATATTATGAAATGCAGTTTATAACATACATTAATGATAATACACAACACATCATATTCACGCAAGGCGTGCTTTGAAAAAATACAAACAGGAGAGTTTATTTACTCAAGGGCGTGACACAGCACAACCACAAGTTTATTGCTCACAAAATTACCTATAGAGAAAAGGAAATTGGTAGCCTAGTGCCAATATGAAACAGTGTACTATACTCTACTATCTCGCTGCTAAATATAACAGCAAGTGTCCTAAACAATAAAATATTTTGAGCGAGAAATGAAATGCACGTACTTTGAATGTTTGCGGAAAAGTTACTGAACTCATGCAATACAGGATAGTCATGCAGCTTTCAGATGTAGATGGAATTGCCCTCTGACGTTTCAGTATCGTTTCCCAGTTAAATAGAATCGTCTCTTTGTGAGAACGTTTGCAAAGATTCTTAAATAGCTATAAATAAAGTCTGACGTACCCCATGAATTTTTTTTATCTTACAGGTTTTTATTTTTTGTGAATATTTGGCGAATTCTTAATCTTCAAAAAAAAAAAAAAAAAAAAAAAAAAAAAACTCTTATTGACGGGACAGTTGGTGGCTAGAAATGTAAACAATCTATATAAATTCTAAATACATTAATTACTTGCAAAGCAAGAGTTACTGGGGGTATATATTTCATGGAAGTTGCACACGTATTCCCGAGTGGATACGTACCGCAGTTTGAGATTAGCTGGTTTGAAATATGACAATGTAGAAGTGCTCATCAGGCAAATAGACACATCGTTGTAACATTCACTTTAATGAATTAATCTTTGCTTGGTGTAGACCTTTCACTATCAAAGGGAGGGGGTGATGCCACAGAAATAAATTAAATAGTCTGTTGTCATAGATTAACAAGATAGTTGAGTGGTGGCTAGAATCGAAAGGAAATGCAGCCTGGTACAAAAAGGGTTAATGGTGAACTCCCATGATACGTCAGCACCATCTCATGGTTCCCGGATTTTTGTATGTTAATTCTTGTCCTTTCTCCCGATACACCCAGTCCGCTTTATACTAAAAATAGGGATTCTTTACGCCTTCGAGGAAATAATTCACTCCTGTATGCTCCCAAAATCCTCACCCATTCGAGAGACTAGTCGAGGAAGAACTACACTGGTAATAAATTATATTATCGTATTACAGATTCACCCTTCAAAAGAACGATTGTAACGCCACAGTCTCAATAATACATCAATATGCACTCCATTTTCTCCTATTCATTCCCTCTCCCTTTCCCAATCCTCCCCTCTCGTGCTTACTATTCACCTCCCATCCCATCCCTTCCCTTGCCTCTTCCTCCTCCTCACTTTCTTCCCAACCCTCTTATCCAACCTCCAACCTAACCCATCCTAGCCCAGCCTATATGTACAATTACTCTAGTCAACAGATGGGTTGGATTCCAATGATTCAGATGGATTTCGTCCAAGGCTGGAGGATTTGGGTTGGAATCGTCTAGGAATGCCCGTCGCCCAACCCAATACCGTTGTAATCCATACCTTGGAAGAGATCCGAATGAGAAAAACTGAAGATATATGTTAACAGTGTTCATATTTGCAGCATATTTGAAAAATACAACCTAGTAGTAAGAGATAAATTATTCAATAGTATAAGATTATCTTGAAATAGAAAATAAAATTTTATGGAATGAATATTGTGGCAGTAAACACTCATTTGACTGCCGCTGTAATGTAAACATTGTGAGATTTTTTACGTGCGAAAACTCTTCTCACCATCTACTTAGAGAGAAGGTACGACCACAAGAGGCGCTTTGGGATGTGAGACATCCCGATTATATTAAGAAATAATGAAAAAATAATCTCTCTCAGTCAGCCCTTCATTTACCGTTTTCTGCTGATGACAAACGTCTTCTGTCTAGTACTCGATAATTCATGTGTGTGTGTGTGTATTTACCTAGTTGTATTTACCTAGTTGTATTTTACGGGAAGGGGAGCTATGCTCGTGGGGTACCGTCTTCATATCTCATTTTATCTAAACTATTTTTAAATTCATGTATTGTTTTTGCACACACCACTTTCTCATCTAACTTGTTCCAACTGTCTATTACTCTGTAAGGAAAGCTGTTCTTTTTCAAATCTCTTCTATAGCTGTCTTTTTTTATTTTCTTTCCGTGTCCTCTAGTATTTCTGTCATCCCATTTTATCAGATTCTCTCTATCAGTAATTTCTATGCCTTTCATGATTCTGTAAATAGCTATCAAATCTCCTCTCTCTCTTCTTTGCTCTAGTGTCTGTAGTTCAAGTTTTTCTAGTCTCTCTTCATATGATAGTTTTGAGAGTGTTGGTGCCAGTTTTGTAATTGCTCTTTGTATTCTTTCAAGTTTTTTTTATACATTTTTTTGTACTTGGTGACCATATCGTTGCTGCATATTCCAATCTTGGTCTTATCAGGGTGATTAGGATTTTCCTCACCATTTCTTCATTCAGGTATGTAAATGCAACTTTGATTGTTCTTATTAAATTATAAGTTTCTCCAAAAATCTTATTTATATGTTTCTCAGGTGACATTATTCATAACAATGACTCCCAGGTCCTTCTCATTTTCTACTTTTTTATTCCTTCTTCTCCCAATTTATATGCTCTTGTTATTCTGTTTTTGCTTTTTCCAAATTCCATTATACTACACTTTTTTGTATTGAACTCCATCTCCCACTTCCTACTCCATTCCTGTACTTTATTTAGATCTCTCTGTAGTGATTCACAATCTTCTTCAGTTTTCACTCTTTTCAGTAGTTTTGCATTATCTGCAAAGAAGCTCATATAGCTTTCAATTCCTTCATCCATATCATTAATATATAGAGCAAACATTATTGGGGCCAGAACTGTTCCCTGCGGAACACCGCTTATTACTTCATCCCATTTTGAGTGCTGGTTTCTTATCACTACTCTCATTTTTCTTTCTTGCAAAAAGTCTTCCATCCAATTTAGTAGTTTGCCCTATATTCCTCCTTCAGTTTCTAATTTCTTAAGCAACTTCTTATGTGGTACTTTGTCAAAAGCTTTCTTTAGGTCTAGAAATGCACAGTCCGCCCATCCATCTCTTTCTTGTATTATATCTATTAGCCTTGAATAGAAACATATTAAATTGGTGACGCATGATCGTCCTTGTCTGAATCCAAATTGCCTTGGATTTAACACTTTGTTTTTTTCTAAATATTTTATCCATCTACTTTTGATCATTCTTTCACAAATTTTTGCTATTGTACTTGTTAGAGAGACTGGTCTATAGTTTGTAGGTTCTTCTTTATTTCCTCCTTTATATATAGGTACTATATTTGCTTTTTTCCAATCTTCTGGAACTTTTCCTTCTTTCAAGGAACTATTTAGTATGCTATGTATTTTGTCTGCCAGTTCATTCCTGCATTCTTTCAGTATCCAGTTTGCTATTTCATCTGGTCCATGCGATTTTCTGACATCAAGATTACTCAAGTGTGTTAATATTTCATTCTTTGTTACTTCTATTTCTTCCATAGGGGGGACTTTCTCTTTCCATTCGTTCTCTTCAGGTTGTATGTTCTCCCTTGTAAACACTGATTTAAAATGTTTGTTCATAATTTCCGCCATTTCCATTTCCTCAGTGTATTCAACTCCCTCTTGTCTTAATTTCTCCAAGTCTTGTTTGTTTTTCAGTTTATTGTTTACAAATCTGTAGAATAGTTTTGGTTGATCTTTACACTTTTCTATTATATCTTTTTCATATTTTCTCTTTTCCTCTCTGCACGTTTGTACATATTCATTTCTATAACAGGTATATATTTTCCATTTTTCAGGTCTTCTGTCTTTTTTCCATCTGGTCCAGGTTTTGTCTCTTTTGTCTTTTAACCCCCTACAACTTTTGTTGTACCAGCATTTTACATATTCTTTTTCTTGTTTTTGTCTTGGGACATACTTTTCCACTCCTTTTTTGTAAATTTTTGTCAAACTATTCCATTTCTCTTTTACTGTTGTTTCTTCTTTGTATATTTCATCCCAGTTTTCCTTTTGAAAGAATTCTCTTATTTTATCAAAGTTTGTTTTTTCATACATCATTCTTCCTTTTCTATATTGTTCATTTCTTTTCATATATTTTTCTTCATTAAGTTCCAGTTCAATCAATATGTGGTCACTTTTACTTATTGGTGTTTTATATTCAATTTTGTCCACTATTCTAGGTTCGGATGTAATTATTAGGTCTAGTCTCGATGGCTCTTCTTCATTTCTATACCTAGTGTTCTCCTGTATCCATTGTGTCATTGTATGGTCAGTAACCATCTCAAGTAGAGCGTTTCCCCATGAGCCGTCTCCACCCTTTACTGTCATTTCTTCCCAGCAGATTTCTTTGCAATTAAAGTCGCCCATCATAACTATTTTTCCTCCCTCTTCCATTATCTTGTTTAATGTTATCTTTGTGTCCTCTAACATACTTTTATGTTCACTCTCTTCCCATGAGGCTGTTTTCGGGGGCACATAATTTATCACAAACTTTCTGTTCTTCTTATCTCTATCTTCTACTTCCATCATTATCATCTCTACTGTATTCTTTCCATATGTGACACCCTTCACGTTTATATCCTTCTTAGTCAGGAACATAACTCCACCCCCTTCCTTTTTCACTCTGTTTCTAATCCAATAATTATATGCATCATGTCCTACACTGTTGGGTGGTAGTGGACCTTTTAATTTTGTTTCTACAATTCCCATTATGTCTGGTTCTTTTTCTTTCAAATAATCATTCAGCTCATTCAATCCTGTTATTAATCCATCTATATTTGTGTAAGACACTCTTAGTTTTCTGCCACTTCCATTGTGTTCTCTGTTTCCCTTTTGTTTTTCTCTTGTACCTGTATGTCGACTTTCTTTAGTTTCATATTCACTACTCTCCAATAGAGTCTCTCTTTTTCTGACTCCGTTCTTATCTCGTTTTTTTCCTTAGCTTCAAGTCTTTTCTGTTTTTCTTCCTCTCTTTCCTCTTTATTCATTTCCTTTTTTATCCATACCTTTTTATATTGTTCACTTGTTGCTAGTTTCCCTGTTTTGGATAAGATATTCTCAGCCGTAGTTTGTGACCTGAATTTAATCTTAATTGGTCTGGTTTTGTCTGTACTATATTTCCCGAGCCTGAATTTCTCTTCGATTTGTTTCATTATTTCTGGTTCATCTTCCTGAACTAATTCTAGTAAATTTCTTACTTTTTCATTTTCCTCTTTGATTCTTGTGGTTCTATCTGGGTTATGTTTCTCTTCCATTCCTAATATAATTATACATTTCTTTTTGTCTGCTAAGTCTCTTACTATATTCTCCTTCTGTCTCATCACTTTAATAACTGAGTTTTCAGTTTGTTCATTCATTTGCTGTCTGATTATGTCAGTGAATGCAACTTTGCTATTTTCTTGGATTTTTTTCCAACCCTCCTTGTTCTCCTTATTATTCTCCTTTAAGACTTTATTCTCATCTTTTACTTTTTTAACTGTTTTTTTAATTCTTCAATTTCCTTAGTTAAGTTTTTGTTCGCCTTCTCTAGTTCTTCCAATTTTTCAACTCTCCGTATAATGTTGTTAAAATGACCGAACCTACGCTCCAAGTCCTCGATCATCTTATCGACCTTCTCTTCTAGTCTTGTCAGTCGGGGGGGGGGGGGTTGTGTCCCCCCCACCCTCTTTAAATCCCTGGAAAATATTCTCATCACTTTCTACTGTATTGCTCTTATCTATACTTCTAATCTTTACATTTTTATTAGACATTTCATCGTCGCTCAGCTGGTCGGGGGGTCGTTTGTTTACCTTTCGCCTGTCTGCCTGGGCCAAGTCCTCTCCTTCCTCCTTTCCTTCCATTTCCCTCAGCAATCCCTCCCCTTCTCCTCTTTCCCTACTTTCCTACTACCCCACGAGCAATTTCCCCCCACCCTGTAAATACAATAGGCACTTCTCTTTGCGTTGGGATCCACGAAACTTCAATTTTCTTCAGAACGTCTTCTAAGCCGTCCGTTCGTTGAAGTGTGTGTGTGTGTGTGTGTGTGTGTGTGTGTGTGTGTACGCGCGCGCTTGTGTACATGTGTGTACAAGAGAGATGCAAAGATCGTAAAAAAATCATTTTTAGAGAGATCGCGAGTAGTGCAAAGTTATTTGTATTAAAATTATTGAGAAACTGGTATAGCGTAGGGTCTGCTAATGAGTTCCTCATTTTGGATAGAGGTTGTGGCATGGTGTAGTTCCTTTTACATGATTGATGGTAACATCTCTAAACAGTAAGGTTGGACTTGCGTCTAACCACTTGTTATAGGATGGACAAATGCAATGGTTGGGGTTTAAGCATTCTGTTGACTAGTGTAACCCTACCTTAACCCAGAGAAATTCAGCCTAATCTAAATCACAGATCAATAGTGATTTTACTTCATTCAGTCCTTTACCAGTTGAAGCCGACCCATCTGCCGAAGTCTGCGGAGGTAGGCGGTGCTGATCAGGGGGTGCCTGACATCGCCCCGTAGTGGTCATGGACCCGTCGTCACCTTCAACCCAGCGGAACGGGGTTTGCCATTCTACCTGTCTGCATGACTCCTCGTATTGGTAGTGTGTTCAACCCGGCCAACATGCAGTCCTCTTTTGATGTATTTTTTTCTATAACTGTCTAGCTATGCGTTCCTCATCGTTTAGTTTTTTAACTCTCTTAGTCATTCTCTATTCCTCTTTCTCCGCTCTTTTTCTTTCTTTCTCTTACACTCCTTTTCTCTCAGTCTTTCTTTCTTCCTTTCATTTTTTCTCTGTCTCTTTCTTTCCTAATCTCTCTCTCTCTCTCTCTCTCTCTCTCTCTCTCTCTCTCTCTCTCTCTCTCTCTCTCTCTCTCTCTCTCTCTCTCTCTCTCTCTCTCTCTGTATCTTTCTTACTTCCTGTCTGTCTGCCTGTCTCTGTGTGTATTTCTCTCACACTTTTTCTCTCTTCATTTCTTTCTCTTTTCCTTCTTTTTCTTTCTTCCTCTCTTTCTCGCTCTATCTCTCTCTCTGTGTTTCTTTCTCTCTTTTTCTTACTTTTTGTCTGTCTGTCTGTCTGTCTCTTTGTGTGTCTTTTTCTTTCTCACACTCTTTCTTTATTTCTTTCTCTCTCCCCCTCTTTCTTCCTTCCTCTCTCCCTCTCGCCCCCTCTTTCTCTTTCTTATTTTATCTGTCTGTCTGTCTGTCTGTCTCGTTGTGTTTCTGTCTGTCTGATTGTCTGTCTGTCTCTCTGTCTGTCTGCCTGTCTGTCTACAGTACATGCCTGCCTGCCTGCCTGCCTGTCTCTCTGTCTTTTTTTTCTGCCTGTATGACTGACTGTCTGTCTGTCCGTTTGCCTGTCTGACTGTCTGTCTGTCTGTCCGTCTGCCTGCCTGCCTCTCTGTCTGTCTGTCTGTCTACCTGCCTGTCTCCCTGTCTGTCTATCTGTCAGTCTACCTGTCTGTCTACCTGGCTGCCTGCATGTCTGCCTGTCTGTTTGTCTATCTTTCTATCTGTCTGTCTGTCTACCTGCCTGTCTCTCCCTTTTCTCTCTTCCTCTCTCCCTGTCTCTTCGTATTTCTCTCTCTTGTCGCTTCACTCTACGATCTGTCATGATTGTTGGTTCTTCCTTTGTCTCATTCCTCCTCCCGCAACCACAGGAAGTGAAGGAATGTTCCTTGAGCAAAATCCCAACGGGACGGAAGAGAGGAGGAGAAGGAGGAGGAGGAGGAGGAGGAGGGAAAAGAATGTGGGTGGAGGGATGAGAAGATGGTAGGAAGAGGAAGAAGAGGAAAGGAACGTATTTAGGAGAAAAGGAGAACGTGAGAAAATGTTGCAAGAAAGACAGTGCGAGGGAAGGAGAAAGAAAGGAAGGAGGGTGAGGGTTGAAGTAGGGGAAGGGTGAGGGGGATATCCTGTTGGAGGAGAGGAAAAGAAGGAATGGGACTAGTCGGAGAGAGGGACTAACCCCGTCAGCAATGTGGCGGATATTACAGAATTTGCAGAATTTGTTTTCGCTAACACTAGACGACTCTGTTTAGTTAAGTTGTATCTCACAAAGGAATTAGAACAGCATCGATACACCCGTTTGAGCGAGTGATGTGGTTCTGGGATTTGTTCAGCCTGACGCTAGGAGACTTTATCCAGTTGAGAAGGGGACCCAGGACAGATATGGTTAAGAGGGATGAAGGGAAATTGTATTTTCGTGGAAGATCTGAAGAACGAGGAGATTGGGTGCGAAGAGCAGTGCGGCCAATGAAGAGAGGGAGGGAGAGAGGGGGAAGGAGAAATGAAAGAAGTGAAGAAAGGCGTAAAAGATGAAGGGTAGGAGCAGAGGCAGAAACGCAAAGGAGAAACAGTGGTACTGTAAAGCTTAAAGATAGAGGCGAGGGGATGGGGTGTCAGCTGTTTTCATGAATACGAAGAGAAGGATTTTTTGGGGGGGGGCTTAGGAAGGAATACAGGAGTGAATGGTATGAAGCCTGCAGATGGATGAGGAAAGGTGGTGGGGAACAGTGAGTAAGCGATAGAAAGAAAAAGAGGCAGAAGGGATCAGAATAAGAAAAAGATGGAAGAGAAAAGTAAAACTTAGAAAGATGGGAGACAAAGAAGAGGGAAATAGGCAAAATAATAATCAGGAAAGTATGAGTAAATGTGAAGATCAAATGGAAGAGGAGCATAGTTAAAAACAGGAAAAAATAAGAAAGAAGTAGAAAATGGAGACAAGCAGGAATGGAGAAAGAAGGGTAGTTGAGGTGAAGAGCGTGTAGGGGAAGGAAGGTCAGGGAAGGGGAGTGGGAGGAGGAGGAGGAGGAGGAAACGGTGATCAATAACATCTTAGATACTGAACACAGAACCTCTTCATCGGGAATAGGGTGGGTGGGAAAATGTTGATTTTGGCTGTTGTTGGAGCTTGCGGTCAAGACTTTTCTTTTCCACCCCAGGTACCTGTACATGGACTCGGGGGGGGGGGGGAACGAAAGAGGGAGATACAAATGGAGAAGAGGAAGAGAAGCAAGAAAAGGAGGTCGAACGAGGGAGAGTCAAAATGATTAACGGTTGCGGGCAGCCTGAATTCGGAGAGAGGGAGGGCGTGGAGGGAAGCTGTGGGAGGGAGGGATGGGAGGAGGATATGGCGGGATGAAAGAGAGAGGTAGGAGTTGGGGGTGGAGGAGAGGAAAAAGAGTGAGGTAGGGAGGAAGAGAGGAATATGTAGGGAGTGAGGGAGTGGAGAGGGAGGAAGAAAAGTGGGGAGAGGGAAGAACCTAAATGAAGGGGGATGGTGGGCAGGAGGGGAAGAAAGTAAAAAAGGAGAAATGGAATGACTGAAAAGAGAAAAAGAAAGAGAGACAGAGAGAGAGAAAAGACAGAGAGAGACAGACATATATATATATATATATATATATATATATATATATATATATATATATATATATATATATATATATATATATAGAGAGAGAGAGAGAGAGAGAGAGAGAGGGAGTGGGGAGAATGAAAGAAAGAAAGAGGAGGGGAGTGAGGAAAGTAAACAGAATGAAGGGAAGAGAGAGGAGGAGGCATAGGAAGGGGAAGAAAGAGTGAACAAGAGGAAAAAGGAGAGGGAGAGAGGAAGGGGAGAGGGCTTGAAGGACGGAGGAAGGGGGGAAGGAAGGAAGGGAGCGAGGGAGGGAAAACAGGGTAGGAACTAAGGCCTTGTAGACAACCTCCTTGGTCCACCTGGAAGCCAATATCCTCTCCCTCCTCCTCCTCCTCCTCATTTTCCTGCGCTTACTAAAATAGTTTGGCGTCTCATAGAAGCAACTCTCCAAAGTGCACCACCATTGCTCAAAGGCTTGGTTGTTATGGTCTTAACCGCGTTATTGTGGAGGTTTCCTTTCAGCTGAATAGAATTATCTGGCAGTAACGTGAATTAATGTACATAGTAACTTCCGCCTGGTCAGGATGACAGAGTTCATAGAAGGAAAATCTGCATTGGCTAGCGAAGAAAATCACCCCATCACCTTCCCATTTTCTCTTTCCTTTTCTCTTTTCATCTCTCCTTTGCTCCCTCCTTCCCTCCCCTCTCCCCTTTCCGTCCATCTTCCCTTCCAATAACCTCCCCTCTCTCTCTCCAGAGGAGGGAAAATCTGCGAATATGAAGGAAAATTATGAATGGAGGGTGTGTAGAATAAAGGTTGAAAAAATAGCTGGGTAATGAAAGTAGAGAAGGTAATAGAAATTAAAAGATAAATAGCTAAGCAAAGAAATAAAAGAGAATAACTTTGGAGGGAGACAGAAATTGATAAATAAGCAGATATATATATAGATAGATAGATAGATAGATAGATAGATAGATAGATAGATAGACAAATAGATAGATAGATGAAAAGATAGATAGATAGATAGATAAAAAAAGTATATATATATATATATATATATATATATATATATACATAGAGAGAGAGGGAGGGAGTGAGAGAAAGGAGGGGATACGTGGGGGCTGCGAGAAGAGTGTCGCAGGGGAGTTGCTGGGAGAGGAAATTAGGGAGTAGGTGTAATTAGGGTCCAGAGGCTGGTAGCTCGCCCCATGAGACCTTTTCAATTCTCGGGGTAGTGAAAAATGTATTTCTACCGTGGAAAGATTAGTCAGGTGGGAGGAGGAGAAATAGGTGGTGGAAAAGGAAGATGATGATGAGGAGGAGAAGGTGGGGGAAAAGGAGGAGGAGGAGGAGGAGGAGGAGGAGGAGGAGGAGGAGGAGGAGGAGGAAGAGGAAGAGGAGGAGGAGGAAGAGGAGGAGGAGGAAGAGGAGGAGGAGGAAGAGGAGGAGGAGGAAGAGAAGGAGGAAGAGGAGGAGGAGGAAGAGGAGGAGGAGGAATAAAGAGAAATGAGGAAAGAGAAGTGGAAAATGTGCAGGAGTAGGTGGAATAGGAGGAAGAGGTGGCAGCAAGAGAGGAGGAGGAGGAATTGGAAAAAGTGGAGGTGAAAAGATGGAGAAGAGGAGGTAGAAAAGAAAGAGAAAAAAGAGTAGATGGTAGAAAAAAAAAAGGAGGAAGAGGATGATGATAATGAGGGTGAAGAGCTGGGTTAGGATGAGAAAACGAAGAAAGAGATATGAAAAAGGAGGGCGAGTAGGGATGCTCTAGACCAGCGCTTCCCAACCTTTTCCTAAGCAGTCTAGCACCCCTATCTTGTTATTAGAAGGATAAAAGAAAGTGAAGTGTACTGCTTGATGATTTATTTTCTTGATTCCTTAGAACTGAAACAAATAAAATAGCATGGAAAAGTCAAACATGCACAATGTGATTTTTGTGTGCATCACTTCCCAGCACCCCTATAATTGATTTCAACACCCCAGGTTGGGAAATACTGCTCTAGACAATAGGAGGAGGATGAAGTGGAAAAGGAGGTGGAAAAGGGGGGAGAGGAGGTAGAAAAGAAAGAAGAGGAAGAGGTAGAATGAAAAATGGAGGAGCAAGAGGAGAAAGAGGAGGAGGTGGAAGAGGAGGGGGGAGGGGGAGGAGGAGGGGGAGGAGGAGGGGAGGAGGAGGATGCAGCCAAACGGTAGGTAGGTAACATGTCCTCGTGGGACTCTGCTGTAACAGGTTACACGGAAACCCACAAGGTGTACAACCGAATATTTAAGCTTGTCCCTCTTTTTCCCGCTAAGCTATTTCCTGATTAAATTTGTCCCTCTTTTTCCCTCTCATCTATTCCTGATTAAATTTACCCTTGGAAGGCGGGCGATTGGGAATGACGGGGTGGGGAGGGATTGTGAATCAAGTCCTTAATTGAATATACTCGTATAAAGAGAGCAATCGGCGTGCACGGTGTGTTACGGAATGCTGTTGAAATTATAAATTTTGTAATTACTTATTCTATCATTGAATTTGTTGTTTGATAAAAGATGTGTAAGACATGTAGTAAATGTGTATTTGAAAGTATAATTGCGGATAAAAGTTTATTTCTGAATGTTAGATAATATCCACAGGGAAACGGACAGAGAAAAATATGAAGTTGCGTACATGTATTAGTTTTATCACCTAAAATGGAAAAGAAAAGAAAAGTAAGTAAATATAAGATTAAACAAACAAATAAACAAACAAATAAACGAATAAATTTATAAATAAATGAACAAATATACATACATACATACATACACACACACACATATGTATATATATATATATATATATATATATATATATATATATATATATATATATCATATATATTTATAAAAAAAAGAATGCGGTCTGATACTGAATACTGATTACCCTAGAGTGAATAAAATTGCCTGGCCGTGAATAAGATTTTAACTGGGGGTTAAGTTTGGGGCTACGCAAGTGAGCTAGGCAGGGGGATGGGCTTGGGGAACTGGAATTTGGGGGTTATTTTTGGGGGCTAATTTTTTGGGCTGCTAGGTTCGCCCACAACATCACTGATAATATTTATACCCAGATTTGTCTTTTACTTTTATAATTGTTACTCTTCCCACAGAATACTCGTAATTCAATAACGTTATTTTCAACTATTTTCTATTACCGTTACTCTTTTGTTTAGCATCAGGTACGTATTGTCTTTTCATCGTTCGTTCGCAAACATGTCAGCGTAACTTCTTGTACTTTTCATCATGTTATTTACGTAGATAAGGAACATTACAGGTGCAAGTGGCGACTCTTGTGGGACTCCGTTAGTCACTCCTCTCCATCCTGACCTTTATTACAGTCCTCATGTACCTGTCTATGATAAAAACCGATTGTGAGGTAATACGTCGAATGCCTTCCTTAGATGTATGTATTTAAGTACTTTGTCAGCAATAATCAGCTTTTCTTTCCTTGGGGACAATATTGCACCAGTATGATAGAGATATCCAAGAAGCTTGTAGAAGTTTAGATTAATTAGCATTTATATTTAGGTACACACAGTACAAAGACAAACATGACATTCCAATGCTGAAACTAAATAGATTGTTTATAAAAATTATTACCTCTGTCTGTATTTAACCCACATAATTCTCACATTTCTCACACACAATCTTACTGTCGTTCTGGCCAAGATCATTGTTCTGTGATGTAGTGGGATCTCCATAATTTCTCCTTTGTGAGCTATTATCACGATAACATGTTCTCATTTTTATGGCTCTACACCTTCTAATGAAAACAGACTTAGGCTTTAAATTTTACCCAGTAATGGCTCCTTGCGTCCCGAAAATATCCAGCTTGAGATCCTAGCAGGTCCTAAATGTTTTCTCGCATTCTGTGATTTCAATAGTGTGAGAACTTCCTCCACTCCCCCCCTCTCTCTCTCTCTCTCGTTTTCTGTCTCTCTTTCTGTCTGAGTGTGGTGAGTTTGTGTGTATGTGTCTTTGTGTGTGCGCATGTGTGTGTGTGTGTGTGTGTGTGTGTGTTTGTTTGTTTGTGTATGTGTGTGTCTATATGTGTACATGTATGTGTGTGTGTGTGTAAGTGTGTGTTTGTTTGTGTATGTGTGTGTGTATGTGTGTGTGTATGTGTGTGTATATGTGTGTATGTGTGTGTGTGTGTGTGTGTGTGTGTGCATGTGTGTGTGTGTGTGTGTATGCGTCGGTGTGTGAGGTCCTTTACACGCCGACCTATAATTATTGTATGTCATAACGAACATGCACATGGCCTTACACTGGCCTCTCGTTGTGACGCTATCTCACGTAATAACCCTTGAAGGGCCTGTCACTTCCTTGTGAGGGCTATCGTCGGACTATCTCATGTTACGTGCATAGCTTGTCACTTCCATTGTAACGAACCCTTGCGACTCATCACGTGCGACGGACATAGAGCCATCTGTCAGCAGCACGCACACAATGTCATCAATTATTCACACCAGTTTCCGTTTCCTCTCTCTCTCTCTGTGATGGTCTGGTACGTTGTAGCATCGTACAATTGTATTGTGTATTATATTTAGGTATTACTCAATTGGGAGTTGTATATTTTCCCCCATGGTATTATCAATTAGTATAGGTATTGTTGAACATTAATTTCATTATTGATTGTATTGTCGAGTATTACAAAGAATGTAACTTTATATACTAGTACGTTGGGAGAACCAAGCGTTCGTCCCTACGTACGACAGGTTTTCCCGCCAACCCAGGGCTTGGCGGCGTGTCTTGCTTGTTGCCTGCAAGGTGTGAACACGCCTCCTTTGTCTCTCCTGTGGATTTATCAAATTGTGAATTAATACATATTTTGATCAAAGTTGTTTTTTTTAATTGCTACCCTACATCTCCTTCTCTTTCCATCTCTCTCACTTCACCTACCCTCCCTCTTCCTCTCTCTATATGTACACATATGAATATGCATGCATCATCCAGCTGCCCACTACAAGGAAATCCATCTTCGTTGCATTGCTCCTACGAGAGACTTTACCAAAAAGACATCTACAGGAATGCGCATAGCTCACATCACTCACAGCCATTTCCTCGTTCTATACGAGTTTACATCCTAATCCAACCCGGCGCATCTTCGAGCATTATACCAGCGTGGCAAGTTTCCATCAGCACATCGTACCAGCCGACGCACGAACCTACAAACAAAGACTCGTTCCGATTCATGAAAACAGCAAGACTCGTGGAACACCAAAGGAAGTATCTTTCCACCAATCAAGCCAATTCGCCTTAATTATTTTTTTATACTAAGTAATTCTATATGATACGCAAGCATGTTTCTCCCTTTCTTTTAAACAGTGCCATACAATTTTATCTTTCACTGGCTCTAGCCATATGAGATTATATATTCATGCCCGATTTATTTTACAGCATTTATTCCTCACATCAATCCCTATATTCGGGTTAACTATTCTTCAACGATTCTCCCAAAATCCAAATTCTACATCATCCCTGATAAGTAGATAGGATTTCCTTTCTAAATACTCACCTAGGAGGCAATTGCTGTGTGTGTGTGTGTGTGTGTGTGTTTTCTTTCTTAATTTGATGAAGTTGTCCAAACCTCTTTCTGACACGACTTACGGACCTTATACACGCAGCCGTTCTGCTCTGAATTGCAAAACATCAGACTCCCCCCCCCTTCTGCTAACAGCTCTTCGGATAATTCACCTGCCACACAAATCACCATAACAACACGGAATCTTATCACCGTTGTCAAAGATGAAACAACATTACCTAGATTCAACAGGAAGAACATTCCTGTACACAATATCCTCTCTAAGGTTGAATCAGAGATAACACGTAGAAGCATCACAGGCGAGAAAGGTAAGATATTCATTCTGATATCCAGAATAGACAAAAAATGACACATTAGCTAGTGATGTCTTTTAGTCTGGTCTTTTTTGAGGAAAATTAGTCTTATCATGATTTCGTAGAGCACTTTAAGAAGTCCTTTGCATCACATGAATAATTTGGATCACTTTTCACCTATACTGATTGGCTATGACATACAATCATGGTCCACACCACACCAAGGAGAAAACTGTAAAACTTGCTTCAACATTTCAAGGCGAACAGAGAGCCTTAAAAACTCTAACTGGGTCTCAGACGACAAAGTTTCATTGAGACACATAGTCTCACTCATGGCGTATTTTTAACTATTATTCAAATTGCACCAAGACGCACCCCAGAAATCTGGTACTAATCCGTTCACACCAGATATCACCCTAGGCGAATTCTCGAGGAAATTCTCTGACACTGATAAAGCTTTCATCCAGATCCAGAGCCACTCAGTACCTACTGCATCCACCCATACAATAGCCAAAGTCACACTGTCCACACCATATAACACGAGGTCAAAATATGAATTTTACACTCGACATCGCTCACGCTAACGCTCTCCACCAAGAACACAACTGGTTTGTACATACTGTCCCAAACCAGGACACCCTGCGAACACATGTTACCACAGATAACTTTCATAACTCAACCGCCACTACGATTATAACGGAACATGCTTCCACACGAGTGATCGTTGCCGTGTGCTGTTAGCACGGATACAACACAGACCAAACTCCCCAGATCACTCTCCCTCAAGACATTCCTTTATGATTAATGAACACCAAGATTCAGAGAGCATCAAGGCCAGTCACTCCATACCCTGAAGTTCCCTAATCAACCCTATCTGTTCATACCCTGGATATCCCAAACATGTCTTCCCCTTCCTTTACGTTCAATGCAACTTCCAGTAACACCAAAGTGACACTCTTTCTCGACACGGGTACCCCAGTCACATAATATCAATTCAGAGATTCCATTAATTCCCCACTGCAAGAAAACGTGTTACCATTGTGTAACCCCCCTACGTCAACCTTTGCAATACAGATGATGTACCATCCCCGATCGTCGGTAAATTCTCCCTAGACATTAGCTTCAAAGATCAGTGCCCATTAATTCCAGTTACCGTCTACGTAGCTGACGTTCATTTTCTTGCTGGTATCTTCACAGGTTTACAACTGATGAAACAACATAACATAGTCATTTACCCTGCTCAAAATGGTATAATTCATGCAAACCATTTCCTCCCTGCATTGCCTTCAGCAATTCCTCATAACATAAACCACATTCACGTGGCCGAGTAGGCACAGGCAGACCATGCCCCTTGTCAGTTGCTTGTACTCCCTTCAAATTAATTCCGTTTCATCAGACGAGGATGCACCAGCTGCTAATACTGATTGTTCCACCAGCTTCATACAACAGAGTTCCCAGTGCTCAACCATTCCAAACCCTCCTAGGACTCTACCTCTTCTACATTACTGATATCTGTGGACATGTATTCCAAACGGAACAGACGTACTTACTCTTCCCGCATGTCCAAATCGGCTAAAATCAGGACTAAACGCCCATTAAATATAGTTGTTTTTTCATTGACCGAGGAAATTTTCTTGCCCCTCATAGAGGAATTCAACATCAAACCCACCTCAGTCTCAGAAGTGTTATCTACATTCAAACACACTCACGCAGTACTCATTAGCCCAAAGACACTGTTCCCTCGTGAGTATACAAAGATGCACCTACGATTTTTTCAAGCCTCAGACACTGATGTACTATGTATACCAGAAACTTGCCGTGTCAATAGAATCTCCCTCCTTTCAGCTATCAGCTCAATGTCAAAAAAAGGTCACACTTCCATTTTTATTGCCAATGACACTAACGCCCCACTCCATCGCACAGTCGGTATAAAGATGTGCGATCTTGAAGTATATGCCTAATGCATCAAAGTCATAGATGACCAATTTCCTACTTCTCAAGTTTGTGCCACAACTTCCGACGGGCTCACGGCACAGGAACCCATTGAGGCATCACATTTCAACCTTATACACTTCCCTGATGCACAAGCAGACTTGATTGCGCTTTGCAACAAGTTCAGACAAACTATTGCCACTGCAGGTGAATCCCTCGGGGTTACCAACCTTATTCAGCATCACTTACACCTTCGCGAGAACTCAAAACCACGTTAAACTCCCGCATAAAGAATGCCACACAGTAAAGCATGATTGTAGATAACCTTATCCAATACATGATTGCTTAGGATATCATTGAACTATCTATCAATGAATGGAATTTCCCTCTCTTTGTTGTTCCTAATTTCCCTCCCTTTGTTGTCCCTAAACACGATGGTTCCTTCCGTTCAGTAGTAGACTTAAGGGAATTAAGTAGAGTAACTATACCATATAGACACCCAATCCCTGTATTGCAAGACCTCATACACTCCGTCGGTGACAGCAACGTAGTGTTCACGACCTTGGACTTTATGTCAGGATATTTCCAGATTCCCTTTTCTACAGAGTGTAGACCCCTGGTAGCCTTCAGTACCCCCACAGGACCCTATCACTTCAAACGACTAGCCATGGGTCTCATTTCAGCTCCTTCAGTGTTCACACGACTTATGCACACAGTCCTTGCAGGTTTAATAAGCCATTCTGTGTTTATATACTTCGACGACATGATCATTGCTTCGAAATCGGTTGGCGAACACTTTCACACTATTAACACTGTCTTCTCACGACTAGCAAAAGCAGGCCTCAAACCGAAGCTTGAGAAGTCCTCCTTCCTTCAGAAAGAAATACGCTTCTTAGGGCATGTCCTTACCTCACAAGGAATTTTAACCTTGCAGGACAAGGTCAAGGCAGTCATTGATTTTCCACACCCTACTTCTGTTGACCACATTCGTTCATTCCTTGGTCTGTCAGGTTTCTGCAGGCTATACATTCCAGGTTATGCTGGAATAACAACACCCCTAACTTCGCTTCTTAAGAAGGACACCCTTTTCATTTGGACATCTGACCAAGAGAAAGCCTTTAATGACTTAAAGAGAACCTTAATCACGGCACCTCTCATAGCTTTCCCAAACCACAAATATTGGAGAAAAAAAAAAAAAAAATGAGGGGGGTTGGTTGGTACATAAAAGGTGATTTAACGGGTGATGTAAAGCCTCGGTGGGGCTTTTAGCGATTTATTTTTGTGTACTGCAGATATGGTACAAAGTGAAAAAAGGATCTTCCCTAGTGAGATAAGGGTCTCCCTATCTCTACTGACTAGGTCCTTGACCTAGGCAGCCCTCTCTATAACATAACAATGATTTGACTGTTTCTTGTTTAACTATTAATTTTGTTCCAATATGTTATGAATTAAACGTTGTTAATATTTGCTTTGTCAAGGTTTTGTGAATGATAATTGGCTACATTTTTGTGGGAAATTGTTATTTTTGTAAACGATGCTGCTGTTCCTATCATTACTCTTGTACATATATTATGGTAATCTGTGGGTTTTGTTGTTTGTTCAATACAGTTAACCTTTGAGTTTTACAAACAATAGAAGTTTGAGATGGAGGTATATATTATGTGTATGGGTTTAGATTATGGTATGAAATGAAAATTGGTCGTCTTTGATTTTTTTTTTTTTAAATCCGTGTGAGGTTTTTTGTACTTTGGTCGGATTTGTCTGAGATATATCGTTTCAGAGTTGAGTTGATGAGGTGAGTATATTTAGTATGGTGATTTTAGACTAATATATTGGAGATGGTTATATTATGTTGGCAATATATGGAGCTAGTATATTTTTTAGTTTGATATAATTGTGTATTATTCCTTGGTGTAACGGTCAGAAGAAAGAAGAGAAGATTTTTATATAGTGGGGAAAAGTTTTGGTAAGTGATCGTGAGTTCCTTGTAACCTATCGAAACGCTTGATGTCTTGCGTTTGTGTAGGTGGAATAATTTATTGTAATTGCATGGTTTTATGTATTGGTTTTGTTCATTGTAGGGTTTGTCGTTGTATTTTCCTTGATATGTCTTATTTTATTATGTGTTGGCTTTGGGTGACAGCTTGTGAGATTTCCTGGGGGGTGGGAGGGGTTAGGAGGGGTATGTGCTGAGAATGTTAAGTTGAGCCTTTTGTTGGGTGAGGGTTAGTCTGATTTAGTATAAGGTTAATGTGATATTTAGCTGTTATATATGGGTTAGTTATTTGAGTACATGATGAGAGAGGCGATAATGTAGCTTGTATTTGAGAGGTGTATTGTCTATGACATAAGGTGAGTTTGAAAAAATGTTTTCCATCTAATAATTGAGTTCTGAATGGTATAGCTGAGGTTTGATACGATTACATTCTGTTTGGTATTATGTATTGAATCCTATGTCTGTTTTTAGTAGTATGTGTTTGTGTGTATTAGTTTATTTGCATCATCTGTTGGTTGATATGTATAGTTATTTTTGGTAGATCTATATGGATTGGAGAATTTGTTGTGTATTATTTACTTTACATCTTATAAATGTTGATTTTGTTGGATGCTATGTTGATTTGAAGGATTGCTAGTAAGTTATATGATCACTTTATGTCTTGGTATGTGGGATGTGTTTAATGCATTAGTTAATAATTGTTTCTCTTTTATGTGTGTGCACTTATTTTTGTATACTTATCGTAGATCTACGTTGATTCGATGTGTAGTCCAGGTTCACTGTCGGGTGGTGACTGACGGACTTTCAAGGAAGTGGTAGTGGTTGGGGTCAGATTGCTGAGTAAGGTGATTCTCCGTTCTCGGGTGGAGATCGATGTCGGATGGGATGGTGGAGGGAGTGAAGGAAGATGCAGCTGTGGGTCGTGGTGGAGGGAATGGCTGCAGTGCTGAGTTGGTTAAGCAAGGGGCTCAACCAACTCGAAGATCTTGGAGGGTGTGGTTGATAGGTTTAGGTGGGTAGAGTTGACCGACGAAGAAGGGCTCACTCAGCTGATGCAGTGCGTCTGGACTTCAGGCTTCATATGAGATGAGTTAGAAAGATTTAAAAACGATTAGTGGAAAAATGTAATTTGGTACTCACGATGAATAGTGACGTTAGTTGGGGGCGGGGTATGTGGGGAGGTCTCTAGACGATTTCACCACCAATTATAAGATGGCTACAAACTGCAGGTCACACCTATGATGGTCGGCAGATGTTCCTAGAAGTCTCATTGTCGTCTCGAAAGGTAGCGGTTGGTGGAGGGGTGGTGTATAGTTATGTCGCTCACTTGGAAGCTGCTGACGCTGGGCCGGGAATGAAAACGCTTGTTTGAAGTCTAGAAGTCGACGGGCTGGGCTTGTTTGGAGTCTGGTGATTTGATTGAAGTTTGATGCGTTGCTTGTTGGGAGGTGTACGGAGCTGAATTGAATCTTGTGGCTTGATTGAAGTTTGATATGAGTTGACTGAAGTTACTGGGAATCACTACTCTGGGTTGACGATTCTAGTCGTTGTTTTTCTTCGTACGGCGGTCTCTCTTCAGACTGCGTATTCTCTTCGGATTGGTAGCAAACTGCCACCAGGTGGTTTAAAATCGAATGCCTTTCAATTTCACTAATTAGGTTGGTGTGGGAACACCGGCGGGTTCAAGGGGTGTAGTCGGCGGATGGCAGACCTGGTAGGCGTGGCTGGTCGTGGACAGCAGATCTGGTAGGTGACGACGGTTCTAGCCGGGTCTCTTCTTCGGGGGCGCAAGAGGACCGCTTGGTAGGCGTGGGTTGGCGTGGCTGATGGTAACTGTTTTAGTCACGTAGTCTTCTTCGGGTTGGCGTAGGAACACCGGCTGCCACCAATTAAGTAACAAAAAGGAGGGCTATATGGGGCAGTGCGAGTGGGCACTTCGGTAGGCGTGGCTTGAGCGGATGAGGGCGACGACTTTATTCAGGCAGTCTCTCTGGAGTGGTGTGGGAATACCGCCTGCCACCAATTAAGTAACAAAAAGGGGGCTATATGGGGTAGTGCGAGCGGGCTCTTCGGTAGGCGTGGCTTAAGCTGATGAGGGCGACGATTTTAGTTAGGCAGTCTCATCGGGTTGGTGTGGGAACAACGCCTGCCACCAATTATATAACCTTAGGGTACTGGTTGGAAAACTCCTAGACCCTCTTATACCTTTACTTTTATTTGGGGGGGAGGGGGCTACAGGTAGCAGGATTCTTAGTCCTAACCCCCGTCCCGTTTTTTTTTCGCCTTTTACTACTCAAGTGGGAAGACTTGGTGGCAGCATTCTATCCCCCACCACAGGGTAAGTGAAAAAAGGAAATGAATATTCAGAGAAATGGTACAGGACAGTAACAAGGGGTTGGGGGACAGCATAATGGAGGGACAGTCGTAGTATAATAAAAGTGTCATCATTTCTCTATGAACAGAGTCTTCCTCTATCACAGACAAAATGATGTGTGGCTCTGGTCCGTAGGGGTGCCCCATATAGACCCCAAAGTATCAACTGCATACTACTTTACCACAGTAACATGCAGCCAATACCCTTAATCACAAAACAACTTGACTTAAGAATGCAACGTAAGACAATATATTATCACGCCACCACCAACGCGAAATGTCTAATTTCACCAGATAGATCCATTGACCCCTTTCTCATACCTACCCAGTTACATATTCGTGACTTCAGTATATATGCAATATCTAGTCACGTCCACCAATAATGTAACTGAACCCCATACAATGCAATTAATACCCGTATAATGACCAACACATCTCCCATATAGTAACCTACAACAATATGCTTACTTAAGCGGTTTTCCATTTCATAAACGAACGGCTGTGCCCGTCGTAGATAGGGCTGCCTAGGTCAAGGACCTAGCAGCAGAGGTATGGAGACCCTCTCCTTTATCTCACCAGGGGAGATATTTTCCCTTTGTACATAAAATCTCCAGTACCTGATATAAAACAAAAAAGGACAACGCCCCAGTTTCAAGGAACCTATCCTTAGAACATCTGCCCCATATGTAAGCCCACAAAATAAAGGGCTATGCTAATCTTCTATCCTTTTACACTAAAGTATATAAGGCGTCAGATAACAATGACAGTTACGATATTATCTACCTTGACTTTAGCAAAAAGCTCGACAAGGTGCTCCACCAGAGACTACTAAATAAAATCAAAGCCCAAGAAATAGGAGGAAAGGCGTTAGAATGGATTAGAACTTGGATCAGTGACAGAAAACAGCGGGTCACCATAAAAGGTGGAAAATCCAGGTTTGGAGGTGTTTCTATTATAATTTGGATATTTTTTAATGAATGAGGAAGATCATTGAGTCATCATTAATTAAAGATTACCCAAATTATAATACATCAAAAGGACTATGGTCATCAGATTGTTTAACAACATTAACAATTGTTTTTTTTTACCCAATGTAGATAGCCTGCAAGACGGCAATCGTTACCAAGGCAGAGTTACTTGAGCCAACTTCTCATGTTCCCTTTGTATCTCTTTGTATCGGCTATATAACTCTTACTTGTGCACCATGTGACTATCTGCTGAAGAGGACAACATAGAGTGGTCGAAATATACAGTTAACTCTATTCTTCGTCCGTTTACTTTCTCCGAGTGGGATTTTTTCATATATATATATATATATATATATATATATATATATATATATATATATATATATATATGTATAATATATATATATATATACATATGTATATATACATATATACATACATATACA
>NC_134790.1:54601731-54614231 GCF_046742065.1 Oratosquilla oratoria
ATATATATACTGAAAGATACAGAGACGGGTTACCACGAGCATAGCTCCCTTCCCGTATAATACAAATAGGTAAATACAACGAGGTAAATACACACACACACACGCACGCACACACACACACACACACACACACACACACACACACACACACACACACACACACACACACACACACACACACGCACACACACACGCACACACACACGCACACACACACACACACACACACACACACACACACACACACACACACACACACACACACACACACACACACACACACACACACACACACACACACACACACACACACACACACACACACACACACACGGACGCACGAAATCACTAATGCTGTCGTATATTGCGATGAATTTGGTTGGGCCAGATACCTCTTCTGGTTATTTCTTTTGAGTGTAGCTGGAGTATTTTATTCAGATTAGGGAAATCCCCAAGGTCTTTTGGGACAAACCTTTCTGCCATGTGACACATTTTTTTTTCCTGGGTAGCTACGGTCAATTTCATTCGAGTCAATGTAAAGGTCGGAGGATCAATCTTGACGAACTCTTTCAGCTCGGTGGAAGGAAGGTTTGTTCTGTCTTCCGAAAGACGAATTCATTCATCTCTGTGGTGTTTCCATCTCCTCCAATACCTCTTTCAATCAGGATGATACACTCTGTATGTTTGATCGTGGCTAACGCCGGATGATTTTAATTAATAAGTTGGGGAGTAGGCGAGTGTTCATTCATGATTACCACTAAAACCGAGAAGGTGATAACGGTCACATTTGTGCTCCGTAAAAGAATAGAAATACCGTATAATGAAGGATTGGAAAGACATGAGTAGTCAGATGGTGAGCACGCCATACACATACGCCCTTTGTCGTGTTGACCTTCGGTGGCAGCCAGGTTGACAGGAAAAGTATTACCATGTACGAAAGAAATTAATCAAAATAACCCATAAACAGAGGGGGTGGGAATAAAATATCTTGCCGACAACCAGACCAATAGGAGAAGAGCCAATTACTCAGTGATATGCATGAGCATTTCATGGATTTTGTACCAACTAAGGACAGGGGAAGGGGTGTTCCGGTTTGAAACTGGTTTGTCGATCGAGAATGACGGAAATCCTTCTACCATCTACGCAAACTCGCCTCTTATACTTAATCGGAACAAAATCCATGAAATGTGCCACCGTGTCGACGGAGCTATAAAAAGCTTCAGGACTCAATCACAAAATGTATAAATAAATCACCGAGGGCTGCGGTCGATAATGCAATCAACTAACAAAGATATTCTGTTTCCGAGAAAAAAAGTAATTTCACTGTGTTTATTCATTGTTTTACTGTTCATTTCTGCCTTTTGCCACGGGGAGAAAGAGATTAGCCAGAAAGAGAATAAAAAATGCCACCCGGAAATCAACCTTGTCGCTGGCATTCGGATCTGAAATTTCATGCTGCATTGCCGAAGCGGAACTTCCATTTCCAGCGCTCATTATGTTGTGGGAAACTAGAGTAGCTATCATCAAATATCTCAGCACAATGTCTTACCCAAAGCTGAACAGAATAGGATGGAACAAAATCGCCAAAGAACATAATCGCAGGGAACAGGTTCATTATTAGAGAAAGGTTTAGCCCGTTCATCACGGGATCTTGTTCTAAACTGATCATAAAAGATGTTGTTAGCCAGATCAAGTTGATATACTAAACATATGTTAGTCCTATACTGTCTGGTGGTTCCCCAAACCTAAATGAAATTGTCTTGTGCTAACCAGGATGGAACTTTTAAAGAAACTAAATGATAATGAATATACAATGCATATTCTATTGCTTAGTCTTAGTGAATGATCAAAATATGTTGCCACTTCCAGAAAATCTTTTGTGGCCAAGAGAGGGCAAATCAAATAAACTAGATAAAATGATCTTGTGCTAACAACAAGGGCATCAAACAAGCTTGACCGTAAAGGTTAACTAAACCTATGCTTTTCAACCCTTTGAAGTAGAAAAGTTAGTCTAAAACTGAATAGAATTGCAACCAGGTAATAGCCAGAAAGGAAATATTGAACCCATTTCAGGAGTGGATCAACTGAGACCTATTCTTGACCACCTGTGGCTGATTTTCCTAAAGCTGAATAAAATCGTCTGGTGTTCGGTGGAACAAAATGATAGTTCAAATGGTCACATCAGTCACTATTGGCACTGTGCACGCGCCACTACTGTCTGACACGTATTAAATGGTACTTATATTGCAAAAACAATATCCCACACAACCATAATTAGCAGAAGCACAGCTCATGTTTTAACTGTTCTTAATACTAACGGCACAATGTAGTAGTGAAACCAAATGTTCCACGGCTGCTTTACCCAGTGTACTTGTCGAGGTAGCACTGAAGTATGTTAACGATATCATGTTCGCAGAGCAAGTGCGTTGTAGTTATAGCAAAACAGATTAAAAACTCAAAGGAAAAGTGATAACTAGTTTTATATTTTAGGATGCGAACGAATATTTGCGCTAAAATGTAAATAAGTAAATAAATAAATAAATAGATAGATAAATAAATAGATAAATAAATAAATAAATAAATAAGTAAATAAATAAATAAATAAATAAATAAATAAATAAATAAATAAATAAATGAATAAATAAACAAATAAATAAATAAATAGATAAATAAATAAATAAATAAGCAAACAAATAAATAAATAGATAAGAAATAAAACAAATAAAGAAACAAGTAAATAAGTAAAATTACACCAGCGTAAGTGGACCGGTCCGGTGTCAGCTTGAAGTTATTTTTGAATGTATGCAATTCTAGGTGAATTAAAATATAATGTCTTTCAGCCACCGATTAATGGAGACCGCCCCTCTCTATCATTCCCCACAACTGAAAAAATGGCTTCGAGGTGAAAAAAAAAAAAAAAAAAAATCAAAGCAAATTTTAAAAAAATGTGGTGAACGACAGGGCAACACAATTTGGGACAGTGCAGGAAAGATATCAACCACGTGCCATCAGGGAAATATATGAAAACTTCGTGGTGCTTGCTGGCGCACAGAGGCAGGCAGGCAGGGAAGGAGGCAGGGAGGACAAGAATAAGCTCACCACTTCGGTTTCGCGTTTGACGTTATCATGTTCATCTTTTTCTCCTTATTTTCTTCTCATTATTTTTCTTCTTCTTTCCTTCTACTTCCTCATGTTATACTTATTCTTTCTTCTTCTTCTTCTTCTTCTTTTTATTCTACAATTTCTCATTTCTTTCTCCTCTTACATATTTCCTCATATTTCTCCTCATCCTCTTATCATTCCCTTTACTTGTTTTTTCTTTCGTTTTTGTCTCCTTCTCTTCCCCTTTCTCCTCTTCTTTTCCTTCCTCCTCCTTCTCCTCATCCCTCTGTTCATCCTTCTCTTCTTGACCCTCTCCTTTTTTCCATCTTCTCCTCCTCTTCCTCTTCCTCCTCCTCCCCTTCTTCCTCTTTTTTCATATTCTTTTTCTACTTTATTACTTTCATTATCGTATTTTCTTTTTTCCCTTGTCTCTATTGGTTAGGTAAGCCACATTTCTTTGAATACTGTAGAGGCCAAGGAATACCACTGTATATTTATCTAGTTGTATCTTACGGGAAGGGGAGCTATGCTCGTGATATCCCGTCTTTGTATCTCACAGTGTCTAGCTTGCTCTTAAATTCGTGTATGGTTTTTGCACACACTATTGTTTCGTCCAGTTTGTTCCAGACATCCACCGTTCTGTGCGGAAAGCTGTTTTTTCAGGTTTCTTCTATAAGTGTCCTTTTTGAATTTTTTCCATGTCCTCTTTTATTTCTCTTATCCCAGTTTAGTAAGTTCTCTCTATCAAGGACTTCCATGTCTTTCATGATTCTGTAGATGAAATGTCTGAAAAATATGGTAGGGGTTACTTGGTTGGATAGAGTGAGAAAAGAGGTAAGGAGGAGAGCTGGGGTGGAAAGATGGCAGATAGGGAGCAAAGACGGACGAACACGGTTACGATTGTTCATACGGGAATTACAAGGTCCTCCTTCAGGAGATAAAGGAACGTGGGGGCCGTCACGTAGTCTGTGGGATCCTCCCGAGGATCTACGCAGGCTCGTGTTGGAACAGTAGAGCCACAGGGATCAATGAGAGGATATCACGATTGTGCACACAACTGGGATACCACTTTCTAGATCCTTGATATCTCTTTTCCAGGCGTCATGACCTTTACGCTTCTGATGGGATCCACCTTACCCGCAGAGGCAAAGATGTTCTTACAAACCTCATTGTGGGAGTTTGTAATGAACTAGTTCCTTTATCTGGGGTAGAAACCCAAAGGGAAGGGGAAATAGAGTGTACTGGGGGAAAACACAGTAGAGTATAGCATCAATGTACAACAATATGCCAGTATAGGACATAATATAATTTCAGGATATAATGCCAGTAGAGGATAAAATATTACATTAGGATGTAATGTCAAAGGACAAAATGTCACGATGGGATGTAAGGACAGTGGAGGACAAAATATCACGATGGGATGTAATGATAGTGGAGGACAAAATATCACGATGGAATGTAATGATAGTAGAGGACAAAATATCACGGTAAGATATAATGTCAGTGGAGGACAAAATATAATTTTAGGGAGGGATGCCGGACAGAATGTCAATGAAAGACAAAATATCACGATGGGATGTAATGATAGTGGAGGACAAAATATCACGATGGAATGTAATGATAGTGGAGGACAAAATATCACGGTAAGATATAATGTCAGTGGAGGACAAAATATAATTTTAGGAAGGGATGCCGGACAGAATGTCAATGAAAGACAAAATATCACGATGGGATGTAATGACAATGGAGGACAAAATGTCACGGTAGGATATGATGTCACTGGAGGACAAAATATAATTCTAGGAAGGAATGCCGGTGTTAAACGCGGTGACGTAGGGGGACAAAGTGTACAAAAGAGATCGGATGACCGTGAGCGACCAGATGTCCGTGATGGGGGAAATGTTAATTTTGATGGGAGAAATGTTAATGAGGCATTGAATGTCAATGAAGGACCAAATATAAGTATAGAGCAAGGTGTCAATAAAAAGTAAAATTATAATATAAGCCATGATATTAAAACTCAAAACGTGTCAAAAAGAAATAATCACGAGTTTCTTAAAACCATGTACTTTAATGCTCGTAGTATTTACAAGGCAGCAGGGACCCTAAACATGTATTCCCAATCCGGGTCGCGTGGACCTGGAAGCAATATCTGATTAAGGGGTACCTGCACTTTCCCCATAAATCCGAAAGTCCACAATCAGAGCCTCGACACCGGTTGCAGTTTATAGTCATACTCAGGACAATACACACACACACACACACACACACACACACACACACACACACACACACACACACACACACACACACACACACACACACACACACACACACACACACACACACACACACACACACACACACTCACACACACAGACACACACACACACACACACACACACACACACACACACACACACACACACACACACACACACACACACACACACACACACACACACACACACACACACACACACACACACACACACACGCACACACACACACATATATGAAGATAGGAGGGTGGTCCACCTTTTTCAGAGAGACCACAAAGTACATGGGATTACAAGAATACGTATCGTCTGGAGGGCGTCTCCTAGTTGTTGATCTCGTGGCCAATCGTGTATTGCTAATTCCGGTCACACATATATATATATATATATATATATATATATATATATATATATGTATACATATGTGTATGTGAGAGAAATGGGTGGGGAAGGGCAAACGAAGATGTGTTTGGAATAGAGTTTATTTCCCTAACGTTTCGACTAACTTGGTCTTCTTCAGAGGACATGTTGCATTACAATAGGATCACAAGTTTTATACTCGCAGCGAGGGGGAACCCGGCCAGCTGTGAGCGGATGTGTCAGGTCTTCTTTTCGGCTAATGATTTAATCATCAAGACACTTAAAGTTTGAATGAACACAAAAAACGACCTCAGAGCACATAGAACATCCAACTCCCTGGTTCGTCATCTAGACAAATGAGGAAACCTACCTGACTGGAGCCGCGTGGAAATTCTACACGAGGGACTTGAAAAGAAAATGAGAAAAACTGTGGAAGCTGCCCATATCGCCACCAGGGAAAATAACAATGACAGAGATGGATTTAAATGTCTTTCAAAAACAGCAAGTGTCTTGATAATTAAGTGATTAGCCGAAGAAAAGACCTGACACATCCGCTCACAGCTGGTCGGGTTCCCCCTCGCTGCGAGTATAAGACTTGTGATCCCATTGTAATGCAACATGTCCTCTGAAGAAGACCAAGTTGGTCGAAACGTTAGGGAAACAAACTCTATTCCCAACACATCTTCGTTTGCCCTTCCCCACCCATTTCACTCTCATTTGTCTGAAATAATTTTTAAAAATATGTATATATATATATACTGTATATATATATGTAATTATATATATATATATATATATATACATATATATATGTATATATATATATATATATATATATATATATATATATATATATATATATATATGAGTGGAAGTGTGGTGAGGTAAACACCAGGAACCGTTGTAGTTTTTATTTCTAACGTTTCGTCCTGAAAGGACTTCCTCAGAGTGTACACAAACAAATAATTGACAGCTTAAATACCCACAGATTAACCCGTTCCTCCCCGTTCGTCTTCGCTCCTCATGCACCCCCGTTCGGCATATATGTATATATATATATATATATATATATATATATATATATATATATATATATATATATATATATATATATACACTGAATGGTCCCCAGTGAACAGCTTAACATTTTTTCAACCACAATTCACTTTTAATTCCATGCCATCGTATCAGTTTCCGCATATATGCTTCCATCGAGTTCCTCGTCAGTCTCGACTGCGATGACATGGAATTAAAAGTGAATTGTGGTTGAAAAGATATGTAAATATATATTCTAACCTATATATATATATACATATATATATATATACATAAAATATATATATATATTTACATATATATATGCACACACACACACACACACACACACACACACACACACACACACACACACACACACACACACACACACACACACACACACACACACACACGTACGTCGGATAGACGGCGAGGATTGACATCCTGAAGAAAAAGTGAAATTTTCGTGGATCTCAACGCAAAGGAAGTACCTATTGTATTTGCAGGGAAGGGGATTGCTCGTGGAGGAGGGGGAAAGTGAAGAAAAAGGAGAAGGGGAGGGATTACTGAGGGAAATGGAAGGAAATGAGGAAGGAGAGGATTTAGTCCAGGCAGGCGGACGCCATGTAAACAAACGCGGACCGGATCAATTTAGTGACGATGAAGGGTCTAACAAAAATGTAAAGATTAGAAACATATATATGAACAGCCTAATAGAAGGTGAGGATAATAATTTCCATGGATTTAATGAGGGGGGGGGGCGGATACCAAGCTCCCCCGACTGGCAAGACTAGAACAAAAACTTGAACAAATGACCGAACATTGGGAGAGTAGGTTCGGTAGAATGTTAGCAATTGCGCAAAGTGTTGAAAGATTGGAAGAACTAGAGAAGATGAACAAAAACTTAACTAAGGAAATAGAAGAACTAAAAAGACAGTTAAAAGAAGTAAAAGATGAGGATGAGGAATTAAAGAGGAATAATAAAGACAACAAAGAGGCCATAGCTAAAGAAGCTAAGGGTTAGAAGACAATCCAAGAAAACAGTAAAGTTGCATTTACTGACGTAATTAAACAGCAAATGAAAGAACAAACTGAAGACTCAGTTATTAAAGTGATGAGACAAAAGGAGAATATAGTAAGAGACTTAGCAGATAAAAAGAAATGTATAATTATATTAGGAATGGAAGAGAAACACAACCCAGATAGAACCACAAGAATCAATGAGGAAAATGAAAAAGTAAGCAGATTACTAGAATTAGTTCAGGAAGATGAACCTGAAATCATGAAACAAATTAAAGAGAAGTTTAGACTCGGAAAGTATAGTACAGATAAGACCAGACCAATTAAGTTTAAATTCCGGTCACAAACGACGGCAGAGAATATCTGATCAAAAACAGGGAAACTAGCAGCAAGTGAACAATATAAAAAGGTATGGATAAAAAGGGAAATGAATAAAGAGGAAAGAGAGGAGGAAAAAAATGAAAAGACAACAAGCTATGGAAAAAAACGAGAACAGAACAGAGTCAGAAAAAGATAAATTCTATTGGAGAGTAGTGAATATGAAAGTAAGGAAATTCGAAATACTAGAGAAAAACAAAAGGGAAACAGAGAATACAATGGAAGTGGCAGAAAACTAAGAGTGTCTTACACAAACATAGATGGATTAATTACAGGATTGAATGAGCTGAATGATTATCTGAAGGGAAAAGAACCGGACATAATGGGAATTGTAGAAACGAAATTAAAAGGTCCACTACCACCCAACAGTGTAGGACATGACGCATATAATAATTGGATTAGAAACAGAGAGACAAAGCAAGGGGGTGGAGTTATGTTCCTGACTAAGAAGGATATAAACGTGAAGAGTGTCACATATGGAAATAATACAGTAGAGATGATTATGATCGAAGTGGAAGACAGTGACAAGAAGAACAGAAAGTTTGTAATAAATTATGTGCCTCCAAAAACAGCCTCATGGGAAGAGAGTGAACATAAAAGTATGTTAGAGGACACAAAGATAACATTAAATAAGATAATGGAAGATGGAGGAAGAATAGTTATGATGGGCGACTTTAATTGCAAAGAAATCTGCTGGGAAGAGATGACAGTAAAGGGTGGAGACGGATCATGGGGAAATGTTCTACTCGGGATGATTATTGACCATACAATGACGCAGTGGATACAGGAGAACACTAGGTATAGAAATGAAGAAGAGCCATCGAGGCTAGACCTAATAATCACATCTGAACCTAGAATAGTAGAAAAGATTGAATATAAAACACCAATAAGTAAAAGTGACCACATATTGATTGAACTGGAACTAAATGAGGAAAAATACATGAAAAGAAATGAACAATATAGAAAAGGAAGATTGATGTATGAAAAAACAAACTTTGATAAAATAAGAAAATTCTTTCAAAAGGAAAACTGGGAAGGAATATACAAAGAAGAAACAACAGTGGAAGAGAAATGGAATATTTTGACAAAAATTTATAAAAAAAAAGGAGTGGAAAAGTTTGTCCCAAGACAAAAACAAGAAAAAGAATATGTAAAGTGCTGGTACAACAAAAGTTGTAGGGAGTTAAAAGACAAAAGAGACAAAGCTTGGACCAGATGGAAAAATGACAGAAGACCTGAAAAATGGAAAATATATACCTGTTATAGAAATGAATATGTACAAACGTGCAGAGAGAAAAAGAGAAAATATGAAAAAGATGTCATAGAAAAATGCAAAGATCAACCAAAACTATTTTACAGATTTGTAAACAGAAAACTGAAAAACAAACAAGATTTGGAGAAATTAAGACAAGGAGGAGTTGAATACACAGAGGAAATTGAAATGGCGGAAATTATGAACAAGCATTTTAAATCAGTGTTTACAAGGGAGAACATACAACCTGAAGAGATCGAATGGAAAGAGAAAGTCCCCCCCCCATGAAAGAAATAGAAGTAACAAAGAATGAAATATTGAAACACTTGAGTAATCTTGATGTAAGAAAATCGCATGGACCAGATGAAATAGCAAACTGGATTCTGAAAGAATGCAGGAATGAACTGGCAGACAAAATACATAGCATAATAAACAGTTCCTTGAAAGAAGGAAAAGTCCCATAAGATTGAAAAAAAGCAAATATAGTACCTATATATAAAGGGGGAAATAAAGAAGACCCTACCAACTACAGACCAGTCTCTCTAACAAGTACAATAGCAAAAATATGTGAAAGAATTGTCAAAAGTAGATGGATAAAATATTTAGAAAAAAAAAACAACGTGCTAAATCCAAGGCAATTTGGATTCAGACAAGGACGATCATGCGTCACCAATTTAATATGTTTCTATTCAAGGCTAATACAAGAAAGAGATGGATGGGCTGATTGTGCATTTCTAGACATAATAAAAGCCTTTGACAAAGTACCACATAAAAAGTTGCTAAAGAAATTAGAAATTGAAGGAGGAATACAGGGCAAACTGCTTATATGGATGGAAAACTTTTTGCAAGAAAGAAAAATGAGAGTAGTGATAAGAGACAAACACTCAAAATGGCATGAAGTAATAAGCGGTGTTCCACAAGGAACAGTTCTGGCCCCAATAATGTTTGCTATATACATTAATGATATGGATGACGGAATTGAAAGTTATATGAGCTTCTTTGCAGATGATGCAAAACTGTTAAAAAAAGTGAACACGGAAGAAGATTGTGAGTCATTACAGAGTGATCTAAATAAAGTACAGGAATGGAGTAGGAAGTGGGAGATGGAGTTCAACACTAAAAAGTGTAGTATAATGGAATTTGGAAAAAGCAAAAACAGAATAACAGGAGAATATAAATTGGGAGAAGAAGGAATAAAAAAAGTAGAAAATGAAAAGGACCTGGGAGTCATTGTCATGAATAATATGTCACCTGAGAAATATATAAATAAGATTTTTGGAGAAACTTATAACTTAATAAGAACAATCAAAGTGGCATTTACATACCTGGATAAAGAAATGGTGAAGAAAATTCTAATCACTCTGATAAGACCAAGATTGGAATATGCAGCAACGATATGGTCACCAAGTACAAAAAAATGTATAAAAAAAACTTGAAAGAATACAAAAAGCAATTACAATATTGGCACCAACACTCTCAAAACTATCATATGAAGAGAGACTAGCAAAACTTGAACTACAGACACTAGAGCAAAGAAGAGAGAGAGGAGATTTGATAGCTATTTACAGAATCATGAAAGGCATAGAAATTATTGATAGAGAGAATCTGATAAAATGGGATAAAGAAATACAAGAGGACACGGAAAGAAAATCAAGAAAGACAGCTATAGAAGAGATGTGAAAAAGAACAGCTTTCCTCACAGAGTAATAGACAGTTGGAACTAGTTAGATGAGAAAGTGGTGTGTGCAAAAACAATACATAATTTTAAAAATAGTTTAGATAAAATGAGATATGAAGACGGGACACCACGAGCATAGCTCCCCTTCCTGTAAAATACAACTAGGTAAATACAACTAGGTAAATACACACACACACACACACACACACACACACACACACACACACACACACACACACACACACACACACACACACACACACACACACACACACACACACAAACACACACACACACACACACACACACACACACACACACACACACACACACACACACACACACACACACACACACACACACACACACACACACTTCAACAAACGGACGGCTTAGAAGACGTTCTGAAGAAAGTTGAAGTTTCCTGGATACCAACGCAAAGAGAAGTGCCTATTGTATTTACAGGGTGGGGGGGAAATTGCTCGTGGGGTAGTGGGAAAGTAGGGAAAGAGGAGAAGGGGAGGGATTGCTGAGGGAAATGGAAGGAAATGAGGAAGGAGAGGACTTGGCCCAGGCAGACAGGCGAAAGGTAAACAAACGGCCCCCCGACCAGCTGAGCGACGATGAAATGTCTAATAAAAATGTAAAGATTAGAAGTATAGATAGGAGCAATACAGTAGAAAGTGATGAGAATATTTTCCAGGGGGGGCACAACCCCACCCCCCCCCCCCTACCCCTACTGACAAGACTAGAAGAGAAGGTCGATAAGATGATCGAGGACTTGGAGCGTAGGTTCGGTCATGTTAACAACATTGTACGGTGGGTTGAAAAATTGGAAGAACTAGAGAAGGCGAACAAAAACTTAACTAAGGAAATTGAAGAATTAAAAAAACAGTTAAAAGAAGTAAAAGAAGAGAATAAAGTCTTAAAGGAGAATAGTAAGGAGAACAAGGAGGGTTGGAAAAAATCCAAGAAAATAGCAAAGTTGCATTCACTGACATAATCAGACAGCAAATGAATGAACAAACTGAAAACCCAGTTATTAAAATGATGAGACAGAAGGAGAATATAGTAAGAGACTTAGCAGACAGAAAGAAATGTATAATTATATTAGGAATGGAAGAGAAACACAACCCAGATAGAACCACAAGAATCAAAGAGGAAAATGAAAAAGTAAGAAATTTACTAGAATTAGTTCAGGAAGATGAACCAGAAATAATGAAACAAATCGAAGAGAAATTCAGGCTCGGGAAATATAGTACAGACAAGACCAGACCAATTAAGATTAAATTCAGGTCGCAAACGACGGCAGAGAATATCTTATCCAAAACAGGGAAACTAGCAACAAGTGAACAATATAAAAAGGTATGGATAAAAAGGGAAATGAATAAAG
>NC_134790.1:54619231-54629231 GCF_046742065.1 Oratosquilla oratoria
TTCGAAGTTTATTCTTTCTCCGACTGTGGGTTCCTGTGTGTAATATATACATATATATATATATATATATATATATATATATATACATATCTATCTATCTATCTATATATATATATATATATATATATATATGCATATATATATATATAAAAGTGAAAATATATATGTGTATAAAGATATATATATACATATATATATATATATATATATATATATATATATATATAAAAGTGAAATTCTCGCCACCTACTCCTCTATCTACCTCACTTCTCTACCTATATCTATGAGCTTCATCTACGAGCCTCTTACAGAAAGCAAAGTCTTTTACAAAAGCACGATAGTATCCTGCTAATCCTAGGAAAAGAATATACTTGGTAAATTGTCTTAGGTGTAGGAAAGCTTCTAACAGCCTTAATTTTAATGTGTAGTATGAATGCCATCTTTGTCTGCCACATGACCTAAGAATTGGATGCTGGACTTAAAATATGAACATTTGGGTAAATTGAGCCTCGACTCAGCTTCAGCAAAACGTTTCAAAACTAAGGACAACTTATGGAAGTGACTATCCACATTCTTGGAAACTAGAATCAAGTCATTCTGATACACAAAAAAATGATTAATTACTAGTCTATGAAAATTTGAGTTAATAAGGCGCTAACATGTTAAAGGAGCATTACGCAATCCCATGAGGCAGCAAAGCCATTCATAATGACCTGACGGAGTCGAGAGAGCCGTGATCTTACGAGATGTTTTTTTCCAAAGGAATCTGCCAAAAGCCAGCCTTTAAGTTCAAGGTAGTGAACACTGTATTACCTGATCCTATGGACTGAAGAAGATCACTCAACACGGGCAAAGGGTAATGATCTTGAAATGTGACATCGTTAACACGCCTATAATCCACAACAGGGCGGAATGATCTGTTCTTCTTAGGCATCAGAAGGAACGGGGAGTTTCACTCGGAACGAGACTCTTGGATGACACCCTCACTCAACAACTCGTCAACTAAAGACTGAGCTACAAGTCTACGAGAATGAGGCAACCTGTAAGAAGGTACGTAGACTGGACACACCCCTGGTTTAAGATCAATGCTATGGACAACACGATCTGTAACTCCCAGTCGTTCACCAAGTAAGGCCAAAGCTTGACGATGTGTCAATAAAATTTCAATGAGGCAGTCCCTTACCTCAAGAAAACCAATACTACCTACATATGTCGCATACTGAGAGTCTAAATGAGCTGTGTCAGTTGCATGTGTATACGATTGAATAGAAGCTGTTATGATAGGAAGTGAATCCTGGACAGTGTCAACAACAAATCAAAAGAACCTAAATGAATACCAAAAGAGAATGTGATGGGAGCACCAGTAACGTTGGTTATCATGGCCGCGGTTACGTGGTCCTCACAAAGCAAGATGTCTAACACGAACAGAGGCAGGTTGAGATAAGACGTCAGAACCAGCTGGAGCATCTGAAATGCGCACCGGGACTCGAACTGCACTAGAAGGACCAATATAGTGCTCGCCTACGACAACAGCAGCACAAGAAAGTACAGGAGGGTCTAGATTTTTTAATCCTTGGAAGACGACTGCCTGGTCAGACCATGCACAGAAGGTTAACTATGTGTAGAAACTTGCCTGTCTATTGCAGAAATGACATTGTTCTCGAAAGTAACCACACGGCGCAGAGGAGATATATTTATGTCATGATTTGCTGAAGTATCAAAGCGGAAGAGACAATCACACTGAAGTATGAAATCAGAAACTACCACAAAGTTAACATGAAATACCTTAGCATGGAACGAAAACCTTAAGGAAATGCAAACAGGTCCAAGAATAGGCAAGAGACAGCCTTGTACAGCTTGCAAAGCACCACAAGATGATAGCAATGGTACGTTATACAAATTCTTGAGAGCAGAATATGCCTTTTTGCCTATGATGCTGCATTCTCCTCCAGTGTCTACTGTTACAAAGATAGGTAACTGAAAGGTAAGGAGTTGGTAAGAGACAGCAGCCACTAAAGGGACGATTTTAGTCTGGTCACAGTTAGTCAGTCTTTGGGGTTGTGATACGGGTACTTGTGAAAATTACAAAGGTTACAAAGGCGGAACATGCCGACAGGAGGCCTTTTGGTCCATAACTAGGTCGGATGCGAAAAAATTATAATAACGATAAATAAATAAATAAATGAATAAATAGATAAATAATACAATAATAGATAAAATAAATAAATAAACAAATAAATAAATAAATAAATGCATAGGTATAGTTAGATAATAAACAAACAGGTAAATAGTAAATAATTATAATAAATAGACATATAACTAATAATAAATGTAACTCAAGCAAATAATACTAAAGAAACAGACAAGTGATAACAAAACAAATAAACAAATAACATAAAAAAAATGACAGGGATTACAGCATCTTGCCTAGGTGTTTATCTAAATCATTCTTAAAGCTTCGAACTGAAATACATTGCACTGCCTGTGCAGGAAGTTTATTCCATTCATTAACTACACTGTTGCTGAAGTTGTTTCTACCCGCTTCCAAATTAAATCTATTTACTGACAGTTTGAGACAATTGTTTCTTGTCTGATTCTCATTCAGTGTGAAAAATTTGTCACTTTCGATGTTGTGAATTTTCTTTAGGATCTTAAAGACCTGTATCAAGTCACCTCTGAGTTCACGCATTTTTAAGGAAAACATATTCATATGCTTTAGTCGATTTTCGTATAATTTATTTCTGATATATGGAATCAGTTTTGTGACTCGCCTTTGTACTTTTTCCAATCTGTCAATCTCTTTAATGAGATTGGGTGACCATACGGAAACAGCATGTTCTAATTGTGAACGAACTAACGATATATATAGTTTGTTAATGAGTGATGGACTTTTGAAGTCAAAAGATCGCGCAGTCAGTCCTAGAATCTTATTTGCTTTCTCAGAGGCTGAAATACACTGCTTAGATGATTTGAGATCGTAAATGATAACTAGGACGAGATCCTTTTCACTATCCACTTTTGTTAACGAATTTCCAAATAACTTGTAATCGTACTTACTGTTATTTTTACCTATGTGCATTACTTTAGCATTCACTTGTTTTAAATTTCATTAGCCACTTTTCAGACCATTGCTGTATTTTATCTAAATCTTCTTGAATATCTAATTGGTTTAAGTGATCATTTGCCATTCCGCACTTTTTTGTATCATCATCAAATTTGGAGACAATAGATTTTAGTCCATGGTCTATATCATTCATATATACTATGAATAGAAGTGACCCAAGAATTGAACCCTGAGGAACTCCACTCGTAATATTTTTCCATCTAGAAGCTTTTCCATTTAAAACAACTCTCTGTTTTCGATCACTCAATCAATTACAAAGGATTACAAAGGCGGAGCATGCCGACAGGAGACCTTTTGGTCCATTACTAGGTCGGATGCGAAAAAAATCATAATAATAATAAAAAAACTATAATAATGTAAACAACAAACAAAATACATAAATAAATGCATATGTATAGTTAAATAACAAACAAACAGGTAAACAGTAAATAATGATAAATTGACATATAATTAATAATAAATGAAAATCAAACAGACAAATGATAACAAAACAAAAACAAATAATGTAAAGTAAATTATAATCATTACAGCATCTTGATTAGGTGTTTATCTAAATGATTCTTAAAGCTACATTGCACTACCTGTGCAGGAAGTTTATTCCATTCATTAACTACACGGTTGGCAAAGTTGTTTCTACCTACTTCCAAATTGAATCTATTTCCGGACAGTTTGAGATCATTGTTTCTTGTCTGATTCTCATTCAATGTGAAAATTTTGTCACTTTTGATGTTGTCAATTCCCTTTAGAATCTTAAAGACCTGTATCAAGTCACCTGTGAGTCTACGCTTTTTTAGGGAAAACAGATTCATATGTTTTAGTCGATTTTCGTATGATTTATTTTTGATATTTGGAATCAGTTTTGTGGCTCGCCGTTGTACTTTTTCTAGTCTGTCAATGTCTTTAATGAGATTCGGTGACCATACGGAAACAGCATATTCCAAATGTGGACGAACTAACGATTTATATAGCTTGTTAATGAGTGTTGGACTTTTGAAATCAAAAGATCGCGCAGTCAGTCCTAGAATCTTATTTGCTTTCTCAGAGGCTGAAATACACTGCTTAGATGATTTGAGGTCGTTACTGATAATTACGCCGAGATCTTTTTCACTATCCACTTTTGTTAACGAATTTCCAAATAACTTGTAATCGTACTTACTGTTATTTTTACCTATGTGCATTACCTTGCATTTACTTGTTGTTAAATTTCATTAGCCACTTTTCAGACCATTGCTGTAATTCATCTAAATCTTCTTGAATATCTAATTGGTTTAAGTGATCATTTGCCATTCCGCACATTTTTGTATCATCAGCAAATTTGGAAACAGTAGATTTTAGTCCATGGTCTATATCATTTATATATACTATGAATATATTACTAGTCCATCTTAATAGGTTACCACTTATTCCGTGTGAACTTAATTTAGTAAATAGTCTTTCATGGGGGACGGTATCAAAAGCTTTTGCTAATTCTAGATATATTAAATCTGTATTGTTTCTTTTGTCATAATTCGAGATGACTGTGTTGTAGAATTCGAGTAAGTTAATCACGCAAGAACGTTTCTGTCTGAATCCATGCTGGCTATCATTTATCAAATAGTTACTTTCTAAATGATATTCGATAACATCTCTGATGAGTTTCCATGATTTTTCCTACGATTGAAGTCATTTTTTGTCACCTTTTATAAATATGGGAGTAACGTTAGCTAGCTTCCATTCTCTTGAGACATCATCGGATATGATGGATTTCTTGAAAATAATTTCTAATGTAACAACAATCTTATTTTTCATTTCCTTTAAGATTCTTGGATACCAACCGTCAGGCTCTGGTGTTTTATTAACTTTTCCATACATGTTTTATTTTTCTTTATTTTGTTATATTTACCATAGTAAGCTTACCCTAGACTTTTCACAAGTTTCAGTTTGGATTTCACTTTGAGATGTTTCGTTTACGAATACTGAGCTAAAATAGTTGTTTAAGATATCCCACATTCCTTCATTTGAATATTCAAGTTGACTGTCAGCAGATAATAGTGGGCCAATGTGATTCCTTATATCCTTTTTATCTCTAATATAACTATAAAATTCTTTGGGACTGAGTATGTTTGGGGATTGAACTATGGTCTGCTCTAAGCTACAAAATCTTGGAACACTGATCAGTAGAATGGCTATACTGTCCATTGATATGACAGTTGCTAGAATGAGGCTGAAATGACATTCTTGTAAAGTCATGTGTGATGCTAGAAGAGGAACTAGTGAAACGTCTGCGTACAGGAGTCTGCTTAAACTTTCGCTCATGACGCTTACGAAGGAAACAGAAAATACTAGAATGGTCTATTTTGTCACATTATGTGCAGGTAAGCACATTACATACAGATGGAGAGGAGGAAGTGCTCTGCGTAGGTGTCGAAGACCGAGGATGTGGTAAAAGAGTGTTCTGTGCAGGTGTCGAAGAGAGAAGAGGTGGTGGAGGAGGAACCTCCGTAGTCTGCTGTGAATGACTAGGTAGTGGAAGAGCTAGCAAGGCACAATGAGGCAATTCTTTTAACTTTCTAGAAAGCTTTGTTGCAAATGTTAGTAAAGATTCATCTGGCTGATAATTAAGAGAAGAAGCAATCCTTTGTTCAGAAGGAGTAAGGAACAAAATGTAGAATAAATATTCCAAAACAAGTCGGAGTCTATTTAGAGTAATGGAACTTATATCTGTCCAATGTAAATACATTAAAGAATCTAATGCTTCGGAGGCCATCGTATTGACTCTAGCATGAACACGCATAAAATGTTCAGTTCTCATAGTGGAAGAGAGTACGTCAGCAAATCTGTAGCACCAGAGAAAATTATCACCTACCAAGTTAGCATCAAACATCCTAAGAAACTTTGCCTTGAAGATGGCGTAATCATAGCTCAAGGGTTGACGCATGAAGCTGACATCATCTCAGAGGCTAGTGAATTGAGTATAAGCTGAGATCCAATAAAAGAGATTTTATCGGACCCTATAATGACATTGGTGTTGATGATACTATCCTCACATTGTTGAATAAATACAGATGCTGAATAATTAGGATCCTCGCCCGAGTATTTAATAATGGAGGGGTCCTGGTGTAATAAGGTAACAGCGGGAAGAGCCATGGCTGGAGAGTCCAGGGAACAAACACACATAACACTGGGGCTGTCTGCTTGAAGAGAGATACTTACGTCTTGAAGGAAGGCAGGAGACCACTTAATGCAGTATGGCTCTCATACACACAGGGATTAGTTGCCGATCAACGGCTATGTACGTGGTCCTGCCTCACACACATCTACAAAAGCATGAAAATATGAACAATGACGTAAAAAGGGACACTATTATTTAAGTGAAATTAGTCTCACATAATATACAAAGACTAAAAGAAAATTGAATTGATGAAAGGGGGTAGCTATAATATTCACATTGACAATATGGAGGTCTCACAACACGCCCAGGAATAGATACCACATGGACTTCAGAATACAATACTCATCTAACAACATCCACGTGCACAACGATGGGAAACCTAGAAAAATGGCAGCAATACAGTGAGGACTCTCGTAGCAAACTGATGATAACAGTCTGGGCCGACGTAGGTAGCTAGCAGCCTGCAGATGAGGCTTAAATATATTGTTTTTGTTTTGTTATCATTTTGTCTGTTTGATTCTCATTTATCATTAGTTATATGTCAATTTATTATTATTTACTATTTACCTGTTTGTTTATTATTTAACTATACCCATGCATTTATGCATGTATTTCATTTGTTATTTACATTATTATAGTTTTTATTTATTCATTTATTATTATTATGATGTTTTTTTTCGCATCCGACCTAGATATGGACCAAAAGGTCTCCTGTCGGCATGCTCCGCCTTTGTAATAATTTGTAAATGACTTGAATCGATGTTCATCAAATAATACCAAGCAGTCCACAATTTCACTTTTTGCACTTCCGGAATAGTCAATAATTATATAGGAATTGCATTCACTGCAGAGATAAGTAACCTAGCTGTAAATAGAGTATGGGAGAAAAAACATACGCGCCTAAAGATCCTCGAAAACCAATAGTTCACTAGTACTAGTTTTGCATGGTTAGTCACTAAAATATCGTACAATGACTTTTTTTTTTGTCGGTGCCACCATCATATATTAGTGAGTTGAATGAAAGTCGCAGCACTAAAAAAAAAAAAAAAAAAAAAAAAAAAAAAAGACACACACACATGTATAAACCGAAACATTAAAAAAAAGTGTGCTCACGGCTGAGAAGAGATTGACTTACCTTGCGTCCTGCGCCCAAATGCGCGGGAAAACATGAATCCAATTGGTGAAGAATACAAACTTACTAACAGGAAACCGCCAGGCGGCTTTGTACATAAGTATGCATAGGTAAATAATTGTACAACACTATACGCTCCCATTACACTCCTCCGCCTACTTCGCCTCTTCATCCTCCTCCTATTCTTCCTTCTGTTTTTCTTCTCTTCTTTCTCCTCTTTTTTTCTCTTCCTCATAATCTACTTCCTCTTGTTTCTTTTCCTCATACTTCTCTTTTTCCTCCTACTTAACTTCGTCTTCCTTCTATTCCTCATATTTTTTCTTCTTCCCCCTCCTCCTCCTACTACTCCTCCTACTTCCCCTCCACCTCCTCTTCCTCCTCTTCCTTCTCCACTTACACCTCCTTCTCCTCCCTTCATTACTTCTTCATCTCCTCCTCTTCCCTTTCCTCCTCCTTCACTTTTTTCTTTCTTCTTCTCCTGTGCCCTCTTCTCCTCCTCCCCTTTCTCCTCCTCCTCCTCCTCCTCCTCCTCTCTTTCTCTTCTTCCTCCTGTTCAACCCAAGGAAAACACCTGGATTCTAAAACGCTAACAAATATCTCGATTAACTTACTCGGTCTCTGTGTATTGATGCTATCTACCACCGCAAGGGATTCTGTCATGGCTTACCCCAGATGATTTTATCCAGCTTGCTAAAAGAAACTCTTCTAATCCTTCATGGGTTAAATTTTGGTGGAAAAGAGAACGTAATAACTTTGGAGGCGAAAGTCTGGGGACTAAATTTTTGCTTCTTTCCTAAATGTTCTGTGATGCTCATATCTATGACAGTATACTGCGTGCTCCGGGCCACGAGAGAATCAAGTCGTCTACAAACTTGAGTCGCCACATGGAGGAGGAGGAGGAGGGGGAAGAAGAGGAGGCCGTTAGTGAGCAGTTTCGAGTACTGGGGAACAGGGCCCAGTGGACTCGGGTTACGACCCAAGTTGATTCCGGGTGGACTCGTTCCGGTGGCGTAGTTTGAAAATAGGCCGTATGGGGCTCTGACCCCAGACATAAGGGCGGGCCTGGGCGTGGGAATGGTGTGGGCTGCGGGTGGGGGTAAGGAGGTGGAGGATACTAGTCACATGACTGTGTCTTAAGCTAGGTTAAAGAAACTATACAACCGTGATCACAAATTTTCTGTCCTAAGGGGTTAACAAACGTTGTAGACTTGGCATCTACTCTGCTCAGTCTTAGTCACGAAAGTTGTCAAGAGCCATTTCTAGGTGACTCGTGATAACAAAACCTGGCAACCTCTTTGAATCCCCTTCTAAAGCGTAATGTCTTGACCTATCTGATTATTGTGGCGACATAACCTGTAGAAGTGTAAAAGGAGGGGTGGGCTTGAATAAAATCGTCTGGCTTCGTCTGCTGTTGACCACATCGTCGAAGTGAAAGTTTATCAAAATAGTCTTAACCCCTTCCCTATCTCCTTTTCTGTTTCCTCTCCCGCTTCCTTCCAGGCTTCATCACTCTCTTCTCACCTCTCTCGCGACATGCTGCTCATTCTTCTTTACTTCACCAGTCTCCTTCTCCTCCTCCTCCTCCTCCTCTCCCTCCTCCTCCTCCTCTCTCTCCTCCTCCTCCTCCTCCTTATCTTACTCCTTTCTCTTTATTCTCTTCTTGTTTCCCTCTTTCTCTTCCTACTTCTTTATCTCCTTGTTCTTATACTCCTCCTCCTCCTACTCCTCCCATTCTCCTTTTCCTTATACTCCCTCCTCCTCCTTACCCTCCTCCTCCTCCTCCTCCTCCTCCACTCTTTCCTTCTCCTCTTTCTCTTCTCTTCCGCTTTACTTCTTCATTGACCTCATAGTTATTCTCCTATCCCTATCTCTTCCAAATCTTCCTCATCTTCTCCTGGTTCTTCTCCACCATCTTATCCTCCCCTCCCCCACTTTTCGTGTCTGTGTGTGTGTGTGTGTTTCACCATGGTCTTGGATCACGTGTTGGACTCGTGATCGACAGCTATTTCTCTCTCCTGGAAGAGAGCTCAAGAGCTCATATATGACCGATCTATGGGTAATGCTGTGACCTTACACGCATACACACACCCACTTCCCTGCCCACGAGATTTGGATTAACGACTCGCAGCGCAGCAATACTGAAATTACTTCAGCCCTGGGCAGTGGCGGCCGCGAACGCTACCACTGCGCCGTCGAGAGAGAGAGAGAGAGAGAGAGAGAGAGAGAGAGAGAGAGAGAGTGTGTGTGTGTGTGTGTGTGTGTGTGTGTGTGTGTCTGTGTGTGTGTGTGTGCGCGTGTGTGTATGTATGTGCGCGCGCGAGTGTGTGAGAGATTAAAATATTTTTCCTAATATTTAGTTTTCATGCTATAAGAGTAGTAGTATACACGTGGAAAGTAAAGAACCCTGTTAGACTCGTAGAAATAATGCAAGTCTCTTGTGGGTTTATACATAAACACGAGTGATGAGGTACATGTTAAACCTTGTCTTGAGTGAGGGCGTATGTAAAGGAGTGGTACACTAGATGTGATTTTGCAGGTTATATATATATTTTTTAATAGTGAAAGGGAGAAAAAGGCAAGTCGAGACAATCTT
>NC_134790.1:54634231-54649231 GCF_046742065.1 Oratosquilla oratoria
AAGAGGGAAAAGGTTCCCTGAGCTCATTTTGGATCAAAGTTTACAAAGAAAAGCCCAATCTTGGAGGTAAAACCCTGAAAACGCTAATACCTTTTGCTACAACTTTCCTGTATGAGGCAGGATTTTCAGCCCTCACAATCACAAAGATAAAGTGCAGAAACCGTTAGCAACCAGATGCAGCCTATCACCAAAATTATCCAGATTTGAAGAGTTAGCCAAAACAATCCAGTGTCAAGGATCTCATTGATTTTAATACTATATCTTTGTCAAGTGTGCTTGTATGAATAATTTCTCTTTTCCACAATGGTAAATTATAGCCCAATTATAATTTTATTTTACAGTATGAAACATTTTGATTTTGATTTTAGTAAAGCCCCTACATTGTTTTATTTCTCATGGGTCATTATTATATGAATGTACAAGTTGCATTAATGAAAATATCTTCATATGATTTTTGTTTCTGTCAAACGTTTTTACAAGCACAAGAATTTTATGATTTAAATCAAAGTATTTATAAAGGTAAAGGTCCCCATGGCTGATTTGGACAGGATTTTGGGTCGCAGCCAAAAAAAGGGTTAAGAACCATTGGTATAGCACGAAGCTCACCAAACTTGGTGAGATGGCCCTGGTACATCATAATCCACTTGCAATTCTTGACGGGCAGTGATTGCTTATCAATGAGGTCGACTTGTCTTCTTAAGGAACTAAAAATGGGTTTGACAACCATAACAGTTGCAACTTATTTTCTGTCCTTCCGTCGGCACTCAAGGCAAAATTATCTGTTTGTTTCCACAGCCTAGGTGCTTATGTGACCGTACTTTTTTGATAGGTAAGAGAGCATGCGAACTTCTTTTCCATGGCAGGTGGAATCATGAGCCCGTCTTACGAGTATGTCGAAGTTGTCTTCTGTACTCGAGAAATAGTTGGACCATATGAATATTTCTTCTTTCTTATTAGGTTCTCTACATTTCTACACTGAAGAATTTCGTATTATAGCTGCAATAGGCAAGGCAATACACAAAAAACATAATTGTTTTTGTGTATAATGCGTTTAGTAGTAGGTATACAGAAAAATAGAGACGAATGGAAAGAAAATAATGATGAAAAGCATAACACTGTTACAATCATTGCTAATAAGAATAAGTAGCTTACATATATAAATCATTGATATAACCAATATCAAAACACTTATAAAAACATTTTATAACTATAATTTTTATAAAAGATAACTTTGTAATTTTATGATTATAATAATAATAATAATAATATTTATTTTCATAGTATATATATATATATAGTAATAGTGATAATGTTAACAGTGATAGTAGTAATAATAATAATAATAATAATAATAATAATAATAATAATAATAATAATAATAATAATAATAATAATAGTAATAATAATAATAGTAATAATGATAATAATAGTGATAATATTGATTATAATAATAATAATAATGATAATGATAATAATAATCATAATGATAATAATAATAATAATAATAATAATAATAGTAATAATAATAATAATAATAATAATAATAATAATAATAATAATAATAATAATAATAATAGTAATAATAATAATAATAATAATAATAATAATAATAATAATAATAATAATAATAATAATAATAATAATAATAATAATAATAATAATAATAATAATAATAATAATAGTAATAATAATAATGATAATAATAATAATAATAATAATAATAATAATGATAATAATAATAACAATAATAATAACAAAATAATAATAATAAAAATAATAATAATAATAATAATAATAATAATAATAATAATAATAATAATAATAATAATAATAATAATAATAATAATAATAATAATAATAATAATAATAATAATAATAATAATGATAATAATAATAATTATAATAACAATAATAATAACAAAATAATAATAATAATAATAATAATAATAATAATAATAATAATAATAATAATAATAATAATAATAATAATAATAATAATAATAATAATAAAAATACTACTACTACTACTACTACTACTACTACTACTACTACTACTACTACTACTACTACTACTACTACTACTACTAATGATAATGATAATAATGATAATAATAATAATAATAATAATAATAATAATAATAATAATAATAATAATAATACATACATACATATACCAAGGCTTTTTCCCCCTTTCAAGGGAGGTAGCCAAAAAGGGAAAGGCATAAAAACACTCCCACCCATTTCATCCCTAAATACACTCCACACCCCTCCCACCCTCCCTCTCATCTGAGCACCTCCTGGATGACGGGTCATCCCTGCACCTTGCCCACCGCCCTGGGTCAGAAGCAGTGTCGCAAGACACAGCACATCCACAGCAAGGCCGCTTCATTCAATCGGCGACCCCCCCTCTCTGTCCCCCCTTGCATATAAGGAGAGGACGGGGAGAAATCCCTTCGGGCTGCGTCAAAATTTACTCACACATACTACCTCACCCCCACCCCCCCGCCCATTCCTCCTCATGCAATCACAACATCATCCATATACAACTATTCTCCACTCACCTCTGTCTTCCGTCCTCTCCCTTCCTTCCTCAACAGACATTCCCCTCTTCCCCAAAGCCCCCTTCACCCCATCCATCCACCTCATCCTAGGACGTCCCCTCATGTTCACTCCCTCCACATCTGCCTTCCATACCTCTTTTACTAGTCTTTCTTCACTCATTCTTTCCATGTGTCCAAACCATCCTAATATTCTTTCATCAACCCTATCTCCCAGCTCCTTTTTCACCCCTGTTCTCCTCCTCACCTCCTCATTTCTCACTCTATCCAGCCTAGTAACCCCCATCATACTTCTCAGACACCTCATCTCAAACACATTCAAACTCCTTCTCTCTTCTTCTCTTATGTTCCACGTTTCTGCCCCATACAGTGCTGTTGGCATAATCACTCCTTCATACAGTCTCCTCTTCGCATCCATTCCTAAATGTCTATTCCTCATTACACTCTTTAATCCACCAAGGCATTTACTCGCTTCTCTCAATCTACATTCTACCTCCACCTTCACTCCACTTTTTCCTGCTACACTTGCACCCAAGTATCTAAAACTATCCACTTCCTCCAGTCGCTCTCCCTTAATGTTCACTTCCAGTCTACTGCCACTTTCACCCCTTGTACATCTCATTACCTTACTTTTACCCACATTTATCTTAATAATAATAATAATAATAAAAAATAATAATAATAGTAATAATAATAATAATAATAATAATAATAATAATAATAATAATAATAATAATAATAATAATAATAATAATAATAATAATAATAATAATAATAATAATAATAATAATAATAATAATGATAATAATAATGTTGGATGGTGTTGTTCACAACATATGGTAGTGTTCGAGTGGTAGCGGCTTCTCTGGAGGCGCAGAAAACAAGCTTGTTTCTTGTCTATATTCAAGTGAATATCTCCCGCTCTTCGAAGAGGAACGGTTCATTATATACATCAATCCGGCAAGGTTGCCGACAAGGGAAAAATATTTACATGGTCGCTGTTTCCAGCAAGACTGAACATCGAAATAATTTAATTTACATACAGGGCTAACAAGAAATGATGATACATCGCTTTGTATTATCTATATATATGTGTGTGTCCGAATGTGGACTGGTGCGAATAATAACCTTGTGGTAATTTATTGTCGAAGTGGCAATATCTTCGTCAGCAGGAATAATAGTAGTAGTAGTAGGGCGACATAACACATCTCTGACGAAGTCCCACCTTTACCTCAAACCATTCACTCTCTCCATTTCTAATCCTAACACAAGCTCTTCTACCCTCGTAAAAACTCTTGACTGCTCTCAACAGCTTTTCTCCTATCCCATATATCTGCAGTACCTCCCACAGCGCCTTCCTGTCTACCCTGTCGTAAGGCTTTTCCAGCCCCCCCCCCAAAAAGCCCCCCCCCCAAAAAAAAAAACATCCTTACGTTTTCCTATAGCTTTCTCACATATCTGTCTTACCACAAAAATCTGATCTACACAACCCCTACCTGTCCTAAACCTAAACTGTTCCTCACCAATTACTCCCTCTGTTCCTCTCCTAATCCTCTCAATCAAGACCCTCACATAAGCCTTCCCAACTACACTCAACAAGCTCAGTAATGATAATAATAATAATAATAATAATGACAATAATAATAATAATGATAATGATCATAATAATAACAATAATGATAATAATAATAATGATAATAATAATAATAATAATAATAATAATAATAATAATAATAATAATAATAATAATAATAATAATAATAATAATAATAATAATAATAATAATAATAATGATAATAATAATAATAATGATAATAATAATAAAAATGATAATAATAATAATAATAATAATAATAATAATAATAATAATAATAATAATAATAATAATAATAATAATAATAATAATAATAATAATAACAATAGTAGTAATAATAATAATAATGTATATAATAATAATAATAATAATAATAATAATAATAATAATAATAATAATAATAATAATAATAATAATAATAATAATAATAATAATAATAATTATAATAATAACAATAATAATAATAATAATAATGATAATAATAATAATAATAATAATAATAATAATAATAATAATAATAATAATAATAATAATAATAATAATAATAATAATAATAATAATAATAATGATAATAATAATAATGATAGTAATAATAATAATAATAATAATAATAGTAACAATAATAATAATAATAATAATAATAATAATAATAATAATAATAATAATAATAATAATAATAATAATAATAATGATAATAATAATAATAATAATAATAATAATAATAATAATAATAATAATAATAACAACAACAACAACAACAACAACAACAACAACAACAACAACAACAACAACAACAACAATAACAATAATAATAATAATAATAATAATAATAATAATAATAATAATAATAATGATAATAATAATAATAATAATAATAATAATAATAATAATAATAATAATAATAATAATAATAATAATGATAATGATAATGATAATGATAATAATAATAATAATAATAATAATAATAATAATAATAATAATAATAATGATAATGATGATAATGATAATGATAATAATAATAATAATAATAATAATAATAATAATAATAATAATAATAATAATAATAATAATAATAATAATAATAATAATAATAATATTGGATGGTGTTGTTCACAACATATGGTAGTGTTCGAGTGGTAGCGGCTTCTCTGGAGGCGTAGAAAACAAGCTTGTTTCTTGTCTTTATTCGAGTGAATATCTTCCGCTCTCGGAAGAGGAACGGTTCATTTTATACATCAATCCAGCAAGGTTGCCGACAAGGGAAAAATATTTACATGGTCGCTGTTTCCAGCAAGACTGGACATCGAAATAATTTAATTTACATACAGGGCTTACAAGAAATTATGATATATCGCTTTGTATTATCTATATATATGTGTCCGAATGTGGACTGGTGCGAATAATAACCTTGTGGAGATTTATTGTCGAAGTGGCAATATCTTCGTCAGCAGGAACAAGGGTTCGGTGACAGCCGTGCGCGTCCGAGGTCATGACCCCGATAATTTGGAGTCTCAGGACAATAGACTTGACCGCGACGCTTGACCTTTGGTGTACGTCAGGTCTTGACTACCATCTTACACCCGTGGTGGTGCAATGCATGTGCATCAAGATGTAGGTAGAAAGGAAACTGCGTCGTTCTAGAAGTGTTCTAGAAGTTCTCCAACATGGCTCGGCGTTGCTACATGTGTCCGGCCTCGCGACACACTATCTCTTCGGTTTTCACATAGAACTGGATGTCCGAACTGTAAGAGGAGATAGAAGGAGTGTGTGCCTAGGGGAAGGTGTTGACCCTTCCTATGTGGCAATGGTGTTAATCATACACAGAAAAGGATAATTCCCATGGCATGATATGTATGAGAATGAATGAGATTTATTGGTTAGAAATAGATGCCTGAATTTTTGGCCCAAGCGAGACTTTACACATTTCTATTTCTTAGGCTATAACGGGGTGTTGCGATCGGTGGAGTGGTAGAGGTGTTTGTGTCTAGTGTTTCGGTCGTGTCTGGTGTTTGTGCAAGAGGAGGAGGTATATTCTCCAGGTCAAGTCCTCTGGGAACTTGTTTGATGTTGTTCAAGTGTAGAATAGCCTCTGTGAGTTCCCGTAAGTGGATAGCTTTTATCTTATTATGAGGTAGAGTTTCGATGACGCGGAATGGTTCAAGGAGTTTAGGAGAAAGTTTTGATGTGGGCTGATGGTTGGTGTTGTACACAATGTCACCTACAGAAATAGTGCAATCTCTAGAGTGAGCACTTGTCAGTCTAACCATATCAGATTTTGAGAGAGTCAGTGACTCATGTACTCTCTTGAAAAGAGTGTTGAAGTTTGTCAGTGCGAGTTTGACATAGTCGTTAAAATCATACACGTAAGGAGATCGTACGCCATTTTCTTATCTGACCCGAATAATACAAAATGGGGTGTGTCAGGGGGGTACAAATTTACGTGTATATACTCGGTATTATTGAGAATTGGGCGTGAGAGAAAAGAAACACCAAGGTAACACTAACACGTGTTTTTATTGGATAACAAGAGCACACTAACTAACTGAACACAAGAATAGAAATATCACCAGTGTGATATCTAGCACGGCCTACTCAATATGTACAAAATTATAAATAACAAACTCCTCGGCTCTGCGAGCGCGAGGATGAATTCTCCTCGAGCGTCGATTCCTTCTTCAGACGATCTCCTTGGCGGACGGGCGCACGTCTCTTCCTTGGTCTCCTCCAGGCGAGTCCCCTGTGTCCTCCTTGGTGGACGGGCGCTGCACCTCTTCCTTGGTCTCCTCCAGGCGAGTCCCCTGTGTACTTCTCCTTCAGGCGGACGGGCGCTGCACCTTTCTTCCTAATTCCTGACGATCTCCTTCAGGCGGTGCCCTCCCTCTGTAGAACTGGGAGGCGGGTGTCCTCAACGGCAAGCGGCCGTAAAGTCTCCTAAGGCTCTCTCTCTATCTCCTGCGTCCTGGTGCCCTCCCTCCGTGGAACTGGGAGGGGAGGGGTGGGGGGTCCGCCCTCAACGGCAGACGGCCGTAAAGTGTCTGGATTCTGGATTCCAAGAAAAGACCACCTCGCTTGCGCGGGATCGGGTTTTGTGGGAGGGGAAGAATGTATGTTAGAAAATGAAAAGATAGTAGTGTATAAAAGAGGGCTATTGCCACCGGGCGAATTGCGAGCGATTAGGGGCTAGATTGTTGTCATGGCTTAGGAGAACTGGACCAGGGGCTTGGAGGGCAGCGCTTGACGCCGGAGGTTAGGATTACCAACGGGGTTAGGATTACCAACGAAAGTTTAGAAAATGGTAGGAGGCGTAGTAGTAGAGAAAGGTGGAAAAACGGAAAAATCTTTAGTGGGAGGTAAACTGAAATGAGAAGATGTAGTAGAAGAGAAAGTTAGAAAGGAAGCGAATTTTAGTCGAAGAAAAAGTAAGTGTATATGTTTGTGCGTGATTTGTGGCTCTGTTCGTGAGAGGTGTATGTGTGTATCTTACGAGAAGTGAGTTGATTTCACTTTCCGCGTGTAGAGTGTCCGCGCGTAAAGTGTCCTTCTTCATCTCCATGTCCTTCCCTCTTGCACATCCGGGAGGGTGAGGGAGAGTGGGTGGTGGCGGTCTGCGCATGCGCACAGCAGCAGTAGTGACCCCGTATAGTTGGGCTCAGTTGGCAGGCCTGGAGGCTAAGCATGACCTCACGCCACATTCCGGCCTGGGTCAGGTGTGCTGGGCTGACTGCAAGCTCCATCACGAGTTGAATCACGTGGTCAGCGGTGGACGAAACGTCCGCGCTGACAGGGTGACTCTGAAATAGATCTATTGATTGCGCTGTTTATGCAGGCTTGTATCATAGGTATGTGTTCATCCCAAGATGAGCGTATGTCTGTGGCAAGGTGCCTTAATGTGTTTAAGATCTTCCGATTTTGGTGTTCAACAACTCCATTTGAACTAGGATGGTATGGTGTGGTGTTACATTCGGTAATGTTAAAATGTTTGCAGATGTTGGTGAGAATGTCATTGTTGAATTCAGTGCCGTTGTCTGAGATGAATGTTTTTGGTGTGTTGTAGGGGCAGATGACGTTGTGGATGATGGTTTGTGCGACACTTTTGGCTGTCTTGTCCGCTAAGGGAGAGAGAATGCAAAAACGTGTGAAATGGTCGATGCAGACGAAGAGGTATTGGTTCCCATTTGAGGTGAGTGGTAGTTTGAGTAAATTTGATTAGTGTGGTGTGGTAGAAATCCTGGTTTATGATCGAGAAATTGTCTATGTTGGGAGGAAAGTCGTCTGTATTGACAGTGTCACCAGAGGTGAGATAATGAATGATTCTTCTCCATAGGGGGTCTGTTGCTTGAGCGGCGATGATGCGCTCTCGCGTAATGTCAAGCGGCTGTGCTACCTGCCGTATAGTTGCTACGTGTGTACTAAGGGCATCGGCTACCGTCTTTGCATGACCCTGCACGTAGTGGAATGTAGGCATGAATTCCTGTATAGTGAGGAACCATCTGGCGAGTTTTCCAGTGAGGTTATTTCCTTTGAAAAGGTGGAGAATTGATTGATGGTCTGTGTATACGTGTATTTCATAGCCAAGTATGATATCTTTAAAGTGTTTGAGGGCATATACGATAGCAAAAGCTTCGATTTCAGTCACAAAGTAGTTTTGTTCGTGCTTGTTCAGCGCGCTGCTAGCATATGCTATCGGACTAAATTTTGACTCGTGCTGTTGCATCAGTTCTGCATCGAATTCTTTGTAGGAAGCATCTGTACAGAGTGTGAAAGGTTTTGAGAAATTTGGAAACGCAAGGACAGGGGCTGTTGTGAGAGCTTGTTTTAAGTTGTGGAAAGCTGTGTGGTGTTCAGGCGTCCAGTTAAAGGGTGTATCCTTTTTGAGAAGGGCTGTTAATGGGGATGCAATGTGAGTATAGCCCTCAATGAAACGCCTGTAGAAACCTGATAAATCCAAGAATGACTTGACGTGTTCGGTGGAGGTAGGGCGTGGAAAGTCCAGGACAGCCTTAACTTTGTCCTGAGAGGTGATGACACCTTGAGAGTTGACGTGTCCTAGGAAACGTATTTTCTTTTTGAGGAAGGAACACTTCTTGAGTTTTAGTTTGAGACCTGCCGCGGCTAGCCTTGAGAGGACAGTTTCAAGTTTGGAAAGGTGTTCTGTGAGTGACTTTGAGGCAATGATTATGTCGTCCATGTAAATGAAAACTGTTTCCCCTATGAATCCCTCTAGAACCTTGTACATCAACCTAGAAAACACGGAGGGAGCAAAGACGAGTCCCATGGCCAATGTTTTCAAGTGGTAGTGGCCCGTGTTGGTACTAAAGGCTGTTAGTGGCTTTGAGTCATCATCGAGAGGTATTTGGAAATACATCGACATGAGGTCTAGAGTGGAAAAAACAGTGTTGTGTTCACCTATAGAGTATAATGTGTCTTGCAAATGAGGTATAGGATATCTTTCAGGAATAGTGAGTTTATTGAGCTCACGAAAGTGTACAACAGGGCGGAAGGAGCCATCGTGTTTAGGAACAATGAAGAGGGGGAAATTTCAAGGGGACAAACTTGGTTCTATAATGTCTTGGGCGAGCATGTCTCCAATAATGTTGTCAACAATGTTACGTTTGCTATGTGGCAGTCGGTGTGCTGGTATATACAGTGGTTTAGCATGCTGTTGAAGGGGTATGTGATGCTCTATTATGTTTGTGAGACCTAGTGGTTCGCCTGGAAGTGCCATGGCGTGCCTGTATGTGTTCATGAGCATAAGGAGATCTGTTTGTGCTTCTGGAAAGTCTATGTTGTTTATGTGAGCTGCTTGGATGGCTTGCTACGTGTTCTGTTCTCCGGTGGTTTATGTGTTCCGTTGTCCGGTGTTGATGGTGCATACGTTAGGTATCTTGTCCTGCTCGATTATGTGTACTGGAGCTGGGTATATGGTAAAATCACAAATGTTTGTGCCTTTATTAAGGTGGATAGGTGCATTTGTGTTGTTCGCCACTATGACGGTTGTATGCGCTTTGTTCGATGTGTTTGTTATGGCGGATAGGAGAGAACACCAGATACGCGGCAAGTGTCCGCGATGCAGAGGACGTCTGAGTTCGGAGCTTGGAAAACACGAACTTGGAGTTTTGTGTACTCGCGTGGATACACTGTTTTGTCCTTGATTACGACTGCGTGAGTTTTTGTGAGAGTGTTAGAGATTTGCGAGACGGTTGTGTATTCTAAGGTGAGGTCAGGGATGTCTGTGGAGAAGTCGCGTTTCTTTTGTCTGCGAGTCGACTTTGACCTATGTGCTGACAGTCTATGTCTGTTACGTATGTTTGTTGAGGTACCTGGGTGAGTGGTGGTAGTAAGCGTGTCTGCTGCGTGTGCCACTTGTGCGTGTTTCATCTGTTGGTGTATGCTGTTGCTTGGCCACGTAAATGCTTGTGACATGTGTACGCTGTATTTGTGACTTCTGTACGCTGTATTTCTGAATTTACGTCATCTAAAAGAGTGTGAATAGCTACGTTATGTCCGTCAAATTTCGGAAGAATGTGATCGAGTTTAATGAGTGTGAGTAAATTTGTAGCAGAGCGTTGGTTTTCTGAGTGGTTGACTGTGGAATCTGTGTTATTTTCGTTGGGGTTTGCCATCTTGGAACGTGTGTTGTAGGAGTGTGAGGTTTTTGGTTAGGGATTTGTCATGCACACTTTTGTCCTATAAAAAAAAAAAAAACAAAGTAAAAAAAAAAAAAAAAAAAAATCACTTGGAAAAAATAAGGTTTCAAAAAATATGAACAAATAACATGCCTTCACTTAGGAACTCACGGTACTGACGGAACTAAGCTTTAGCCCGAAAATTGAGGTATCTACTTACAGATCGATGGATTTGATGCGATGGTGAAGTGGTCTCGTAGGGGTGGGTGAATAAACCGACAGATTTGGTGGCGATGGTGATGTGTGATCTAGAAAATATGGAGAGAATAAGTACAGGCGGGTGGAGATAGGTATGGTTAGTTCGGTGTGGCTTCAGTTTTTCGTATGTGCTGAACCGAATGGTAGAAACGGGGAGCGATACTTCCGTTGGAGAATGGTGGAGATGATGTCCCACGTAGAGCGATGGGCGTAGGTGGAGCGTAATAGGTGGGTCGAGAAAACTGACGGCGTCCTTCGTAAAATGTATCCAAGAAAACCTGATCCCTAAATTCACTTATATGTATATATTGTTTTTTGTTATTGTGATTATTTTTGCAATATATTTATATATATATATATATATATATATATATATATATATATATATATATATATATATGTATATATATAGGGGTAATTGGAGTGTATGCATCCTAGGCTAAGTTTTAATCTTAAGTCCTAATAATATATAGCTTCTGTCTCCTAAATGCTTGCATGCTACCTTCACGTGGTCCCCCTGTTTCGTACAGAATGTATGTAAGTGACCGAGTAACTATCAGTATATTCGGTTCCTGCTACCTTGTAGGATATGCTTCTTTAGGTAAAGGCTAGGAGAAGGACAACTCTGAACACAAACCCCCTGCTGCCTTGTAGGGTATGCCTCTTCAGACAAAGGCTAAGAGAAGGACAACTCTGAATCCAAACCCCCTGCTGCCTTGTAGGGAATGCCTTTTCAGGCAAAGGCTAGGTTCATAGCCAATAACTATGACGTGGAAAAGCGCGTCAAGAAACCATGGAGTAAACAAGACAAAGAAAAAGAAGAAACAGCGTAAATGGGAACTATTCCAACAATAATGGAGTAGTTACCTCGCTCGGTCGAGATGACTATGAGGAGCAGGTGACCCTTGACAACACAAATAGAGCAAATAAAACAAACGGCACAAAAATAACTAGAAATAAGATAAAGATCACTACATGGAACATCAGAACCTTGTACCAGACGGGCAAAATAGCAAACATAGAAAGAGAAATGAGCAGAATGAAAATAGACATCATGGGATTAGGAGAAGTGAGATGGCCTGGGGTAGGATGTATGGAGATGAGGAATGGCAGCCAGATATTATACTCCGGAGACACAGCACAGGTGTGGGTATATTAATGATAGAAACAGTAGCCAAATGTATCATGGGATATTGGCCCATTTCTGACAGAGTAATAATGGCTAAACTTAGAGGAAATACCCTGGATATCTCAGACGTATCTTTCCATTCCTTAATCTTCAATGCTAAGTCTAGCATTACCAATGTGACAATTTCTCTCGACACGAGTTTCCCAGTTAACATCATGTCAGTACACAATTTCCACAAATTCCGCACTGAAACAAACCGTGTTACCATTTTGAAACCCCCCAATGTCAACCTTTCCAATGTCGATGGCGTACCATTCCCTATCATTTGTAAATTCTCCCTAGACATTAACGTCAAAGATGAGTACCTTTCCATTCCAGTTACCACCTACGTAGCTGATGTTTACTTTCCTACTATCCTCATAGGCTTAACATTTTTGAAGCAAAATAACATAATCATTTACCCTTCTCAAAATGGCATAATTTATGCAAATCATTTCCTCACTGCATAACCATCAGCGACTTCCCACAAAATCAACCACATTAACGTGGCCCAGCAGGCAGAACATGATTTAATGTTATATAATTCTAGCCCCCTCTATTCAAATTCACTCTGCTTCATCACACACGGATACACGAGCTGCTAACATAAATGGCACCGCCAACCAGACACCTTCCCATGACTCTAAATCTGCTACTTTACTGACAGCTGTAGACTTGCGTTCCAAATATAAGAGACACACTAACTCCTCCCTCATGTCCAAATCAGCAAAACTCAGGAAAAAACACCCAGTAAATACCATTGATCTCTCACCGCCTGAGGACACCTGCTTGCTCCTCATAGAGGAAATCAACAACAATCAACTCCGGTCTCGGAAGTGTTATCTACATTCAAACACACTCAAGCAGTGCTAATCAGACCAAAGACGCTGTTCCCTCATGAATATACAAAGATACACATACAAGTTTTCCAAGCACAAGACATCGATGTACTCTGTATGACAGAAACTTGCCGTGTCAATGGCCTTTCCCTGCTTTCAGCAATCAGCTCTACGTCAAAGAAAGTCATACTTGCATTTTAATTGCCAATGACACTCCATCTCAACGTCATGGATGACAAATTTGCCACTTCTCACGTTTGTACCACAATTTCCGACGTGCCCACAGCATAGGAACCCAATGATGCATCACTGATGCATCACCTTTTAACCCCATAGACTTCCTTGGTGCACAAGTAGACTTGCTTGCACTTTGCAACAGATTCAGACATACCATTGCCACTCAAGATGAACTCCTTGGAGTCACTAATCTTATTCAGCATCATATATCCCTTCGTGAGAACACTAAACCTTGTTACATTCCCACATACAGATTACCACACAGTAAACGCATGATTATAGATAACCTTACCCAAGACATGATTGGGCAAGATATTACTGAACCATTCATCAGCAAATGGAACTTTCCCTTCTTTTTTGTCCCCCAAAAGATGGTTCTTTCCTCCCTGTAGTAGAATTCAGAGAGTTGAATAAGCTAACCATACCAGATAGACACCCAATCCCTGTATTACAAGACATATGCCACTCCGTCGGTAACAACAACGTAGTGTTTACGACCTTAGACCTTATGTCGAGATATTTCCAGATCCCCTTTGCGCCAGAGTCTAGGCCTCTGACAGCCTTTAGCACACACACAGGCCATTATCACTTCAAACGATTAGCCATGGGTGTCGTTTCAGCTCCTTTAGGGTTCACACGACTTATGCATACAGTACGTGCAGGTCTCATAGGTCATTCAATGTTCATGTACCTCAATGACGTGATCATCGCTTCCAAATTCGTTAGCAAACATTTACACACTCTACACACTGTCTTCTAACGACTAACAAAAGCAGGTTTCAAAATGAAGCTTAAGAATTGTTCCTTACTTCAGAAAGAAATACGCTTCCTAGGGCATGTCCTTAATTCACAAAGAATTTTAACCTCGTAGAACAAAATCAAGGCAGTCATTGATTTTCCACGCCCTACTTCTGTAGAACACATACGTTCATTCCTTGGTCTGTCAGGATTTTATAGAAGTTACATTCGACGGTACGCTAGTAGAGCAGCACCATTAGTTTCACTACTTAAAAAGGACACACCTTTCATTTGGACACCTGACCAAGAGAAAGCCTTTAATGACTTAAAGAAAGCCTTAACTACGACACCTTTACCTTGCTTTCCCAAACGACAAGCTTCCTTTCACAATCTACACTGATGAGTCCTACACAGGATTTGGCGCAGTTCTCATACAACAACACGGCACAGAATTCAGACCAATTTCCTATGCGAGTCGCACACTCAACAAACACGATCGGAATTACTCAGAGACATAGAAGCTTTAGCAGTTATATACGCACTCAAACGTTTCAAAGAGAACATCCTTGGTTACGAAATACACACATATATATAGATCATCAACCAAACTTACACCTCTTCAAAAGAAAGAAACTTTCAGGAAAACTTGCTCGCTGGTATCTTATCATACAAAAGTTCATGTCCACCTTACATTTGTTCAAGGAAAAGCGAACTTAGTTGCAGACGTTCTTAGTCGCCATTTTGCGACCATCACTCAGAATTCTATTTCAGTAACTCTTATTACACAAGCGCACGTTGCCGCAGCGCAGAGATTAGACCCTCTTTGGAAACGTGTTATACACTTCCTCGAATCTGCAGACACAACTGACACAGAAAACTTTCCTCCTGATATCGACAATTACACGTTAGTTGATGGCAATCTGTATCATAAAACAACACTAACGAACAAACACGAACCAAACAGATCAGTGTTTCAACTCGT
>NC_134790.1:54654231-54664231 GCF_046742065.1 Oratosquilla oratoria
TATGGCCATGTTGAAGGGTCATCCAATCAATGTCAGTAAAATTGAAATAACTTATTATCAATAAGTCCCGGTTGCAGAAACTAGACAGTTCTAATGATAATTTTTTTGTCCTATATATGTCACCTACATTAATTTTTTGTCTATTTGTTTGGGTTAATTCTACCCAGAAACTATCGTATGCATCCTGCTTCACTTTATCTAAAAAACAGGCATGGGCATTGCTTTTAACGTACAACAGAACACCTCCACCTTTCTTGTGGTTTCTATCCCGATGAAAGTGTTTACATCCCGCAATATTAAATTCAGCTTCAAACTCTTTTCCATTTAACCATGTCTCGGTTATTCCTATCAGGTCGAGATTTTCACTTTTGACGTAGGCCTGTATTTCTTGGAATTTATTCCTAATACTACGAGCATTAAAGTACATGGTATTAAGAAACTCGTGATTATTTCTTTTTGACACGTTTTGTATTTCAACATCATACCTTACATTATAATTTTGTTCTTTATTGACACCTTGCTCTATGTTGACATTTGGTCCTTCATTGACATTCAATGCCTCATTCACATTTTGCCCCATATCGGACATCTGGTCCCTCACGGTCATTTGATCTCTTTATAAAGGATTACAAAGGGGGAGCATGCCGACAGGAGACCTTTTGATCCATATCTAGGTGGGATGCAAAAAAAAATCATATTAATAATAAAATAATAAATAAAAACTATAATAATGTAAACAACAAATAAAATACATAAATAAATGCATAGGTATAGTTAATTAATAAACAAACAGGTAAATAGTAAATAATAATAAATTGACATATAACTAATAATAAATGAAAATCAAACAGACAAATGATAACAAAACAAAAACAAATAATATAAGATAAATTATAATCATTACAGCATCTTACTTAGGTATTTCTCTAAATGATTCTTAAAGCTTCGAACTGAACTACATTGCACTACGTGTGCAGGAAGTTTATTCCATTCATTAACTACACGGTTGGCAAAGTTTTTTCTACCTGTTTCCAAATTGAATCTATTTCCGGACAGATTGAGACCATTGTGTCTTGTCTGATTCTCATTCAATGTGAAAATTTTGTCACTTTTGATGTTGTCAATTCCCTTTAAAATCTTAAAGACCTGTATCAAGTTATCTCTGAGTCTACGCTTGTTTAGGGAAAACAGATTCATGTGTTTTAGTCGATTTTCGTATGATTTATTTTTGATATTTGGAATCAGTTTTGTGGCTCGCCGTTGTACTTTTTCCAGTCTGTCAATGTCTTTAATGAGTGACCATACGGAAACAGCATATTCCAAATGTGGACGAACTAACGATTTATATAGCTTGTTAATGAGTGATGTACTTTTGAAATCAAAAGATCGCGCAATCAGTCCTAGAATCTTATTTGCTTTCTCAGAGGCTGAAATACACTGCTTGGATGATTTGAGGTCGTTACTGATAATTACGCCGAGATCTTTTTCACTATCCACTTTTGTTAACGAATTTCCAAATAACTTGTAATCGTACTTACTGTTATTTTTACCTATGTGCATTACCTTGCATTTACTTGTGTTAAATTTCATTAGCCACTTTTCAGACCATTGCTGTAATTGATCTAAATCTTCTTGAATATCTAATTGGTTTGAGTGATCATGGAAACAGTAGATTTTAGTCCATGGTTTATATCATTTATATATACTATGAATAGAAGTGGCCCAAGAACGGAACCCTGAGGAACTCCACTTGCAACACTTTTCCATCCAGAAGTTTTTCCATTTAAAACAACTCTCTGTTTTCGACCATTCAACCAATTACTAGTCCAACCTAATAGGCTACCACTTATTCCATGCAAAGCTAATTTAGTAAGTAGTAATGTATACCTTGCCCCGCTACGTCACCGCGTTCCGCACCGGCAACTCGTCGGTCACTGACATTCTGTCTGGCATCCCTTCCTAAAATGATATTTTGTCCTATACTGACATTATATCCTACCGTGATATTTTGTCCTCCACTATCATAACATACAATCGCGATATTTTGTCCTCCACTATCATTATACCCCATCGTGAAATTTTATCTTCCACTATCATTATATCCCACACACGCGCGCGCGCGCGCGAAAAAGATGGCCCCAACACTTTCAAAACTGACATATGAGCAAAGATTGTCTAAACTGGAACTACCAACCCTAGAACAAAGAGGAGAAGGAGGTGATCTGTTGGCCATTTACAGAATTATGAAAAGCGTGGAAGTCCTTGATTGAGAAGACTTATTAAAGTGGGACAAAAGAAAAAGAAGGGGGCATGAAAATAAACTAAAAAAGGACAATTATAGAAGAGATCTTAAAAAAAAAAAAAAAAAAAAAAAAAAACAGCTTTCCACACAGAATAGTGGATGTCTGGAACAAATTGGACGAAACCATAGTGTGTGCAAACACCAGACATGAAATTAAGAACAAACTAGATGTTGGGAGATACAAAGATGGGTCACCATGAGCATAGCTCTCCTTCCCGTATTATACAACTAGGTAAACACACACACACACACACACACGCACACAAACACAAACACACACACACACACACACACACACACACACACACACACACACACACACACACACACACACACACACACACACACACACATATATATATATATGCATAAATATACTGTATATATGTATATCTTCTTCCCCACTTTAGCATTAAAGTCGTCATTTACCAACGTGTATTTATTTTTTTCTTGATCCATTGCCTGACTTAAACCATCATAGGGCTCGATTTCATCGTCTGAACTCTGAAGTTGGAACATAAACCTGAATTATTTTAGAGTGTACCTTTTTCACAGCCTCACAATCTAAGATACCCTGTCTGATAAACTACTGAACTTGACTACGTAACCAGTAAGCTCTCGTTTTATCAAGTATCCTACTCTACTAGATCTTTCTTTTCTCTTACGTCTATAGTAGAACAGGTGGTGACTATCTTGTGACTATATCAGCTTTTCTTTCACACTTCGGACTTCGCTCGGTCCCACATGTCCCATTTGATGTTGTCTAGTTTTTACATTAAACTTTCCATCCTGTGGTCTTCTGAGAGGGTTCTGACGTTGTAATTATAGGTCTTCATTTTCTTCATGATATTTAATATCCGAGACATTATGGGTAATGCTTACTCACATACGGTGTTGGACCTTTAAGAGACAATGATCTAACAAGAACGGCCTGTTTTCTTTTGGTTGTGCAATTCATGTTGCTATGAAGGGATCTTGACAATAATATCACCTCCTTGCCAACAGGATTCTGGTGAGATATTTCTTTAGTGTCACATTATTAAGTACATTTGGTGTAACCTTATATGGCACCCAATGGTCTACCCGGCATTATGTCGATACCCCATATATCTATGAGGAATTTCCCTGTTCACCATCAGGGACGTGTCAGTTAGCAGTGGGTCCCACGACTATGCGTGCGAGCTGCTCTTTGTCTCATCTTTCGTACAAATCCTGTTTGATATGGGTGACCCTGCAGAGATTTATTCTCTATCGACATAGCTTTTGTAGTCAATAAGATTCTCAAACCTATACACCACGTCAAGGTGTCAACTCTCGGATAGCTTTTGTAGAAAACTGCAACATGAGAATAATGAACACTTTCTTCCAAAAGCGTGTAGGTCGTAAATGGACTTGGAGAAGTTAAAAAAAAAAAAAAAAAAAGAAGAAGAAGAAAAAAAAAGAGAGAAGTAGATTTCATAATAGGAGATGAGAGTAAGAGCGTTAACAATGTTACAATCATAAATTAAGTCAATATAGGTAGGTTGCACAACCAAATTCATTTTCAAAGCCGAGAGAAATAAACTAATTTTGAACAAGAAAATAAGCCTTGCAAAGGTTAGGGATAACAATAAAGAATTTCAGTTAGAAATTGAAAATAGATTCGTAGCTCTAAGAATTAAAGAAAGACCAGAATGGTTTTAGTAACTACCGACCGATTAGCTTGTTATCAATTGTATATAAGGTATTCTCCAAGAGCCTTACAAATAGACTTGATCAATTTTTAGATGGAAGACAATTGAAAGAACATGCAGGCTTTAGAATCAGATATTCAACTCTATACCATTTGCAGGCGATAAAACATCTAATCGAGAAAACGACAGAATACAATATGCCTTTTTGTTTAGCTTTTGTAGATTACGAGAAAACCTTTGACTCGGTAGAGCAATTAGCAATACTAAACTCGCTACGCAAGCAGGGTGCAAACGAACAGACCGTAAGGGTTCTAGAAAATATTTATGTGAAAGGTACTGCTGTAATTCGACTACATTAGAATTTAGAAAAGATAAAGACCGATAAAAGAGTACGTTAAGGCGATATAACTTCACCCAAACTATTTACAGCTCACTTGGAAGGGGTTTTCAGAAGTTTAAGTTGGGAAGAAAAAGTTTGAAGGTTAATGGCGAATATTTCAATCACCTAAGATTTGCCTAATGGCATAATTCTTATCTTAGAAGAATTGCAAGATATGCTGAGTGATCTGAACAAGGAAAGTCTCAAAGTAAAAGAAACACATAAAACATTTTTTGAATATTTCAATACTGTAAATAATGCATGTTATTGTGGTAACGCAGCATACAGTTGATACTTTAGGGTCTATATGGGGCACCCCGACGGAGCAGAGCCACACATCATTTTGTCTTTGATAGAGGAGGACTCTGTTTATAGAGAAATTATGACACTTTTGTTATACTGCGACTGTCCCTCCGTTATGCTGTCCCCCAACCCCTTGTTACTGTACTGTAACATTTCTATGAATATTCATTTCCTGTTTTCGCCTACCCTGTGGTGGGGGAAAAGAATGCTGCCACCAAGTTTTCCCACTTGAATCGCACGAGGTGACAAAAAAATGAACGGGGGTTAGGAGTTTTCCGACCAGTACCCTAAGGTTTGGGTCTTTTAATGTGCGTGGATGTGGTACAGATGAGAGTAAAGGGGAAGAGATAGGCAGTATGTTTGTGAGAAGAAAGATGGATGTGTTGGCATTGAGTGCAACTAAGTTGACAGGGAGGGGCGAGTGTGAGTTTGGGAGTGTAATTGCGAAGTTCTCAGGAGTGAGGAGGGAACGGGGGAGAGAAGGGGTGGCTATACTAGTAAATGAAGAAATAGGTAAGCGTGTAGTGGAGTGGAAGGAGATTTCTTCAAGGTTAATCTGGATGAAAATGAAGCTGGGAGGGGAGATGTGGGTTTTTGTAAGTGCGTATGGGCCTGGTAGTGAGAAGAGCGTAGAGGAAAGGGAGGCATTTTGGATGGATTTAAATGAGTGCATAGAGGGATTAGGGAGAAATGTCAATGCAGTTGTATTGGGTGACCTTAATTCTAGGGTAGGAAATAGACGGAGTGATTGGGAAGTATGGAGTTGGTAAATACGAAGGAGGATATGGAGGGAAAGGTAGTTCCAGTGGGAAGTGCAAAGAAAATGACAGTGATGAGTGAGGAAAATGGAGGAGAAATAAGGAAAAATGAAGTGAAAGCAGCTGTTAAGATGATGAGAGTAGGTAAGTTACTTGGTTTGTCATGCAGAATATCTGAAAAAAGGAGGTACAGTTATAGTGATCTGGCTGGTTTGGTTACTTAATGTTTGTTTAAGAGGAGGTAGAGCGCCGGATAACTGGAGGAGTGCCTGTATAGTTCCACTTTACAAGGGAAAGAGTGACAAGTGTGAGTGTAGTAGTTTCAGAGGGATCAGCTTGTTAAGTGTAGTTGGGAAGGTTTATGGGAGGGTCTTGATTGAGAGGATTAGGAGAGGAACAGAGGGAATAATTGGTGAGGAACAGTGTGGGTAGGTAGGGGCTGTGTAAATCAGAATTTTATGGTAAGACAGACACATGAGAAAACTATAGGAAAAGGTAAGGATGTTTTTTTTTTTTTATGGATCTGGAAAAGGCTTATGACACGGTAGACAGGGAGGCACTGTGGGAGATATTGCAGATATATGGGATAGGAGGAAAGCAGTTAAGATCAGTCAAGAGTTTTTACGAGAGTAGTAGACCTTGTGTTAGGATTAGAAATGGAGAGAGTGAGTGGTTTCAGGTAAAGGTGGGACTTCGTCAGGGATGTGTTATGTCGCCATGGCTGTTCAATTTATAGATGTATGGCCTGGAGCGAGAGGTGAATGCAAGGGTAGTGGGTCAGGGATTGGAGATGGTTAAAGAAAATGGAGAAATGTGAGAGATAAGCCAGTTGGTGCTTGCTGGAGACACTGAGCTTGTAGCAGGATCAGAGGAGGGATTGAGTAAGTTAGTGACAGAGTTTGGGAAGGTGTATGAAAGAAGAAAGTTGAAGATAAATGTGGATGAGATGTGCAGGGGGAAAGACTGGCAGCAGGCTGGAAGTGAGTATTAGGGGAGAAAGACTGGAGGAAGTGGATAGTTTTAGGTACTTGGGTGCGAATGTGACAGGAAAGGAAGGAGTTGGGATGGAGGTAGAATGTAGATTGAGAGAAGCGGGTAAATGCCTTGGGGGATTAAAAAGTGTAATGAGAAATAAACATCTGGGAATGGATGCTAAGAGGAGATTGTATGAAGGAGTGCTTGTACCGATAGTACTGTATGGGGCTGAAACATAGGGCATAAGAGAGGAAGAAAGGAGTTTGAATGTGTTTGAGATGAAATGCCTGAGAAGTATGATAGGGGATACTAGGCTAGATAGAGTGATAAATGAGGGGGTGAAAAGGAGAACAGGGGTGGAAAGTGAGTTGAGAGATAGGGTTGATGAAAGTCTATTAGGATGGTTTGGACACATGGAAAGAATGAGCGAAGAAAGATTAGTAAAAGAGGTGTGGAAGGCAGAGGTGGAAGGAATGAACCTGAGGGGGCGACCTAGGATGAGATGGATGGATGGGGTAAAAGGCGCATTGGGAAAGAGGGGAATATCTGTTGAGGAAGGACGGGAGAGGAGAGAAGATAGGGGTGAATGGAGAAGGGTTGTGTATGGATAATGCTGTGATGCATGAGGGGGAGTGTGTGGGGAATGGGGGGTAAGGAAGTATGTATAAGAAATAAATTGACGCAGCCCGAAGGGATTTCTCCCTGTCTTCTCCTTTTCTACATGAGGGGAAGGAGAGGGGGGTCGCCGAATTAATGAAGCAGTATTGTTGTGGATGTGCTGTGTCTTGCGACACTGCTTCTGACCCAGGGCAGTGGACAAGATGCAGGGATGACCCGTCATCCAGGAGGTACCAAGATAAGAGGGAGGGAAGAGGGTTGGTGGAAGTGGAGTATGTAGGGTATGGAATGGATGGGGAGTGGTTTCTATGCCTTGTCTTTTGGCTACGTCCCTTGTAAGGGGGAAAAAGCCTTTGGTGTATATATATATATATATATATATATATATATATATATATATATATATATATATATATATATGTATGTATGTATGTATGTATGTATGTATTTTAAAAATGTTGTGAATTTAAAATGTACAAAAAATATTAGATAAATAATAAAACGCTTTTTAAAAGCTTCAAACTGTTTTACAATGTAAACATACACCTAAAAGTATCACATCTTTAGATCGTAGAAACGCCAAGCCTTCTTCCTTATTATAAGACCTACGTAGACATTTGGTCTCTGTACAGAAATTAAGTTCTAAATATAATAATGATGCATATAATATATGAGGACATAAGCATCTATAATTTGGTTATTTGCTTATTTTTTCATACAGCATATTGACAAGTTACTGTTCGTAGTCCATTCTGATTGGGAATTGTTGGAAATGTACAAAATTCAAGAATTTTTAGGAATTTACTCATAAGTCATCTATCCGACACCAAATGAGGTGATAGAAACCGCCATTTCCCTTGACGCAATATTTATTCTTATTCCATGATCCTTCTATGTTCATCACTCTGAATGGTATATCCAAGTATTTTTTTAATACGGGAATTTGATAAATTGAATTTAATAGAATTCATATATTCCTGTCGAATTTGGTACATTTAGTTTCCAGACATTTGGTTTCCAGACATTTGGTCTCTGGACGTTTGGTCTCTGGACAATTGGTCTCCAGACATATGGTCTCCATTGTTTTTAGCTAAGTGGACACTTGGTCTCTATTTATAATTATACTGCATTCTATTGAATATATTAACTGAATTTTATGTTCCAAAAATGATAGAAAAGTATGTTTAAATGGCTAATTGTAGTAAGAGATGCGTTTGTAATTAACAATATCACAGGTAAGATAAAGGCACTTTGTCCTGATTACAGATAACAAATGTAATTCTTATTTATTCCCTATCTTTAATTAAAGGATTTATAACTAACCAATCAATTATTAATTTCATTTAATGATTCAAATGATTACAAAGGAGGAGCATGCCGACAGGAGACCTTTTGATCCATAACTAGGTCGGATGCGAAAAAATTATTATAATGATGAATAGACAAATAGATAAATAAATAAACAAATAAAATTATATCATAAATAATAATAAATAGATAGATAAAGTTAAATAATAAACAAACAGGTAAATAATAAATAATGATAAGTTGATAGATAAACAATGATAAATTATAATCAGACAAATAAAGAATAAAAAATAATATGAAGTAAACGGCAGCATTACAGCATCTTACTTAGGTGTTTATCTGTACGAATATTAAAGCTTCGGACTGAACTACATTGCAATGCCTCTGTAGAAAGTTTGTTCCATTCAATTACTACACGGTTGGTGAAGTTGCTTCTACCCACTTCCAAATCAAATCTATTTCCTGACAGTTTGAGACCATTATTTCTTGTCGGATTGTCATTCAGTGTGAAAATTTTGTCATTATTGATGTTGTCAATTCCCTTTAGAATCTTAAAGACCTGTAACAAGTTACATTTTTTTTTAAGGGAAAACATTAATATATTTCAGTCGATTTTCGTATGATTTATTTTTGATATTTGGAATCAGTTTTGTGACTCGCTGTTGTACTTTTTCCAATCTGTCAATGTCTTTAATGAGACTCGGTGACCATACGGAAACAGCATATTCCAATTGTGGACGAACTATCGATTTATAAAGAGATGGACTTTTGAAGTCAAAGGATCGCGCAATCAGTCCTGGAATCTTATTTGTTTTCTCAGAGGCTGAAATACACTGCTTAGATGATTCGAGATCGTTACTGATAATTACGCTGAGATCCTTTTCACTATCCACATTTGTTAACGAATTTCCAAATAACTTATAATCGTACTTAGGGAAACATACGGAAACAGCACATTCCAAATGTAGACGAACTAACGATTCATATAGCTTGTTAATGAGAGGTGGAATTTTGAAGTCAAAAGATTGCGCAGTCAGTCCTAGAATCTTATTTGGTTTCTCAGAGGCTGAAATGCACTGCTTAGATGATTTGAGATCGTTACTGATAATTACGCCGAGATCCATTTCATTATCCACTTTTGTTAACGAATTTCCAAATAACTTGTAATCGTACTAACTGTTATTTTTACTTCTATGCATAACCTTGCATTGACTTGTGTTAAATTTCATTAACCATTGTAGTTGATCTAAACCTTCTTGAATATCTAATTGGTTTAGGTGATCATTTGCCATTCCGCACATTTTTGTATCATCAACAAATTTGTAGACAATAGATTTCAGTCCGTGGTCTATATAATTTATATATACTATGAATAGAAGTAACCCAAGAAAGAAACCCTGAGGAACTCCACTCGTAACATTTTTTCATTGAGAGGTTTTGCCATTTAGAACAACTCTCTGTTTTCGATCGTTCAGCCACTTACTAGCTCAACTTAATAGGCAACCACTTATCCCGTGTGAAGCTAATTTAGTAAATAGTCTTTCGTGGGGGACTGTAAGAAGAGTTTTTGCAAAGTCTAGATATATCAAATCTATATCAGAAATCACTCAAAACATAGCAATTTGTATTGTTGGTTTAGATTAAAGGATAGAATTAGTTAATTCCCTTTAATCCTATTTAACAA
>NC_134790.1:54694231-54711731 GCF_046742065.1 Oratosquilla oratoria
ATTACCATAGATCGGTCATACAAGCTCTGAGCTCTCTTCCGCGAGGGAAATAACTGTCGGTCACGAGTCCAACACGTGACCCAAAGACCATGGTGAACACACACACACACACACACACACACACACACACACACACACACACACACACACACACACACACACACACACACACACACACACACACACACACACACACACACTTCAACGAATGGACGGCTTAGAAGACGTTCTGAAGAAAAGTGAAGTCTGTGGATCCCAACGCAAAGAGAAGTGCCTAGTGTTTTTGCAGGGTGGGGGGAAATTGCTCGTGGAGTAGTGGGAACGTAGGTTAAGAGGAAAATGGGAGGGTTTACTGAGGGAAATGGAAGGAAATGAGGAGGGAGTAGACTTTGCCCAGCCAGACAAGCGGAAGGTAAACAAAAGACTTAGCGAGAATCAAATGTCTAATAAAAATGTAAAGATTAGAAGTATAGAGAGGAGCAATACAGAAGAAAGTGACGAGAATATGTTCCAGGGATTTAAAGAGGGTGGGGGGGACACAACCCCCCCCCCCCCCCCCCCCCGACTGATAAGACTAGAGGAGAGAGTTGATAAGGTGATCGAGGACTTGGAGCGTAAGTTAGGTAACGTAGACTCCATTTTCCAAAGAATTGAAAGGTTGGAACAACTAGAGAAGGCTAACAGAAACTTAACTGAAGAAATAGAGGACCTAAAAAAGACAGTTAGGAAATGTAAAGGAGGAGAATGAGAAATTGAAGAAGAATAGTAATGAAAAAACAGTGAGAAAATAGCTACAGAAGCTAAAAATTGGAGAATAACTCAAGAAGGGAATAAGGTTTCATTCACTGACATAGTCAAAACAGCAATTGAAAGAACATAATGAAGACTCAGTTATTAAAGTGATGAGGACAGAAGGAGAATATAGTAAGAGAATTAGCTGACAAAAAGAAATGTATAATTATATTAGGAATGGAAGAGAAACATAACCCAGATAGAAACCGCAAGAATCAAGGAGGAAAATGAAAAGAGTAAGCAGTTTATAAAATTAGTCCAGGAAGATGAACCAGAAATTATAAAGGAAATTGAGGAAAAATTCAGACTCGGAAAATTATAGTACAGATAAGACCAGACCAATTAAGATTAAATTCAGGTCACAAACAACAGCAGAGAAAATTTCTATCCAAGACAGGGAAAACTAGCAACAAATGATCAATATAAAAAGGTATGGATAAAAAGAGAAATGAATAAGGAGGAAAGAGAGGCAGAAAAGCAGAAAAGAATTGAAGCTAAGGCAAAAAAACGAGGAAAGAACGGAGTCAGAGAAAGAGAGATTCTATTGGAGAGTAGTGAACATGAAAATAAAGCAGTTCGACATACTAAAGAAAAACATAAGGGAAACAGAGAATACAATGGAAGTGGCAGAAAACTAAGAGTGTCTTACACAAATATAGATGGATTGATAACAGGATTGAATGAACTGAATGATTATTTGAAAGAAAAAGAACCGGACATAATGGGAATTGTAGAAACAAAATTAAAAGGCCCACTACCACCCAACAGTGTAGGACATGATACATACAATTATTGGATTAGAAACAGAGAGAAAAAAACAAGGGGTGGAGTTATGTTCCTGACTAAGAAGGATATAAACGTGAAAGGTGTCATATATGGAAAGAATACAGTAGAGATGATTATGATAGAAGTGGAAGACCGAGATAAGAAGAGCAGAAAATTTGTGATCAATTATGTGCCTCCGAAAACAGCCTCATGGGAGGAGAGTGAACATAAAAGTATGTTAGAGGACACAAAGATAGCATTAACTAAAATAATGGAAGACGGAGGAAGAATAGTTATGATGGGCGACTTTAATTGCAAAGAAATCTGCTGGGAAGAAATGACAGTAAAGAGTGGTGATGACTCATGGGGAAATGCTCTACTTGAGATGATTACTGACCATTCAATGACACAATGGATACAAGAGAACACTAGGTATAGAAATGAAGAAGAACCATCGAGGCTAGACTTAATAATTACATCTGAACCTAGAATAGTGGACAAGATTGAATATAAAACACCAATAGGTAAAAGTGACCACATATTGATTGAACTGGAACTTAATGAAGAAAAATATAGAAAAGGAAGAATGATGTATGAAAAAACAAACTTTGATAAAATAAGAGAATTCTTCCAACAAGAAAACTGGGAAGAAATATACAAAGAAGAAACAACAGTGGAAGAGAAATGGAATATTTTGACAAAAATTTACAAAAAAGGAGTGGAAAAGTATGTCCCAAGACAAAAACAAGAAAAAGAATATGTAAAATGCTGGTACAACAAAAGTTGTAGGGAGTTAAAGGACAAAAGAGACAAAGCCTGGAACAGATGGAAAAAAGACAGAAGACCTGAAAAATGGAAAATATATACTGGTTATAGAAATGAATATGTACAAAAGTGCAGAGAGGAAAAAAGAAAATATGAAAAAGATGTTATAGAAAAGTGTAAAGATCAACCAAAACTATTCTACAGATTTGTAAACAATAAACTGAAAAACAAACAAGACTTAGAGAAATTAAGACAAGAGGAGTTGAATACACTGAGGAAATGGAAATGGCAGAAATTATGAACAAACATTTTAAATCAGTGTTTACAAGGGAAAATATACAACCTGAAGAGATTGAGTGGAAGGAAAAAGTCCCCCTATGGAAGAAATAGAAGTAACAAAGAAAGAATATTGACACACTTGGGTAATTTTGATGTCAGAAAATCGCATGGGCCAGATGAAATAGCAAACTGGATTCTGAAAGAATGCAGGAATGAACTGGCAGACAAAATACATAGCATAATAAGCAGTTCCTTAAAAGAAGGAAAAGTTCCAGAAGATTGGAAAAAAGCAAATATAGTACCTATATATAAAGGAGGAAATAAAGAAGAACCTACCAACTATAGACCAGTCTCTCTAACAAGTACAATAGCAAAAATATGTGAAAGAATTAACAAAAGTAGAGGGGTAAAATACTTGGAAAAAAACAACGTACTAAATCCAAGGCAATTTGGATTCAGACAAGGACGATCATGCGTCACCAATTTAATATGTTTCTATTCAAGGCTAATAGATATAATACAAGAAAGAGATGGATGGGCTGATTGTGCATTTCTAGACCTAAAAAAAAGCTTTTGACAAAGTACCACATAAGAAGTTGCTTAAGAAATTAGAATATGAAGGAGGAATACAAGGTAAATTGCTAAATTGGATGGAAGACTTTTTGCAAGAAAGAAAAAATGAGAGTAGTGATAAGAGATCAGCACTCAAAAATGGAATGAAGTAAATAAGCGGTGTCCCGCAGGGAACAGTTTCTGGCCCCAATAATGTTTGCTATATATATTAATGATATGGATGAAGGAATTGAAAGCTATATGAGCTTCTTTGCAGATGATGCAAAATTACTGAAAAGAGTGAAAACTGAAGAAGATTGTGAATCACTACAGAGAGATCTAAATAAAAGTACAAGAATGGAGTAGGAAGTGGAGATGGAGTTCAATACAAAAAAGTGTAGTATAATGGAATTTGGAAAAAGCAAAAACAGAATAACAGGATCATATAATTTGGGGAGAAGAAGGAATAAAAAAGTAGAAAATGAGAAGGACCTGGGAGTCATTGTTATGAATAATATGTCACCTGAGAAACATATAAATAAGATTTTTGGAGAAACTTATAATTTAATAAGAACAATCAAAGTGGCATTTACATACCTGGATGAAGAAATGGTGAGGAAAATCCTAATCACCCTGATAAGACCAAGATTGGAATATGCAGCAACGATATGGTCACCAAGTACAAAAAAATGTATAAAAAAACTTGAAAGAATACAAAGAGCAATTACAAAACTGGCACCAACACTCTCAAAACTATCATATGAAGAGAGACTACAAAAACTTAAACTACAGACACTAGAGCAAAGAAGAGAGAGAGGATATTTTATAGCTATTTACAGAATCATGAAAGGCATAGAAATTACTGATAGAGAAAATCTGATAAAATGGGATGACAGAAATACAAGAGGACACGGAAAGAAAATAAAAAAAGACAGCTATAGAAGAGATTTTAAAAAGAACAGCTTTCCTCACAGAGCAATAGACAGTTGGAACAAGTTAGATGTGAAAGTGGTGTGTGCAAAAACAATACATGAATTTAAAAATAGTTTAGATAAAAATGAGATATGAAGACGGGACTATCCACGAGCATAGCTCCCCTTCCCGTAAAATACAACTAGGTAAATACAACTAAGTAAATTACACACACGGTTAGAGAACCCAGGTTTAAAAATATTATAAGAAATAGATAAATAAATGAGTTGTCAGATGAAATAATTGAACTGAAAAGTGAATGCAAAAGTATATACAAAGAGGTAGCCATACTAAGAAAAGCCAATGAAGAAAACAACAAGGAAATAGATAAATAGAAAATGGAACTGAATAGGATAAAGGGAGAAAATATAAGATTGAAAAATGAAGATATGAATAGGAATGAGGTATTAATAAAGAGATGAAGGATCAAATACAGGCGGTGACTGAAAAAGTAAAAGAAATGATTAAAGAAAACGACTTCCAAGAAATAAAGAAACAGGGGAAGGTGGAACAGGAAAGTCAACAATCATCTTTTAGGGAAACAGTGGAACAACAAGTTAAGGAGAATGCGAAGGAAACTGTAATCCAAGTGATTAGAGAGAAAGGAAATTTGGTTAGGAATACAGTGGAAAAAAAAAAAAAAAAAAAAAAAACATTGTGATCTACGGTATTAAAGAAAGGCATAATGTTCCTAGGTATCAGAGAGAAAGAGAGGAAAAGGAAATCGCAAAAGAGATTCTGAAGGATATTCAAGAGGAAGATCAAAACTTGGATAAAGAAATTAAGGAAACATATAGAATAGGTAGATACTCAAAAGAAAAGCAATATAGGGCACTAAAAATAAAACTTAGGTCACAAATGATAGCAGAGGAAGTATTCTACAGAACAGCAAAACTAGCAAACAGTGAAAATCACAAGAATATATGGATAAAAAAAGAAAGGAGTGATGAAGAAAAAGGAAAAGAAAAAGAGCTTAGAAATGAAGCGAAAGAAAAGACGAAAAAAAGAACTGAGGCCGAAAAAGAATAATTATTTTTATTATTATTATTTTGGAAAGTGGTGGAGCTGAGGCTGAGAAAATGGTATATCACGAAAAAGGAAACAATGCAGACAGAAAAAGACGAGAAGAAAAAAATATATATAAACTAGCCTATACCAACATAGATGGAATGATCTCAGGACTGAACGAACTAAATGATTACCTGGCATCAGAAAAATAGGACATAATGGGAATAGTAGAAACTAAACTAAAAGGTAATCTACCACCTAACACTGTGGGACAAGGACTATGCAACTGCTGGATGAAGAATAGAAAGGAAAAACAAGGAGGGGGAGTACTATTTCTGACCAAGAAAGACTTAAATGTGACAAAATTAACAGAAGGAAAAAAACAATGTAGAATCAATTATGATAAAAGTAGAAAACAGCCACATGAAAAATAGAAAATTTGTAGTAGTGTATGTTCCCCCTAAAACACACTCTTGGACAGAACACGATCATTCCAAATTGTTGGAAGATACTAAACATGAACTAACTGATATACTGAAAGAAGCCAATACCCGTTTGGGGTATTGGGTGCATGTTATTTTGGCAAAGTAGCATGCATTTGATACTTTAGGGTCTATATGGGGCGACCCTACGGACCAGAGCCACACATAATTTTGTCTGTGATAGAGGAAAACTCTGTACATAGAGAAATGATGACACTTTAATACTACGACTGTCCCTCCGTTATGCTGTCCCCCAACCCCTTGTTACTGTCCAGTACAATTCTCTGAATATTCATTTACTTTTTTCGCCTACCTACCCTGTGGTGAGGGCAAAAGAATACTGCCACCAAGTATTTCCACTTGAGTCGTAAAAGGCGACAAAAAAGGGACGGGGGATGGGATTAGGAGTCCTACTACCTGTAGCCCCGAAAGGGGACATTCCTAAAAAAGAAAGTAAAGGCATAAGAGGGTCTGAGAGCTTTCCAACCAGTACCCTAAGGTTTGGGTCCTTTAATGTGCGTGGATGCGGTACAGATGAGAGTAAAAGGGAAGAGATAGGCAGTATGTTTGTGAGAAGAAAGATGGATGTACTGGCTTTGAGTGAAACTAAAATGAAAGGAAAGGGAAACTGTGAGTTTGGGAGTGTAGCTGGGAGGTACTCAGGAGTGAAGAGGGGACAAGGGAGAGAAGGGGTGGCTATACTAGTAAGTTAAGAGATAAGTAAGCGTGTAGTGGAGTGGAAGGAGGTGTCATCAAGGTTGATGTGGATGAAGGTGAAGCTGGGAAAGGAGATGTGTTTTTTTGTGAGTATGGGCCTGGTAGTGAGAAGGGCGTAGGGGAAAGGAAGACTTTTTGGGTAGATATAAATGAGTGCATAGAGGGATTAGGGAGAAATGTCAATGTAGTTGTATTGGGAGACCTTAATGCTAGGGTAGGAAATGAACCAATTGACGGATTGATAGGGAAGTATGGAGTTCCAGGTAAAAATCGTAGTTGAGAATTGATGGTGGAAATGTGTCTTGAAAGAGAGTTAATGATAGCAAATACAGTGTTTAGGAAGAAAGTCAAGCATAAGTACACATGGGAGAGGGTGACGGATGGAAGGGTGGCAGATAGAGCGTTAATGGACTATATAGTGATGACCAGGAGTATGGTAGGAAGAGTTAAGGATGTACATGTTCTAAGGGGAGAGAGTGGGGGAATATCAGATCATTTTCTAGTGGAAGGTAAATTGAGAATGGAGAATAGGTGGAGAAAGAGGAAAAGGGCAGAAGGTAGGGAGGTACTTAGAGTGAACTGCTTAAATGAGAAAAAAAGGAGAATGAGTATAAGAAGAAGTTGAGAGGAGTGGGAGAGAGTAAAGGATAGAGTAGAACTAGGAGTGAGGGAGGAATGGGGATGGTTCAAGGAGGGAGTCATAAGGTGTGCAAAGATGGTGTATGGAACAAGGAGGACGGGAGGAAATAGAAGGAAGGGTAGTGAGTGGTGGGGTGAGGAAGCAAAGAAAGGTGTAGAAGACAAGAAACAGGCATTCATAGATTAGCAACAAATAAGAACGATGGAATCGTATGAGAGGTACAAAGTAAAGAGAAGGGAAGTTAAGCATAAGATAAAGGAAGCAAAAAGGAGAGCAGATGGGGAAAGAGTATGACAGAAAACTTTGAAAGTAATAAATAAATGTTTTGGAGGGAAATTAAAAGAGGAAGAGGTGGCAAATCAAATAGAGAAGAAAAGGTAAAAGTTGTAGATGGAGAGATGATAATGGAAGAGAAGGCAGTGAGAGGAAGGTGGGCAGAGTATTTTAGGGAGTTGCTGAATGTGAAGGAGGATAGGGAGGGAAAGGTAGTTGCAGTATGAAGCGCTAAGAAAATGAGCGTGATGAGTGAGGAAAATGGAGGAGAAATAGGGAAAGATGAAGTGAAAGCAGCTATTAAGATGATGAGAGCAGGTAAGGCACCTGGGTTGGATCTTCTCTCAATCTACATTCTACCTCCTCTCCCACTCCTCCCTTTCCTGCCACATTCGCACCCAAGTATCTAATACTATCCACTTTCTCCAGTCTTTTACCCTTAATGCTCACTTCCAGCCTGCTGTCACTCTCTCCCCTTGTACATCTCATCACCTTACTTTTCCCCACATTCATCTTCAGCTTCCTTCTTTCACACAACTTCTCAAACTCTGTCACTAACTTCCTCAATCCCTCCTCTGATCCTGCTACAAGTGTAGTGTCGTCAGCAAACAACAGCTGGCTCACCTCCCACTTTTCTCAATTTTCTTTAACCATCTCCAACCCCTGACCCACTACCCTTGCATTCACCTCTCGCAGCACCCCATCCATGCAAAGATTGAACAGCCAGGGCGACATAACACATCCCTGACGAAGTCCCACCTTTACCTCAAACCATTCCCTCTCTCCATTTCTAATCCTAACACAAGCTCTACTACTCTCGTAAAAACTCTTGACAGCTCTTAACAGCTTTCCTCCTGTCCCATTTATCTGCAATACCTCCCACAGTGCCTTCCTGTCTACCCTGTCATAAGCCTTTTCCAGATCCATAAAAAACAAAAAAAACATCCTTACCTTTTCCTATAGCCTTCTCATATATCTGTCTTACAAAAAAAAAAAAAAAAAAAAAAAAAAAAAAAAAATTACACAACCCCTACCTGCCCTGAACCCACACTGTTCCTCACCAATTACTCCCTCTGTTCCTCCCCTAATCCTCTCAATCAAGACCCTCCCATAAGCCTTCCCAACTACACTCGACAAGCTGGTCCCTCTGAAACTATTACACTCACACTTGTCCCCCTTTCCCTTGTAAAGCGGAACTATATAGGCACTCCTCCAGTCCTCCGGCACTCTACCCTCTCTTAAACAAACATTAAATAATCTCACCAGCCAGTCCACCATAACTGTACCTCCTTTCTTCAGACATTCTGCATGGCATCCATCAAGCTCAGGTGCCTTACCTGCTCTCATCATCTTAACAGCTGCTTTCACTTCATCCTTCCCTATTTCTCCTCCATTTTCCTCACTCATCACTTTCATTTTCTTAGCGCTTCATACTACAACTACCTTTCCCTCCCTATCCTCCTTCACATTTAGTAACTCCCTAAAATACTCTGCCCACCTTCCTCTCACTGCCTTCTCTTCCATTATCATCTCTCCATCTGCACCTTTTACCTTTTCTTCTCTACTTGATTCGCCTATTTTTTCTTTTTTAATTTCCTTCCAAAAACATCTATTTATTACTTTAAAAAAATTCTGTCATACTCTTACCCCATTTCACATCTGCTCTCCTTTTTGCTTCCTTTATCTTATGCTTAACTTCCCTTCTCTTTACTTTGTACCTCTCATACGATTCCCTCGTCCTAATTTGTAGCCAATCTATGAATGCCTGCTTCTTCTCTTCTACACCTTTCTTTGCTTCCTCATCCCACCACTCACTACCCTTCCTTCTATTTCCTCCCGTCCTCCTTGTTCCATACACCATCTTTGCACACCTTATGACTCCCTCCTTGAACCATCCCCATTCCTCCTCCACTCCTAGTTCTACTCTATCCTTTGCTTCCTCCCACTCCTCTTTAAGCTTCTTATACTCATTCTCCTTTTTTCTCATTTAAGCAGTTCACTCTAAGTACCTCCCTACCTTCTGCCCTTTTCCTCTTTCTCCACCTATTCTCCACTCTCAATTTACCTTCCACTAGAAAATGATCTGATATTTCCCCACTCTCTCCCCCTTAGAACATGTACATCCTTAACTCTTCCTACCATACTCCTGGTCACTACTATATAGTCCATTAACGCTCTATCTGCCACCCTTCAATCCGCCACCCTCTCCATGTGTACTTATGCTTGACTTTCTTCCCAACCACTGTATTTGCTATCATCAACTCTCTTTCAAGACACATCTCCACCATCAATTCTCAACCACAATTTTTACCTGGAACTCCATACTTCCCAATTACTCAATCTATTGGTTCATTTCCTACCCTAGCATTAAGGTCTCCCAATACAACAACATATATATATATATATATATATATATATATATATATATATTGAGACATTCTGACAGGTTGACGTAAGCGGAGTAGGAAACACAGGAATCTTAGTCTTGAGTTTATTCCTGACTAGTTTCGTGCTTTTTCAAAGGAATGGAATGAAAGCACACCTGCGAAACTGGTCAGGAATAAACCCAAGTCTAAGACTGCTGTGTTTCCTACTCCGCTTACGTCATATATATATATATATATATATATATATATAAATATATATATATATACATACATATATATATGTGTGTATATATATATTTGGTTAAAAATACAGCGACTTCTGTATTTATGATCTTTTTGTTGATACTCTCTACTTTGCGACCTGCAGATCTATGCGTAGAGTTGAGCACAGAAATACTATTACCGAAAGGCATAATAAAACACAGTGGAGTGTTCTTAATATATTCACGACGTTTCGTACACTTTGTACATTTTCAAGTGATATTGATTACAATAATAAGACATGTTTATATATTGGAAAAAATATAGGTTTCATGGTGCGGGGTGAGGTCACGTAAAAATGATTAAGGGGGAGGAATGGTGGTGGAACTACGTGGGATGGTGGAATTCCGTGGGATGGTGCAACTCCGTGGGGAGGTGGGATTCCGTACAGTGGTGGACTTCAAGGACGGAATTATGGCAAGGTCTATTGATTGTAGATTTAATTTTGGAGACTTCACTCCACTGTGTTTTACTATGCCTTTCGGTAATAGTATTTCTGTGCTCAACTCTACGCATAAATCTGCAGTTCGCAAAGTAGAGAGTATGAACAAGAAGATCATAAATACAGAAGTCGCTCTATTTTTTAACCAAATATGCTTACAGGAGAACCTGCTGCCTAAATATTCAAATGTATATATATATATATATATATATATATATATATATATATATATATATATATATATATGTGTATCACAACTAACACCACAGTCGAACGAAAGAAAGATTTGAGTAAGCGAAACTATATATTTCGATTGCTAACTGCAAGAGGAATTGCAGTTAGCAATCGGAATATATAATTTCGCTTACTCAACTCTTACTTTCGTCCGACTGTGGTGTTAGTTGTGATTTGCAAATGTGTTACTACATTTCTCACCAGTGAGGAGGAGAACAGGTGTGAAAAAGGATTTGGGAGATAGGGTTGATGAAAGAATATTAGGATGGTTTGGACACATGGAAAGAATGAGTGAAGAAAGACTAGTAAAAGAGGTATGGAAGGCAGATGTGGAGGGAGTGAACATGAGGGGACGTCCTAGGATGAGGTGGATGGATGGGGTGAAGGGGGCTTTGGGGAAGAGGGGAATGTCTGTTGAGGAAGGAAGGGAGAGGACGGAAGACAGAGGTGAGTGGAGAATGGTTGTATATGGATGATGTTGTGACTGCATGAGGAGGAATGGGCGGGGAAGTGGGGGGTGGGGTAGTTGTGTGAGTAAATTTTGACGCAGCCCGAAGGGATTTCTCCCCGTCCTCGCCTTATATGCAAAGGGGGACGGAGAGGGGGGGTCGCCGATTAAATGAAGCGGCCTCGCTGTGGATGTACTGTGTCTTGCGACACTGCTTCTGACCCAGGGCGGTGGGCAGGGTGCAGGGATGACCCGTCATCCAGGAGGTGCTCAGATGAGAGGAAGGGTGGGAGGGGTGTGGAGTGTATTTAGGGATGAAATGGGTGGGAGTGTTTTTATGCCTTTCCCTTTTTGGCTACCTCCCTTGGAAGGGGGAAAAAGCCTTGGTATATGTATGTATGATATATATACATATATATATGTATATATAAGTATATATATATAAGGATTACAAAGGCGGATCATGCCGACAGGAGACCTTTTGGTCCATATCTAGGTCGGATGCGAAAAAAAATCATAATGATAATGAAATAATAAATAAAAACTATAATAATGTAAACAACAAATAAAATACATAAATAAATGCATAGGTATAGTTAAATAATAAACAAACAGGTAAATAGTAAATAATAATAAATTGACACATAACTAATAATAAATGAAAATCAGACAGACAAATGATAACAAAACAAAAACAAATAATATAAAATAAATCATAATCATTACAGCATCTTGCTTAGGTGTTTATCTAAATGATTCTTAAAGCTTCGAACTAAACTACATTGCACTACATGTGTAGGAAGTTTATTCCATTCATTAACTACACGGTTGGCAAAGTTGTTTCTACCTACTTCCAATTTGAATCTATTTCTGGACAGTTTGAGACCATTGTTTCTTGTCTGATTCTCATTCAATGTGAAAATTTTGTCACTTTTGATGTTGTCAATTCCCTTTAAAATCTTAAAGACCTGTATCAAGTTACCTCTGAGTCTACGCTTTTTTAGGGAAATCAGATTCATATGTTTTAGTCGATTTTCGTATGATTTATTTTTGATATTTGGAATCAGTTTTGTGGCTCGCCGTTGTACTTTTTCCAGTCTGTCAATGTCTTTAATGAGATTCGGTGACCATACGGAAACAGCATATTCCAAATGTGGACGAACTAACGATTTATATAGCTTGTTAATGAGTGATGGACTTTTGAAATCAAAAGATCGCGCAATCAGTCCTAGAATCTTATTTGCTTTCTCAGAGGCTGAAATACACTGCTTGGATGATTTGAGGTCGTTACTGATAATTACGCCGAGATCTTTTTCACTATCCACTTTTGTTAACGAATTTCCAAATAACTTGTAATCGTACTTACTGTTATGTGCATTACCTTGCATTTACTTGTGTTAAATTTCATTAGCCACTTTTCAGACCATTGCTGTAATTGATCTAAATCTTCTTGAATATCTAATTGGTTTGAGTGATCATTTGCCATTCCGCACAGTTTTGTATCATCAGCAAATTTGGAAACAGTAGTTTTTAGTCCATGGTCTATATCATTTATGAATAGAAGTGGTCCAAGAACGGAACCCTGAGGAACTCCACTTGTAATATTTTTCCATCTAGATGTTTTTCCATTTAAAACAACTCTCTGTTTTCGACCATTCAACCAATTACTAGTCCAACCTAATAGGCTACCACTTATTCCGTGTAAAGCTAATTTAGTAAGTAGTCTTTCGTGTGGGACGGTATCAAAAGCTTTTGCAAAGTCTAGATATATTAAATCTATATTGTTTCTTTTGTCATAATTCGAGATAACTGTGTTGTAGAATTCGAGTAAGTTAGTCACGCAAGAACGTTTCCGTCTGAAACCATGATGGCTATCATTTATCAAACGGTTACTTTCTAAATGATGTTCGATAGCATTTCTGATGATAGTTTCCATTATTTTTCCTACGATTGAAGTCAAACTTATAGGCCTATAGTTATTTGGCTTCTTTTTGTCACCTTTTTTGAATATGGGAGTAACGTTAGCTAGCTTCCATTCTCTTGGGACATCTCCGGATATGATGGATTTCTTGAAAATAATTTCTAATGGAACAACAATCTCATTTTTAATTTCCTTTAAGATTCTTGGACGCCAACCGTCAGGCCCTGGTGTTTTATCAATTTTGAGTTTATCTATACACCTTTTAATTTTTTCTTTTGTTATATTTACCGTAGTAAGTTTACCCAAGAGTTTTCACAGGTTTCAGTTTGGGATTCACTTTGAGGTGTTTCGTTTACGAATACCGAGCTAAAATAATTGTTTAAGATATTACACATTCCTTCATTTGAATATTCAAGTTGACCGTCAGCAGATAATAGTGGACCAATGTGATTCCTAACAACCTTTTTATCTCTAATGTAACTATAGAATTTTTTGGGATTCTCTTTGGATTTATCAGCGATATTCATTTCGTATTGTCGTTTTCTTTTTCTTATTGTCTTTTTTAATATCTCTGTATTGATACATAACACTCATAGTCATTACAGTAGATGGACCCGAGCGCTTATATTTCTTATAAGCCTGTCTCTTTTTAGCTATACTTTTTTCAGTTTCTTTGTCGAGCCACTTTGGGCGAGCCTGATTTGGGGGACGTCTGTCCTTAAAAGGAATGTAAGTTTGAATCATCTTAGTGAGCGTATCTTGAAATATTTCCCACATCTGATCTACAGGTCTTTCGTTTAATTTTGCCTCCCAATCTGTAAGCTGAAGCTCCTGACGTAGTCCTATGAACTGAGCTTTACTGAAATCGGGTATTTTAGAAACACAAGTATCTATTCTAAAATTGTTTAGGAGTTTGAATCTAACTAAGTTGTGATCGCTATTTGCAACAGATTCACCGACTTCTACATCAGTTACCATGCTTTTGCGGCTAGTGATCAATAGATCGAGTAAGTTTCCATATCTTGTGGGCTCTTTTACATGCTGAATTAAGTAATTGTCACTAAGAAAATCAATCAAGCGACTACCTATATGGCCATGTTCAAGGGTCATCCAATCAATGTCAGTAAAATTGAAATCACCCATTATCAATAAATCCCGGTTGCAGAAACTAGACAGTTCTTGAAATTACAGTTTGTCGTCTGCTAATGATAATGTCTTTGGCCTATATATTACACCTATATTCAATTTTTGTCCATTTGTTTAGGTTAACTCAACCCACAAGCTATCATATGCATCCTGTTTCATTTTCTCTAAAACACAAGCATGAACATTGTTTTTAACGTACAACAGAACACCCCCACCTTTCTTGTGGTTTCTATCCTGATGAAAGTGTTTATATATATATATATATATATATATATATATATGTGTGTGTATATATATATAAGTATGTGTGTGTACATCTATATATATATATATATATATATATATAAATATATGTGCTTGTATATATATATGTATATATATATAAGTATGTGTGTGTACATATATATATATATATATATATATATATATATGCGTGTATATATATATATACATATACATATATATATATATATATATATGTATATATATATATTTATGTATGTATATATATATGTGCGTACGTACTTATATATATATATATATATATATATATACATGTATACATACATAGGTATATATATATATATATATATATATATATATATATATATATATGTATGTATATGTATATATATATGTATATATATATATATATTTATATATATGTATATATCTATATGTATATATATATATATATATATATATATATATATATATATACACATAGGTATATATATATATATATATATATATATATATATATATATATATACATGTATATATATGTATATATTAGTGAATTCAGGTAGCAGGTTTTCATCGAAACACTTTCTATTAAATATCACAGGATACTCAGTGTTGGCGATCTTTTTCTTAAGGCTTTCTATTCTTCTAATCTTTATTCTCTTCTTAGATCTAGGGAAATATAAAAACTAGCGTATTACGACGATTTGCATATACATTAGGCATATTCTGGTAATTTTATTTGTAAAGCTACATACATGTATATAAACATCAAGAACGAATATTGGGAGAGTCGATGGATCAAGAGTGTGCCAGGGCTCAATGACGACGACGACGATTACGACGATGATGAAGACGACGATGACGATGACGATGACGATGACGAAGACGACGACGATGATGATGATGATGATGAGGAATATGACGATGATGGTCATGATGATGATGATGAGGAGGAATATGACGATGGTGGTCATGGTGATGATGTGAGGAGGAATATGACGATGATGGTCAAGATGATGATGATGAGGAGGAATATGACGATGATGGTCATAGTGATGGTGATGAGGAGGAATATGACGATGATGGTCATGATGTTAATGAGGAGGAGGAATATGACGATGACGGTCATGATGATGATGAGGAGGAATATGACGATGATGGTCATGATGATGATGAGGAGGAGGAATATGACGATGATGGTCATGATGATGACGTTGGCGATGGGTGGCGATAGCGACAGCTGCAGGAGAACTGCGAAAAACCTTCATTTCCTCACCATAAAAACTATTATTCCGTCGATTGAGTCGGAAGAACGGACCGCACCATATTCTGTAGCGGGGCAAAGGATCATAATGGTAGCAACGGTGAGTTTATTTTTTATTTTTTTCTGGACTAAAAATATAATGGATGAATTGCTCGCTTTCATTCTCTGAGCGTATTGATAACAGGCAGAGGAGTAGGAAATCTATTTCGAAACAAAGCTGAGCCGTGAGTATCCTGAAAAAAGGAGAAAATAGTTTGGATTTGTTTAAAGCAGCGCGAGGCAGGCATAGAGGCTATCCGAACAGAACAAAATCGTCAGGTGCAAGATGCTTTCGATTCGACCATTACAATACCATCCTCTCAGCTGAATGAAATCGCCTGGCGACATTGAACAGGAATAAAAGTTTGATCCCTGTAGATGTGCCAGATATAAAAATTTTGGGGGGTTTTACGGAACGAAAAAGAAAATATTTGAAAGAGAGCACGGCGAATTATTGGCAACAGTACGGAAGAAAGCGGAACAAGAAAAAAAAAAAATGGAGTGTTTACTAAAAGCTCAAATGAAATAAGTTAAAAGACGCCGAGAAAAAGATGAACGGGTATTTTATGGAGTTTGCCCAAATTCTCGAGGAAAAAAGTATGTATAGGAAATGGACCGAATTTTAAAAAGTTAGGGTAGGTTATTTGAAAACAAATAATTTGAGGTCCAAAATTGTATCAAACTCATCACGTGACTCTTTGACCTCTTTAATATCGTGACATCACACAATTCTATTCTAGCTCATGCTGAACAATTTGATTCAGCCGTGGAAACAATAGAATGGGATGAAAATGGAGTCATCTTGACTGATCTATCGAGATGACTGATCCCATTTTTCCCTTGAGGCATTTCCCTCGCCTCCTGGGCCGAACATAACCGTCATCATCCAAAATCAATTTCGCAAAGAGTTTGCTTCCACGCAAAAGGGCTTATGACAAGACACTCAATGTGTTTGAGTTTGTTAACCGTAAAACTGGCGAAAAGGTGTCGTAGAATAAATGAGGCAGTAAGACGGCAGTTGTTATGTAAAGAAAAGTACTACGAAGATCAATGAAACAGTCAGGATGTAAGGAAGAGAGCCACACGGCAAGGAATGGGGTTGGGAGGGTGGTTGGGGTTGGAGCTGAGATGAAAGTTTCATTATTAATGAAAAAGAAAACAGTAATTGATAAACAAACAGACAAATAAAAACGATAGGCAGAGAGACAAATAGATAAGCATACACAATTAAATTTGAAAAAGGTAAGTTACAATAATGTTGTGTTTATGTGGACATCAAAAAGATTGTCATTTAGACATTGTTGTCTCTCCCTCTCTCTCCCTCTTTTTTTCTTTCTCCCTCCCTCCCATCGCATCCCCCTCTCTCTCTCTTATTTTTTTCTCTCTCTCTCCATGACATAGCAAATAAACTGGAAAAAGATTTGCGTGTCTTGATTAGCAGCGACCTCATGTCCTCAAAACAGTGTGTTGAAGTAGAAAAGAAACCACAAAAGCTCTTAGGCTACACCAAAAGACCGTTTCGTTCCCGGAAATAGTCTTGACGCCTTACAATTCTCTAGTTCGTCCCCATCTGGAATACACCGTCCAATTATGGTCGCCGAACTAGAGACGTACAGAGGCTAGAACGAGTTCAGGCACGAGCAACGAAACTTATTCCCGCCATTAGACACATGGGCTACCATAAACGTCTCTAGGCTTTGGAGCTCTTTTCTCTAGAAACCAGGAGATTGCGAGGACAGTTAATAGAAGTTTTCAAAATTCTTCAAGGATTTGATAACATTGACTATCGACATCTCTTCAGCTTGAACGTAGATACCATACAAAATTATGGGAGGAAGCTCAATTCCCCTCGTTAATCTTGTGACAA
>NC_134790.1:54724231-54726731 GCF_046742065.1 Oratosquilla oratoria
ATATGCACATATATATATATAAATATATATATATATATATATATACATATATGTATGCATGTGTATATGTACACTATGTATGTATATATGCGCAATATGTACATATGTATATATGTATATATATATATATACATATATACATATATATATATATATATAAATATATATATATATATATATATACATATATATATATATATATACATTACAAAGGCGGACCATGCCGACAGGAGACCTTTTGGTCCATATCTAGGTCGGATGCGAAAAAATCATAATATCAATAAATAAATAAATTAATAAATAAAAACTATAATAATGTAAATAATAAATAAAATGCATGAATAAATGCATAGGTATAGTTAAATAATAACCAAACAGGTAAATAATAAATAATAATCAAATAACATATAACTAATAATAAAAGAGAATCAAGCAAATAATATTTGTAAATGTCGTTCCCAAATCTTTTAATTCCTGTAGTCTCGATTTCATTGCTGTATAAATAAAAAATTTCTTCTTCATCTTTTCTGCTCATTTTCAGTATCTTTGTTTTGCCAAAATGAATATTCAAACCTACTTTTTCTGCCATCTGTTGAAATGGAACAGCTAAATTGAGTAAATCTTTGTTTTCAGGAATTACATCTAAATTAAGTATAACAAATTCCTAGTCGCTGCACATTACTGCCCTATCTCATTCAGACCGATGAAGGAACTAATCTCCCAGTTCACCCACATTGTGCTCACGGCGGCCCATCACGCTATTCCTCGCAGCACCTGTAGGCCTGGCAGGCGTAGACACCACTGGTGGACAGAAAAATGCAAAGTCGCCATACGAAGAAAACGGCAGGCTTACCATCGATACAAGAAGGCGGGATCAGCAGCTGCCTTCACAGTCATGAAAACGACAAAAACTTAGTGCAAAAAGACCATGGTTGAGGCAAAACCCGCTTACCAAAACCATAACCAGGAAGATGACACTGACCTCACTACAGCTTGGAGGAAATTAAAGATGCTTAGAAACCAATACAATCCTCCCGACCCCAAATAACCCCTACTGGACAGCTCTTACGTACACTTGAAGAACAGGCCGAGGCCTTCGCCTCTTTGCATGTACTAATTCTACGTAATGCCTCCCTGAGGCACAGCGAGGCAAACCGGCGACACCAGGAGAATCACATGTACCTCTTCACCTTCCCTGAGAAGGATGCCCGTCTCAACCTCCACAGACTGCGCTGGGTTCTACGGGCAACTTGAACCACGGAAAAAAAATAGTGCTGACAACATCACCTATACGCTTTTGCGCCATCTACTCCCATCTTCCAAGACATCCTCCTCTCCTTCCTCAACAAGTGCTGGACGGGTGGAGTTGTTCCGGGTGCATTGAATAATGCCATCGTAGTCCCCATCACCAAGGTCGGCAAATCAAGGAAACAAGTAGCTACTCATAGACCGGTGGCCCTTAACTCTCACATCGGGATGATATACGAGAGGATTGCACTCAACCGCCTCACTCACTTCGTAGAAACAAAGGTTGCCCCACCAACACTTCAGGTAGGATTCAGAAAGAAAAGGTCCTTTACAGATATTGTGTGACTCTCGGAGCATGTCCGAAGGCCCACCGTTAGAGAAGAGCTCCTTATACGTGTCCTGGATATTGCCAAGGCCTTCGACTTCGTCTAGTATGCTAAATTTATACTCAACCTGAAGGAATTTGGTTTTCCCCTCCTTTACCGCGCATTTCTCTCTGATAGCTTCATATCAGTCCGCTGGTAAAGACAAGTCAGCCAAAAGATGCCCATTGTTATGAGTGTCTCCCAGGGTTCAGGCGTGGCTCCGCTCCTGTTTACCCTTCTGTTAACGGATGCTGGTATTCGTGGTGACATGGTTGTCAGTACCTACGCTGACGACATCGCCCTATGATGGAAATCGAGATACCGACACCCGAAGAGTATCTCCGCACAACACAAGGCGGAACTCCGGGCTTTTCAAAAACAAGTGGATCAAGTGGTGTCTCACCACACTGACCTTGGCTTCATGCTTTCCGCTGCTAAAAAGGTGTATATGTCCGTATACTGACCAGGCAAAGTGGGGAGGGACTATCCAGACTGAAACCACTTCACAGTCTACGGTACACCAATTAAACCTGCATACACGGCTCGATACCTTGGGGGTAATTTTTAAGAGGGACAGTCGTTGGGCGAAACACATCCAGTAAGTCATCTTTAATGCCAGAAGAACCCTTGACCGAGTCCGTGCCATTCGACACGAACAGTGGGCTCATCACCACAGCACTCTAATCCCCATCATTCAGAGTTTGGTGGGCTCCCGGCTTTTCCTCTGCTCACCAGCCGTTTATGACGTCGTTAGAAAACCAGGTGCCCTGCCACAATCAGTCCCGCACGATCAGGTATACAACAAGCGGGATCCTCCCACTCAAACACCGTATAAAGAGAGATACCTGCAGGTATCTCTTCAGTTCTGCGCAGGTGCCGAATTCCAT
>NC_134790.1:54731731-54744231 GCF_046742065.1 Oratosquilla oratoria
TCTGGTGACTGCGCACAAGGGAAAAATGTCAGGGTGAAGGTGATCTTCCACAACAGTAGGGGTCTTGTCACTAGGGAACTTTGTAATATCTGGAGGAGGAACAACCATAGATCCAGCTAGATCATTTCCTAGGATGAGATCAACCCCGGGGACAGGCATAGGGTTTTTCCAGACGCCAACTTCTATTTCTCTCTGAAACAATTTACACTTTAAAAATACTCGAGCTAGCTCGATGGACTGGGTAGAGGATAAATCACTGACAGTTACTTTCCTTCCTGTCATCCTCTTATTTATCTCAGGCAAAGCCTGTTTGCTCACTATGGACTGAGCTGCTCCAGTGTCTCGTAAGATGGTAATAGGAAAAAGAGGGCTTTTCTCATCAGTAGAAATTTCACTATGGGACTTGAAATCGTTAAAGGCATCTTCACAGGGGGAAAGGTACCTTTCACTACATGGGTCACTGGTTTTGTGAGGACCGTAAGATTTTGGTCCAGTATACTGGTTAGGTGCTTTCGACCCACTAGGGCACTTTGAAATTCTGCAACCTGGCTTTTAGCATCGATTGATGTGATGGCCAGGTTTTCACAGTAGTTACAGGGAGAGGAGAGAGGGGTAGGGATAGAGGTCTTTCCTGCCTGCTTATCATCGGGAGTGGCAAGGGAACCTACTGATGGCTTTTCAAAATTGCTTCCCCACTGTACGTTCAACCTGTTCAATACTGAAAATTGATCGGCAAGTAGGGCTGCTTCAGTTAAATCAAGAGCATCTTTCGCATTTAAATGAAGCACGACTAGGAATGGAATTCTACGTTTAAATTCCTCGAGGACCATCAAGTTAACGAGTTCATCATAAGTTTTTACTGTGGTGGCAGAGAGCCATTGTTTAAAGATTCTGAGCTTTTCAGAGGCAAATTTGACAAAGGTCGAGTTAGGTGATTTTGTCAAATTTCGGAGCTTTTGACGGGAAGACTCAGGGGTAACTTGATAGGCACTGATGATACTAGATTTGACTAATTCATAGGAAGAGTACTCTTCAAAACTATTGAAGACTTTGGTGGCTGTTCCTACCAATTTATTTTGAATAATCCATACCCATTCTTCTATGGGCCAGTTCAAGTGTTCAGCTAGACGTTCAAATTGCCTAAAGAAGTATTGTGGGTCTGACTTATTACAGTTAGGAATAGAGGCAACTTGGTTATTCAATACGAGGGCAGATTTATTATTCCTATCTATGTCAGCTAACGTTAGTTTACGCTGGTATTCTAATTCTAGTTCTTTTTCACGCTCACGTTGTCTTTCTCTGTCACATTCCTCCTTTCTCAGCTTAAGCTCACGGTCTTTCTCTCTGTACTCTCGTTCTTTCTCTCTGTCCTCTCGTTCTTTCTCTCTTTCCTCTCGTTCTTTCTCACGTTCTTTTAATTTCATTAATTCAAGCTCCCGATCTTTCTCTCGTTACTCTCTTTCTCGTCTTATTCTTTCTCTCTCTAATTTAATTTTCTCTAATTCTAAAGATACAACTGATCTATTTAAGGGAGAGTGGGGAGGAGCGTGGGCTTCAGGCTGAAAGGGGGGTCACTGTTGCTTACATTCGGGTCTCTTTCAGTTACGTCACGAGCACTCTCCTGGTGAATTAATTTGAATGCGTCTGTATCCAGTTCAAATGAAGCTACGAGGTGTTCAGTAACCACTCTTTTAAATTCACCCTTTCTTAAGGTAGAAGGGGCATTAATTTGGTAGGTTTGAGCCAACAGCCTCGAATCTTTACCTTGAGATCACACTCTAGTTGATCCACTAAAGGATTATTAACAAAAGTATCTATATTAAAAACCATTTTAACGGTAAGAAGGGGCTAATTTTGACTTAAGGAGGTTGAGTAGGTCTTTACTCGTAGAATTTCACTCCAGAGAATTAGTGTTAACCAAATCTTGGGCTTCCCATACGGAAATTGTTTTAATTCACTGTTCGGGTCGAGTCAAATTGATGATGGGTCTCTGTAAGTACCCGGTCTATGAACATTTATTCTATAGACGGTATGTAGACTAAGGTATCAGCGCTCAGAACTATACGCCTGAAACTACGGATAGTCTGCTAAGAGGTTCCCGATAGGAAAGAGGAAAGTTCACACATAGACTGTCGCTGTAGCAGAATATGGCTAACTAATGGTCTGAATCTTAGAATACATGGCTTACTGTGCAGGTATAGTGAACTTTAGAAGCTGTGGGGGGATAGTATGAATCTCCTAAGCACAGATACTGAGGGAAAGGTCACTATAATGGGGTCATAACAATGGTTTGACGGAAGGCTACAGCAAGTGAGTAGTTTGAAAGGTCGCTAGCTAACTCGGGAAGAATTAGTAGTTGAATACCGGAAATTATTTGGGTGAGTTACTGAGAACTTGAAAAATAGAGGTTCTCCTTTGAAACCGATTGAAAATGTTGGATATATGAATGTCAGGGTCTCACACTTCGAATAATCGACACCTTAATTTCTTACATCCTATCATCTAACCTAACGTAATATTGGTATTCTAAACACAAATAGAACATATATAGTTCAGTGATAATGAGCGTATGGGAGTAATGAACCAAAATAGCAATTGTACGCGTTACTGAGAATTGACGTTAAGCGGTTAGCAGACTTCGATATTACCTACGGGTCGCTAATTTATTTCACATAGATATAAATTACCATTCCTTGGTAGGCCCCCGATTGTCATGGGTTTGCTAAGTTTGGCCTAAGATGATAGAATGTATGTAACTAATTTTGAGTCTAGGGGTAAGTCGAATTCCAGTTCAGAAGCAAGCCCGTAACAAACAAAATGGAACGTTTAGAGATTACAGGTAGATTACGGTACGTTCCGATTATCAGCTCATATAAGACTGGGATGTAAGCGAGGTTGTAAGGAAGGTTACTTAATATGGAAGTCTGCACGAAACTTAAATAATCTATATTTATGACAAAAGAAAAATAAAGGTTTACTGTTTTTACATTTACGAACATACACTCACAATATTCTCAGGAATCTAACATAAATATACATTTCTAGTGAAATACATACAACAAATAAAAAAATATGTCCAAGACAATGGTTTACACTAATACTTGCGAAATCGCACGTGGTGTAACGATAAACAGCGCCGAAGGGGTGAAACCAGGAAGGTGAATTCCACAGGGGGGGGGGGAGGGGGGATAGTAGATAAGAGAGAGGGTCGGCTGGGGGCCGGTGACCTTTATATAGTCGAGGGGTGCGTGGTTTAGCGATTTATAGTCATGCTTCGAGGCCGAACGTATGGCGTACGTTGTCATACGTATGAGCAACGTTGGGGTGGTGAGACGGCTTCAAAACTTCGATCGTAGCAGGCGGGAGATTTGAAAGTCTCATTCGATTCACGGTTGGCTATAACAATATATGTATATATATATATATATATATATATATATATATATATATACATATGTACATATATACTATATATATATATATATATATATATATGTGTGTGTGTGTGTGTGTATACATATATACTGTACACACACACACACACACACACACACACACACACACACACACACACACACACACACACACACACACACACACACACACACACACACACACACACACACACACACACACACGCAGGAATGGTTGCGCGATCTCTTGACTTCAAAAGTCCATCTCTCATTAACAAGATACATAAATCGTTAGTTTGTCCACATTTGGAATATACTGTTTTCGTATGGTCACCAAATCCCATTAGAGACATTGACAGATTAGAAAAAGTACAACGGCGAGCCACAAAACTGATTCCAAATAAAAAAAAAATTAATCAGAGATGACTTGATATAAGTCCTTAAGATTCTAAAGGGAATTGAAAACATCAAAAGTGATAAAATTTTCACACTGAATGAGAATCTGAAAGAAATAATGGTCTCATACTGTCATCAAATAGATTTGATTTGGAAGTGGGTAGAAACAACTTCCTGCAGAGGCAATGCAATGTAGTTCAGTTCGAAGCTTTAAGATTCGTTTAGATCAGTGGTTCCCAACCGGTGTGCGGCGACACCAAAGGGTGCCGTGAGATCAACTGAGGGTGGTGCCAAAATTCAGGGCAAAAATAATTTTCGTATTACCGACTCTCTCTGTCATCCATTTTTGTTCATTAAAGTAGCATCAGTGTAAAGATGAGTATTTTCATATTATCCTGGGACAAAATTTTATTACAATGATGTTGAATCAACAAAATACTGACAAACTAGAATTTAGATTTCCTGATAAGGGTGCTGGGGACTTCTGAAAGGCTAGGCAAGGGTGCCTCAAGCCAGAAAAGGTTGGGAACCACTGGTTTAGATAAACACCTAAGTAAGATGCTGTAATGCCTGCCATCCATTTTATATTATTTGTTTATTTGTTTGCTATTATTTTTCTGTCTGTTTATTATTTGCTTATCATTTATTATTATTTATCTGTCAAAGTGTTATTACTTACTATTTACCTGTTTGTTTATTATCTAACTTTACCTATTTATTTATCTATTTATTTATCTTATTATTATTTATACTATAATTTTATTTATATATTTATTTATCAATTTGTTTATTTATCATTGTTACATATTTTTTCGCATCCGAACTAGTTATGGACCAAAAGATCTCCCGTCGGCATGCTCCTCCTATGTAATCCTTTGTAATCTACTAGCTCTAAGTCTGGTTGATTTAAAAATGGGATTAACTATGATTTCACTAAGATCTCCAACTCAGCAGGACATATTGATCATGCTCTCTTTTTTCATTGTTGCAAATCCTATCAGTAAATCTCCTGGAAAAACAGGTTCTTCTACAACTATCACTGGAATGTGCAAATGCTAATTTTAATATAAAATTACCTCTAATTTAAACTTACCTAATATTTTTAACTGACTTCCAGTTACTCCTTGCAATGGATTGGTTCCACGATTTTCACTCATGGTTCCATTTTGTTTAAAACTTTGCTATTTATAACATTAACTACAGATCCTGTATCAATGAATATTTGAATAGGTTTATTGAACACTCTATCCGCAATGAGGGGTCCTATAGAAGGCCTTCCAATTGTCATAGCCAGTTTACAATTGTCTTTAATGTTGCTGTTTTCTTCCACCCTTCTATCGCTCTGATCCCCAACACAATAAAGTCTATTTGTATCTTTATTGTTAGCTCTGTAGTGTTGTTTTATTTTGTGTCTGGGGATTTTCCTCTTGTTTCTGGGTGAATACAAAAAATGGCATTGTTCTAAAATCCTGTGTTTTGTGTCCTATTCCCTGGTGATGCAAACAAAAAGGTGGGTTTCTATAATCATATTTGCGGATTCTACAAATAGTTTCATAATGACACTCTTGTGCTTTATGCCCCTATTTATTACAATTGTAACATTCAATTCTAGCATTCCTTGATGTTTCTCTAATCACTCCTAGAGTTCCTAGTTTCTCTCTGTTGTTGCATTCCCACTGTCATCACATATGGACTAATTTATTTATTTTTACTATAACCTTTAAGAAGGTAATCTATCTCCCATAAATCCATTGTTTGTTTGATATCTTTATACAACTTTTCTGCAGTTATTTAATCAAATTATGTATCAATAATGCAAATGCTATTAATTCAGTAGCCTGAGATACTTTCATTTTGTAACTAGATCTCTCTATCCAATCTGAATCCTTCAGCATAGATATCATGTCCATAGACCATCTGTGTAATTTTGCTAGATATTCGGTGTTTGATTCACCTGCTTTTACTTTCTTTAGCATCCTAACCAAAGACCTGATAGGATCCTGATCACACTTTGATTTGAATTGTTTAACGAATGCCTTCTTAGCTTCATATTGGTTGATATCTTCCATTTGCTGGAAATTTATTATAAGCCTAGCCCTACCCGTCTCAGGATCTACATTTTCTTTTAAATTTTCTATTTTCATTTTTTTCATCTGTTATTTTTTTAGTGATAACGTGTCGATCAAACTGAGAAACCTGTTGACTCCTACTGTATTTTCTTCCCCTAAAATTTTGTTTGCGAGGTAATAACTTCATGTCGTAAAACTCCTGTAGTCATACCTTTATTTTTTTAAAGTCGATTTGAATCGACTGCTCCCTCTGTAGTTGTCCTCATACATACGGCGCGTACCCCTCACACGTACATCAACCTCGTCTTTCTGGTAGTCCCCTCGTTCACTAACTTGTCGTCCCAGTAGTCCCCTCGTTCACTAGCTTGTCGCCCCTCGTTCACTCGTAGTAGTAGTCCCTCTCGTAGTCAGCATACGCGTGGCTGCGTGCACTCCGTGGTTATGTGCACTGGGTGGTTGTGTGCACTGGGTGGTTGTGTGTACGGCGTGGTTGCGTGCACGGGATGGTTATGTGCACTACATATTCCTGTAGATCGATGACCCGTACACTCTTAGCCGTATTTTGCACTAAGTCCTTTAGATGTAGTATTTTGCACTAATTTTAATCACCAGTCTCTTCGTTAGTGGCGTTGCGTTTCATCCGTTTCGTCCCTAGCTTGCCACCATCTGTGCCGTCTGTCACCACTCTGTTGCCGTCTTTCTTTCTTATAGTACGTCTCTCACTTTCTATTTTCCTTTCACCACTGTTTTTGTCACGTATGATAGTCGCTCACAATTTTAGTCGGAAGGGCCCTCTGCTTCCGATCATCCGACTTAATCAAGTTCCACTTAGTATTATCTTCTGTATAGGAGAGGGAATTAAACAGAGCGTAATTTTTCTTTCTTTTCTTTCCGAATATTACTACACTTGGTTCTCTAAGTTACACCAAGGGATTCCCCTTGAGAACACTCAATTTGGGTATTATGTCAGTTCTGCAATGACGTCATGATTTCTTTAGTCTAATGATCTTTAACTTTATATTTAAGAACCTTCCCAAGGACGAGATCTTATAATCGTGAACCAATTGAATTTACTCCTCCTCGACCCTTTCTTTAATCAGATCTGCCGTTACAACTTTACAATGCAATACTGCCGACTCAAGCAACCTCGAAATCACTGTACACTGACTTAGTTTACATATTGTTATATCAGCATAAACATGAACATTATACAGCAATGAAATCGGGTCCCCGGCGATTGTTTGTAAACATTAGGCGAAGAGCAAGCTCGTGCAGCTCCTAGCCCTCTCGCCTTTGGGTATTATGTAAATAAATAAAATACAAAAATATAACACTTGTCATCTACCACTCTTTCTACCCACTTATCTACCAGCCTCTTACACTCTCTGTCTCGCTTTCCAGTGAATTATAAGATACTGGTTGGAAGATGATTGATGTTGAAACGGTGTCTGTGCGAATTAGAGCATATAGCTGTAGTAACTCCTGACGCGAAAAGGATCATGTATCCACGGTAATCCTTGACATCTTGTGAGGGTTTCTCTCGACTGAATTAGATCACCTGATACCTGTAAGAATAAGGATAAAAGTAGAATGCAGGCCCCAAAATGTTAATCACGACAGTTTTGATTCCTCGGTGTCTGTAGGTTTTTTCCTGAGTTGAATAAATTGCCTGGTGGCCGCCAGAATGAATATAAATCTAATATAAACGCCCCAGAGAGAAGACAGTGGTTTATGCTAGTAATGCTATGCTCAACCAAAGGACCACGTGAAAGCATGTAAAGTAGCGAGGTGGCGGCGGCCAGAATAAAAGGGTCAGTAAAGGGTCAAGGAAGAGGAAGGAGAGGCGAATGAAAAATGATACCCCCGGGAGACCTTTCTGTCCATAATGAGGACGGATGAAGAAGAAGAAGAAGAAAAAAAAAATGCACACAAACAGGTAACTAAACAAGTAAGCTGAGTAACTAATTTACCTGGTATTAATGTATTTGTTTGTAAAAACTAATTCATTGTCATTTAATTAATTCATAGAAACATATCCCATGTTAGAGAAGGTCAGTATTACTCCCGTGATTATATTCAGGAGCGCGTATAGTACTTTTGAGTGAACGTGCACCCAAAGTTCAAAGTTCGCTGACTGCCTTGTTGTATATTGAGCTCAGATGGTGTCAAAAGATGATATTTCTGTTTTCACGATATTTCAGTGTAAGGTTTGCAAAATAGCAACATCATTTAGTGGACGGATAGACACTGCAGCTTGCCTGTGAACGTCTGAATACAAATATACATATATTCTATTTATACAATTCAATCTGCTGCATTACTACAATATAAATAACTCATGCCGTGGTTAGAGACAATAAGGATCCGTCATAAGCCTTTCTAGCTGATAGATAACCAAGTATAAAAGGACGGCGGTTGGGACGAGATTTTTCATGCTAAACCCAGGAAAGAAAAATTATATCAAAGATTAATCAGTCATCTGGCTTTAATTATTACAATGTGGAGGGAAGGTTTCCTTTGGCTAGATGAATCAATCTGGCTGAAGCCAAAACAAAGGTGCAAGTTGTTAAAGGTGTCTTAAGGATTAAATGAGTTTAACCCTCTTCTCTCAGTTAAAAGCGTTTGGCAACAATGAAAATAAATGCTAAAATCGTAAAATGAAGCAAAAAGGGTGAATCGAAGAAGGTCTGAAACATATTTAACCCTTTCGTTGTTGACAGAGTTTCCCTTAGCCGAGTAAAGCTGCTTGGGTGGAGGTGTAATAAATAAACTGTAAAACAACGAGTTGAAAATCCAAGGGGGTTCTTACATATGGCGCCTTAACCACCATTTCTGGGTCAACCAGATATCTAAAGTTATCTCCAAGATTCCTCACATATTTTCGTACATTACTGTGTACTCTCTTGTTTTTCGTCTTCCTCACGGGCTCAGACCTCCTCTACTGTCTGTGGACAGAGAAAATTCTTCCCGCCGAGATAATTGATTCAAGATGGACAATAATGTAGTACTCTAATTCCTCAGAAAACACATTCATGCAAACACAGTTTCAATCAGCTGTTGAAATATCCTCTAACCAAAGGGTTCAAGGCTTTTTATTTCACTATTACCGGGTCGAATCTATTTGACTACCGAGGGGAAGGGGCGTTAGCTGTAGACGTGAACGAAATAGCTTGGACGCAGAGTAAAATAGAAATATGTGCATAGAAATATGTGTATATATATATATATATATATATATATATATATATATATATATATATATATATATATACATATATATATGAGTGGATGGGTGGTGAGATAAACACAGGGAATCATTTAGGGATTTTTTCTGACTTTTCTTCCTTACCAGGAATTCTTCAGAGTACATGCACATTCGAACAATTCATCCCCTAAATACCCGCCGAATCTATCCGCGTTCCATCATGATCGACCTGACCTCTCGTCCTCCTACGCTCTGCCTCGCGAAGGATGATGAGAGGTCAGGTCGATCATGGTGGAACGCGGATAGATTCGGCGGGTATTTAGGGGATGAATTGCTCGAATGTGCATGTACTATGAAGAAGTCCTGTTAAGGACGAAACGTCAGAATAAATCCCTAAACGGTTCCCTGTGTTAATCTCACCACCCATCCACTCACCTGTCTTACATTTTTCAATATATATGTATCTATATATATATATATATATATATATATATATATATATATACATATATACTGTATATATATATATATATGTATATATATATATATATATATATATATATTAATGATGACAATAGTAATAATGACAAAAGAAAGGAAGGGCTTACTGATATTGGCCATAACACCTTCACTACCGAGGGGATACCACAGTAGTGAATGAAATAATCTGGCGGCACAAAGAATGAATGGAGAAGTGCCATTCGGTATGAAAGAAAGAAATATCAGGGGTGGAGAAACACACAGAGATGTTCTGATACCTCAGGAGTTGCAGTAAAATAAAGTAAAGAGCCTTATCGTCTACGATTCAGACGCAGACGACAGCTCCCGAGCAAATTTACACAGATTGGTTTCTGAACGACGCCCCATAAAACAGGAATAACACCTTCATAATGATTAAAGAGAGTTTTATGAACATGAAGCGGCAGGTCAAACGTACTGTCACACAAAAAAAAAAAAAAAAAAAAAAAAAAAAAAATGCAGCCCCTGCCTGCGACTGCATACTTTTTCTCTTCAAAACAATTTCATTTCACCAAGGACTAAACAGCATATCATAAGTAGCTGAACATTCAGAAAATGTATAGCTTACTCATAACCAAGAGTTAAATATACACCCACTGAAGCCACGAGGAGACACAGTATGCATCATCCCTTAAGAGAAGATTAAGTGAAGGGGAAAGGTTCGACTAACAATCTACAGAGAGTTTCACAACACGACCAATCCACTTGGAAACGCAGGAACTTGGTCTCTAGATCTGTCAACTTCGACAATATTTCCGTTTTTCGCCCAAGGAAAGATGGCAACAAGCGACTGCTCCCCATCTCCTACCATCTGGTGGTAGAAACAGATCCACACTAACACAACAGACAATAGTCCAACGTTTCTTCATGAAGAAATCTGTGGTTGGTGGTGGTGGGATGTGTGTGTGACTGCTGACTGTTATAGAGCTGCAGGTCAGCGAAACTCATATAAATTGAGTGGGTATATTCTTCACTATTGCTGCTAAACCTTTAATTATAGCTCTCAAATATTATTACAGGTATGAACTTTCGTCGTCTTCAATTTCCTTTCAGATTATGTATTTGTTAAAAACGAATCACCTTCTTAAGTCGAATGAGTCAAGCTTAGGGAGAGGGATTGTATTCTGTCGACAGCAGGCTACCCGCGTTACTTTCTTTCCCTCGAGGTCCTCCTTGCATCTGAATAAAATCACCAAATCACCTGCTGACATTTGCGAAAATTATTTGATTAAAATGCGTTCATTCATTTGACATTGTCCTTTTGCGGTTCTTGAGGATGTATTCGTCTGTTTTGGCTGCCGCCTGGCGGTTTCATACATATGAGAGAAATCCACGCCCCTTACCTGTTGTTGTTTGCTTGTTACCTCAACCACCAGGCGATTTCACTCACCCAAGGGAAACCCTACCACACAGCGAAAGGGTTAATACTCTTGTACAAACTCCAGGTAGTTTTGTTTAGATAAGAATCGAGCTCGGAACAAAAGTGTGTGTGTGTGTTTCTTGATCAATTAAGACTTCCATTTCCAAGAACACCTTTCGAGGTGGGGGTGTTAAGGAGATAATAGAGACAATGGCGATTGCTTTCTTCATTTACCTGAAGAGCAATTGTAGTTTTCAAGGACCAAACGTATCTAGTTACATTTTCAATATCCTATGCAGAAGCTGTGAGGAGGATACTTTGAGGGGACCACAGCTGTGACCCTGAGCCGGAAGAGATAGTCTAGTATAGTCTAGCTCGGGCCTTGTGCAAATGCTAGGTCATGCAGTCAGGCAAAGAACGTGAGGTACCCGATAGGATTAAGCAATCCACGTATATTATTCTCACCGAGTTGTACAAAGATTGAAGAAAGTAAATTCTACTGATTTTCTTTTTACGAATAGTTGCAGACAAAAAAACACACACAAAAAAAAAAACACACTTGCTCCAACTCGTCTCGTACACCAGCCCAAGCAACGCCACGCATAGACTCAGCACGTTTTCTCTTACACAATAAAATATATTTCCCTAACATAAAAAGAATATGTTAGCAACAAACAGACCTCAGTTGGAAAGCAAGTACAGGTTTGACAACAAATGCATATGCTCTGCAGGTATACCTACACACAAAAGAACGCGCACACCAGGGGAGAACGCATACGTCCACGTATATCCATAATAAACTGAAAGAGAAAGGAATAAAGAGAAATAAGAGACAGAGGTAGAGATGGAGACAGATAGATTGGTATATAGATAGGTATATATATATATATATATATATATATATATATCTACTATGATAAAGTAGTAGCCTCTGTCTGTCTGTCTGTCTGATTGTTTGTTTGTTTGTTTGTTTATTTATTTGTTTGTTTGTACACTAATTCCTCCTAGGGTTTTAGAGATAGACCCCCATAACCATATATATTCTGATACACTATCACTCCAGGTACATGGATAAATATATTTTATTTAAAAAAGATATTTTGGTTAGGGTTAAGGGATAAAGTTAGGTGGTTTATGGTGTGGGAACACGCCGCTACTGTTGTATCCCCTTAAGTCACGTAGCATTTTGTGTGACGTATGAATTGATATGATTAAACAAACCATTGTATGTGTCCATAAATATTATTTATATTTATGAAATTAATGTTGCCACAAACCATGATAGCTTTGGTAAGAAGAAAGCATGTAAATGTAAAATGATTGTATGATTTTATCAAATGTTGAAATATTGGTTATTTTCATTTAATTTTAATGCGGGCGGAAATAGATTATTCACAAACTCCTACGTTTTTGCAGATAAATCCCTATAACCATATATATTCTGAAGATAAATAGACTAGATACATTTCTTCACCTTTTAGCTGTAGACATTTATTGTCAATACACACACACACACACACACACACACACACACACAC
>NC_134790.1:54749231-54761731 GCF_046742065.1 Oratosquilla oratoria
ACTGAAGATGTAATTATACGAAAGCGGTCTGCTTCGTTAATTTACTTTTCCTAGTGGTTACTTACGCATATACATATATATATATATATATATATATATATATATACTGTATATATATAAATATATATATATATATGTATATGCATATATATATATATATATAAATATATATATATGTATATATATATAAATATATATATATGTATATATATATATATATATATATATATATATATATATATATATATATATGTATATATGACTAAATCCAACAATGCATTTTAATAAGTTGAAGACACTTAAAGAGTTATATCTCACTCTTAACTCTAAATAGATTGTTTTCCCCCTTCAGTTGAACAGAACCGTCTGGCGGTAAATAGAATGAAAGTATGAAATGACGGCACTCATAAACGTATCGATTATGCATTGGTGTCCTAATAATCTGTAAGGACCGATCACGCTACTAGAGAAAGGTGCGTTTGTCTGTGTATTTGCCCTCCATAATTGGTTGGTTGGTTGGTTGGTTGGCTGATTCAACATCCCAATGGATCGTGGCTTGCTGGATTTGATCAAACATTATTTCATTTCTATGATTAAACGTATATATGTTGTTGAAAGCCACTTCTTTTATTGTGCCGATATTTTTTCGAAAAATGTTTTTGTTCATTGGGGTTAAAGTACTTTGTACTGGTTTTATGAAATATTCAAATCTATTTTGTACACCAATGTTATGGTGCTCGATTTTTAATGCCCAGTTTTGGCTGCCGTCAAGCGATTTTTATGCAGCAAAACTCGCCCACTCAGAGGGTTGTGGACTTCATTCACAGCGATGGTTGAGTCATTTTTACTCTGCTGCCGTGTGATTTCATTCATCTGGAGAGAGGCCTCCGGTTTTCAAAAGGTGAACCCTCTTTCTTTGTTAAGGGTTGCCAAGGAGATGCAGACAGTTTACCGGAAGCTAGAGTAAAACCATAAATATCGTTGGACACAAGAGATTGAGATAAATTCAACCCTTTCAATGCACCTAAAGGGGCTAACACATTGGGATTCTACGGGTTTCATCAGCTCCGACAGTTGAGAGTTTGTTCGAATAAAAACGATTTCGGTTAGAATATTCTATTTTTCAAATCTCCAAATATCAAATCATCTCTCCGTTATATATAGCAAAGATGAATGATGAACTAAGAGATACTTATACGAATGGCAGATGTACTGTTGAAATGGTCTTAGAGAAATCTAGATTTCTGTAAGCAGTCATATTCTATTTATTCAAATGGAGGTTGGAGGTAGGATGTGGGAGGAAAAATGGCCCAGTGTAATAACCCCTTAAGTGGGTTTTCCTCGGCTCAATAGAATTATCTGGCGGGAGATAGAATATTAGAACAAGACGTCAATAATAGTAAATTGGTTAATCGAAATAAATTTAATCCTTCCACTTCATTAAGGGATTTCCTTCGGTTGAATAAAATAACTATTAGCAAGGCGCCATGGAAATGAACAAGAAGTAGCCTAACGGCATCCAGAATAAAAAGAAAATTGTTCCACGCTACAAAGAGGGGGATGATATCGTCTGGGATTCAGATATGAATAAAATCGAATCCTCTCCACTTCAGACGACACACCTAACAGATCTTGTTCTGGCCAACGCTAGAGGGTCTACTTGACCTGAAGGTAGAATCCTTGACAGATGGGCTTGAATGTAGGCAGTCACTTGTCTGTATAATTCTTAGTGGACCAAGGTGATGTAGTTTGCATGTTTACGCTGGTCAGACGATTTCATTCTTCTGGAAATTGGGGTCTACTCGACTAAAGGTATTCAAACCTTTTATCATTTTCTATTTGTTGATCTATTTATTTCTATCTCGCTTGTCTAGTTTCTTGATTTTTTCTGGGTTGACGTAATACAGTTTCATTCAACTGAGGGACACCTTCAGGGTTAAGATATGTTGGTGCCAGGCCTACATCAGTAAGGCAAGACCGGTGTTATTCGTCGAAATGATACAATAACTTATCAGGGAAGACTGTCCTTTGTAAGGCCGCAATGGACAGTGCAGACTGTTATTCATGAGATCAGAAAAGTTAGTCTGTTTTTATTTTTACTTATTATTCTACCTATTTTTTTTATTATTCTACCTATTTTTTCAGGTGGGGAAAGCAAAAGTCAGGCTAGCTTTACCCCCGCGACGATACAATCACTAGGTAAATTAGTCTGATCTCCATGAAGACAAAGTAGTTCGCAAACCTCAGTTCAGTGAGGGCACCAGGAATTCTGATAATTTCCACATGAAAATTCAACACTCATAATAGTCTCTTCCTCAAATAAGCACATTATAGAAAGCTTTTCTGTATTGAATGGCGTGAAAAATAATCTATTTTGTCTGAGAGAAGATGGGAAACTAGTGTCCCCTTGTTAAAAGAAAAGCCTTCATGCTAATTTCTCTTTGCAAGAGGATAGCTTTCAGACTGCAAGGGGATAGCCTTTAGATTGGCCTGTTCAATATAAAAGTACAAGAGTCAGGCTAGCCTAATGGTCATATCTGGTCCCCTTGTTTTATTTAAAACTCCAAAGCTCATTCAAGCCTGTTCTCCATCGTTGTTAGCAGTTTACGGAAGTATTTAGTAAACCAGTTGACACTGAATTCATGGCTACTTCTTGGAGGCAGGCAAACAATGCTCCTGTGTTTAAAAAGGTAGATAGATACTCTATGCACAACTACAGACCAATCAGCTTGACGTCGGTTATAGGTAAAATGCTGGAATCATTAATGCAAAAAGTATCAAGGAACATACAGAGTAGCATTATCTGATTCTTGACTCACAATATGGGTTCACCAAGGGGGTCAGATGTAACCTTGTAGTGAGCGCTGAAACTATTGGTTGTTTTAAGAGAAGAGATAACTTTATGGACAGGGATGAGAGGTGTTAAAGGACATGGTACTGCTTAGTGTAGGCCTTATGGTCTCTTGCAGCATCCCCCATTCTTATGTTCTTATGTAAATAATGCTAATGAGAGGTTAAACTTATTTAGAGTGAAATTATTTCCTTAGCTAAATAAAATCGCTGGGATCATTCACCTAAAACCGATGCATCCTTGCTTGTGTATATTTAGCGATAAAATTACGATTACTGACATCTCACCACTAGACCTCCCAACTTTCCTCTCTTACTGCAACTGTTTTTACATATCTGACTGCGTCCCTTCCGCGCCTTCACCTTCTCCACCTCCCACGTTCCCCTTCCTCTACTCCGTGCATCCCTCTCCCCCTCCTCTCTCCCCCGTGCTCCGGCGGCGCCCGTGCCCGCTTTCATTATTCCTTGCAGAGCCTGAAGGGTCTTGTTCTTTTTTCCTTCTTTTATATCTTTCTTCTCTTCGGGTGTTTGGTGCGTATTTTTACATCTGTTTTTGTTATTTAATTCTTTTTTCATTAGTTCTCTTTATTTTGTTATCGGGAGAATCAGTATTTTTCGTATATGAGCGTATTCTGCTTTATTGCGATTTGTGTGCAATTGTGTCTGTGTTTGTATATGTGTGTTTGAGTGTGTGTATGTGTATTTGTGTGTGTGCGTTTGTGTGTATGTATGTGTATGTGCGTGTGTGAGTGTATGTGTATTTACCTAGTTGTATTTAACTAGTTGTATGTTAAGGGAAGGGGACTTATGCTCGTGGTGTCCCGTCTCTGTATTTCGCCATGTCTAATTTGCTCTTAAGTTCGTGTATTGTTTTTGCACACACTATTGTTTCGTCCAATTTGTTCCATACATCCACCACTCTGTAGGGAAAGCTGTTCTTATTGAGGTCTCTTCTATAACTGTCCTTTTTTAGCTAACTTCCATGTCCTCTTGTGTTTCTCTTATTCCAATTTAGTAAGTCTTCTCTATCAAGGACTTCCATACCTTTCATAATTCTATAGATGGTCAACAAGTCACCTCTTTCTCTTCTTTGTTCCAGAGTTGGTAATTCTAGTTTTGACAGTCTCTCTTCATATGACAGTTTTGAAAGTGTTGGGGCCATCTTCGTAGTTGCTCTCTGGATTCTCTCAATTTTCCTTATATTCTTTTTAGTACTGGGTGACCATAGTGTCGCTGCATACTCCAATATTGGTCTTATCAGTGTGACTACTATTTTCTTTACCATTTATTAATCCAAGTAAGTAAAAGCCACTTTTATTGATCTTAGCAAGCTATAGGTTTCACCGATAATTTTGTTTATCTGTTTATCACGGGATATATCCTTTGTGATGATCACTCCCAGATCATTTTCAGATCCTACTTTCTTTACTTCTTTTGCATCAATTTTATATTGTCCTGGTATCACCCCTTTTTTCCAAATTCCATTATGCTACATTTCCAAACCCTGTTCAGATTTCTCTACAGTGAGTCACACTCCGTTTCAGTACTCACTTTCTTTGATAATTTTGCGTCATCTGCAAAGCGTAACATTCCACACCCTCATCCATGTCATTCACATAAATAGAAAACATTATTGGAGTCAATACTGATCCATGTGGGACTCCACTAATCATCTCTTCTCAAGTAGAAGTCTTATCTTTGAGCACTACTCTCATTATTCTTCCATGCAAAAAGTCCTCCATCCATATCAGTAGTTTACCTTGTATCCCTCCTATGTTTTCCAGTTTTCTTAATAGTTTTTGTGTGATACTTTGTCAAAAGCTTTTTGTAGGTCTAGTAAAGCACAATCAGTCTATCCGTGCCTTTCCTGTATAATACTCGTACAAGTAATCTTGAGTAGATATATATCAAATTTGTGGCATATGTTTTTCCCTGTCTAAATCCAAATTGTCACGGATTAAGTATATTGTTCTCCTCCTGATGCTTTATTCATCTCTTTTTGATAACCTTTCCACAAATTTTGGCTACCGTGCTTGTAAAGGAAACCGGTCTGTAATTTGCTTGGTCTTCCTTGTTTCCTCCTTTATATATTGGCATGATATCAAAAATTTTCCATTCATCTGGTATTTTTGCTTCTTTGAGTAAGCATCTTATTATATTATATATATTTGTCTATTAGTTCTTCTTTACATTCTTTTAGTATCCAGTTTGCAATTCTATCCGGCCGTGCAATTTCCTGACATCAAGGTTTGTTATTCAATCCATTATTTCTTTTCGTGTTACTATTATTTCACTCATAGGGGGGGGGGGGCTCATCTCTCGCCTTTCATCCCGATGCTGTACATTTTCCCTAGGGAAAACGACTTGAAGTGTTTACTCATGACTTCAGCTATTTCTCTATCTTTGTATTCCATATTCCCTTGGTTTAACTTCACAATTTCCTGTTTATTTTTTAGTTTACCGTTCACATATCTATAGAACAGTTTTGGTTGATCCTTACATTTTTCTATTGTCTTTTTCATAGTTTCTTCTTTCCTCCCTGCGTATTTTTACATATTCATTCCTTTCATTGATATATATTCGCCACTTTCTAGTTTTCTATTTTTTCCATCTTTTTCAAGCTTTATTTCTTCTAGCTTTCGATTCTCTGCACCTTCTGTTAAACCAGCATTTAATATACACTTTTACCTGTTTTTGTTTTGGTACATGTTTATCCACTCCTTCATTATATATTCCCATCAGCATCACCCATTTTTCTTCCACTTGTGTTTCTTCGTTGTAGAATTTTTCCAAACTTGCTTTTTGTATGTATGCGTGTGTGTGTGCATGCGTCTGCGTGTGTGTGTGATTTACCATGGTCTTTGGATCACGTGTTGGACTCGTGATAGACAGCCATTTCCCTCCCGGAAGAGAGCTGAGAGCTCATATATGACCGATCTATGGGTAATGCTGTCACCTTACACGCACACACACACCCATCTCCCCGCCCACGAGAGTTGGAGTAACAAGCCGCATTGCAGCGATACTGAAATTATTTCACTCCTGGGCGAGATTTGAACCTGGACCTCCGTAGTGGCAGCCGGGAACTCTACCAGCTGTGCTACGAGTGTGCGTGTATGCGCGCCTACATGTGTGTGTGTGTTTGTGTGTGTGTGTGTGTGTGCGCGCGCGCGAACCTATCTATCTATCTATCTATCTATATATGTATATATATATATATATATACATATATATATATATATGTATGTACATGTATATATATATATATATATATATATATATATATATATATGTGTGTGTGTGTGTGTGTGTGTGTGTGTGTGTGTGTGTGTGTGTGTGTGTGTGTATGTGTGTGTGTATGTGTGTGTGTATGTGTGTGTATGTGTGTGTGTGTGTGTGTATGTGTGTGTATGTGTGTGTGTATGTGTGTGTGTATGTGTGTGTGTGTATGTGTGTGTGTATGTGTGTGTGTATATGTGTGTGTGTATGTGTGTGTGTATGTGTGTGTGAATTTATGTGTGAATTTGTGCGTGCGCGCGCACGTGTGTGTAATTCATCATGGTCTTGGATCACGTGTTGGACTCGTGATCGACAGCTATTTCCCTCCCGGAAAAGAGCTCAGAGCTCATATATGACCGATCTATGGGTAATGCTGTGACCTTACACGTACACGCACCCCAACTCCCCGCCCACGAGAGTTGGAGTAACGACCCGCAGCGCAGCGATATTGATTTTTTTCAGCCCTGGGAGGGATTCGAACCCGGACCGCCGTAGTGTGTATGTGTGTATATATGTGTGTGTGTGAGTGAGTGTGCATGTACTGTATATATGTGCGCGCGCTCAGTCCTCTACAAGAAGTCTAGTGCGTGGCTGTTTGTGTATTTAAGAGCTCTCCGTATTTGCATGTGATTATACGCGTGCCTGTGAGGTCACATCGTCCTGAGCTCAATGAACTGCTCCACCAACGGGCTGGGACTGAGTGAACCGACATCTCTTGACAAAACAGAGGGTCTTGTTCAGTGATCCTGTCCGGGTCTTCCGAAGCCTCCGGCGGAGGAACGTCTTATCCATGGTTAGGTCCAAGTACAGGCGGATGTATTTAAGTCCAAGTCCTAGTACCTGGATATTTTTCAAGTACAAATGCAAGTACAGTCATTTTGCTATGTACTTAAGTTCAAGTCCAAGTACATGGCATTGTAATTAAGTACAAGTACTTTATGTGATAAAAAAAGCTCTCACAGATTTGTAAAGTAAAAATGTTAGTAGTTTTACGTATTCACACATTGAGACACTGTTAAAAAGTGGAATTTTATATAGAAAAGCAGGTGGAAATTTTACCATGAAAATCTGTACTTAAGTCAAATACAAGTATATGTACTTGGACCTAACCCTGGTGTTATCAATCTGGTCACCCGAGTCTAACTTCATGGAGAGAAAGGGAGAGCAGTAATAGAAGAAAAAGGAGTGTTAATTAATACAGTGATGATACGAAGCAGAGAGCAAGAGACAAATTGAGAGAGATAAGGAGAGAGAGATAAGGAGAGAGAGAGAGAGAGAGAGAGAGAGAGAGAGAGAGAGAGAGAGAGAGAGAGAGAGAGAGAGAGAGAGAGAGAGAGAGAGAGAGAGAGAGAGAGAGAGAGAGAGAGAGAGAGAGAGAGAGAGAGAGAGAGAGAGAGAGAGAGAGAGAGAGAGAGAGAGAGAGAGAGAGAGAGAGAGAGAGAGAGAGAGAGAGAGAGAGAGAGAGAGAGAGAGAGAGAGAGAGAGAGAGAGAGAGAGAGAGAGATAAGGAGAGAGAGAGAGAGAGAGAGAGAGAGAGAGAGAGAGAGAGATAAGGAGAGAGAGAGAGAGAGAGAGAGAGAGAGAGAGAGAGAGAGAGAGAGAGAGAGAGAGAGAGAGAGAGAGAGAGAGAGAGAGAGAGAGAGAGAGAGAGAGAGAGAGAGAGAGAGAGAGAGAGAGAGTGAGAGAGAGAGAGAGAGAGAGAGAGAGAGAGAGAGAGAGAGAGAGAGAGAGAGGGAGGGAGAGAGGGAGGGAGAGAGGGAGGGAGAGATGGAGGAAGAGAGGGAGGGAGGGAGAGAGGGAGGGAGAGAGGGAGGGAGAGATGGAGGGAGAGAGGGAGGGAGGGAGAGAGGGAGGGAGAGAGGGAGGGAGGGAGGGAGAGAGAGAGGGAGAGAGGGAGGGAGAGGGAGGAAGAGGGAGGGAGAGGGAGGGAGGAAGAGGAATGAAGAGAAAGGCACTAAGGACATGAGGTTTATCGAACGCGTGAGTTGGGGAGGAGGAGGAGATGGAGGATAAAGGTTGGAAAAGGAAGAGGGTAACAAAAGGAGGAATCTGAGTTTGACATGATCAATTCGGATGAAATAGAAAGATGGAGAAACATTGAAGGCACGCGTGGGAAGGGCCTCCGTGGGCAGACGACACTTGATGAGGGTGAGGGAGTCGAGTTTATGTGTTGGAGAGGTAGACGGAAGACTCCCAGCGAAAGAAGGAGTAGGAGGAGAAGGGCACGAAGTTCGCGGAGTAAACGAAAGACGAGTGGCTGGGAGTGGGAGGCAGTAGGAGATGATGGTGGTGGGGGTTGGGAGGAGGAGAAGGGACGTGTCTGTGGCTTGTCTGAGTGCGAGCAGGCAGTGAGATGCAGAGGAGCAGTAGGGGTAGTGCCACTCGGCGGTTGCCAACCTGGCAGCATCAGGCACTGCTCGTTGCTGCAATCCATAGTGCCTGTCGGGACTCCAGGATGTCACACCGCTATGCTTTGATATCTTTAGAATCTTCACCACAAGAGGCCACACAGGTGTTTTGTGTATCTGAGAGAGCCCAACTCGCACATCACGTTGTATGGAGATGCAGCAGCACGCTTTTGGCACCTGGAAAGCAAGCTTGGTGAGGCACTTCCACGATCGTACTGCAACCACTTCTTTGGTCACGGCGCAGCCCCTTGCCACATCGGTGTGTGTGTTGGATAATCATACAACAACCCCTTCCGTGTTACTTTCTCTCATATAGTAATTTCACATTAGAACAGTGTGGAGCACTTTAGTAATGGTATTATTAAAACGTCAGCCTGTACTGCCCAGTGTTAACACATCACATCACAAATTTTACACTTGTAAAGTTCAATCTTGTCGATTGGAGGACCAGTCTAATCCGGGGTGTGGGGGAGGGGAGAATACATCCTTTGTAGCTCATCACGATGGTTTAATCTGGCTCGGTAGTAAGGTACACAGGGCGAGAAATGCATCACGATCATAAAATATGTTATATCACAACTGCAAGGCACTACGTAGCCCTCCTCTCCCTCCTCCTTCTCTCTCTCCCTCCTTCCCTCCACATGGGAAGGTGGAGTGTCAGAACCACTTCGGAGGCCTCAACTGTTTAACACATCACCGGAATGAATTGCCACAAAGGAAGAAGACCGGGACGCTCAGACGCGGCACCAGACAGACGGAGCGTCACCCGAATTCACCGGTGGCTCAGCTCAGTTTTTGTGGTAAAGTTGTTGTGTAGAGGAAGAGGTGGTGGTGTCGCAAGAGGAAAGGACGTGGAAAGGAAGTGTGATTTTTATGGGAATAGTTGAGTGTGTGGGAGTTCGACAGAAAGATTAGTCAAAATAATTATGCTACTGGATACCATGAAATTTTAATAAAACACTTTAGTGGCAGCAAAGATAGATGGTTAGTGCCACCAGGTACAAAAGGGGTTTGAGATGTACTTTATATTCCAGAGAGGACCACACACGGTTTAACCGTCGGAACGCGTTTCTCAACTTAGGAAATCCTGTGTGACCAAACGGTCTTCTTGTCTGGCTTCACTTTATTATTTGGAGAACTTAAAATTATTAGTTGCAATTATTAAAACGCGAAACTCTGCTGCGAGGGAGTGTCCAGAGTCTGAATCCATACGAAGTCTGTTCACGCGCAGGAAGGCCGAAATCGCAAAAAGTTGGAGAGCGGCGTGACTCAGGCGACATTTTCGGCAAATAAGGACAGAGTGGTATGAGTATACGTGGACTTGGGGATGTGTGCTGCATAGTATTAGTAGGAATACGCTTTGTTTTCTTCTGTTTTTTACTATTTCTTATCGTGTCAGGCAGTTCATCCAAGCAGAGGAGAGTAATCACCAGTATGATAGGAATATCCAACGCAATTAGAGCCATGAGGACAGGGGTGGGCGAGAGCGCAAAACCGAAAGGCAAGAGGAATGGATAGAGAAAATAGGTAGGTGGGAAGGTAAAGAATAAGAAAAGGAGAGAGTAAAGACCAGGGTTTAAAGAAAGTGACGACTCAAAAGAAAATGTGGAGATCCAGAACAGAAAACAAGCAAACAAGTAAGCAAGCAAGCAAACAAACAAACAAACAAACAAACAAACAAACAAACAAACAAACAAACAAACAAACAAACAAACAAACAAACAAACAAACAAACATACAAACAAACAAACAAACAAAGAACGGAAGAATGTGACGGAACTTGGAGTTACGCGTGAAGTTGAAGTAGACATTCCAAACCAAGAGTGGCTAATAGAAGTGCATTCTTCACCGTTATGAATTTTCAATAAAAATCTGTCTTCAACTAATTTAACTCTACCTAGCCTGTAAACTTAACTTGATCGAGTCACCATATATATATATATTTATATATATATATTTATATATATATATATACATATTTATACATATATATTTATATATATATATATATATATATATATATATATATATATATATGCTGGTACATTGTGACAAGTTGATGAAGGTGGAAAAAGAAGTCACGGGTCTAGTTCCGAGTTCCTGAGTTTATTCCTGACCGGTTTCGCTCTATGCTTCTTCAGAGGAATGTGACTCTGGAGTCAGACTATGTATACCGCCAGCTTCACTCCAGAGTCACATTCCTCTGAAAAAGCATAGAGCGAAACCGGTCAGGAATAAACTCAGGAACTCGGAACTAGACCCGTGACTTCTTTTTCCACATTCATATATATGTATATATATATATATATATATATATATATATATGTATATATATATGTATATATATATGTATATATATATGTATATATATATATATATATATATATGTGTATATATCTAAAATTATTTCAGACAAATGAGAGAGAATGTGGGTGGGGAAGGGCAAACGAAGTTATGTTGGGAATAGAGTTTATTGCCCTGAAGAAGACCAAGTTTGTCGCAACGTTAGGGCAATAAACTATTCCCAACACATCTTCGTTTGCCCTTCCCCACCCACATTCTCTCTCTCTCATATATATATATATATATATATATATATATATATATATATATACATATACATATATATGTATATATGTATATAGATATAGATATATACACAAAGAAGGGATATATATCTTAATGCATATACAATCTTTCTGTGTATTCCGAATAACCCTGGCTGGTGTGATGATGTACTAATTCCGAAAATCAGGACAGGGGGATGGGATAATGTAAGAATGGATAAAGAGAGGTGGAAGCTGAAAAAAAAATCTAATTGACAAAGAAAAGCCAAAGGGAAGAACAGTGGTATAACTGTTTCCTGTCGAGAGGAAGAACGAAGACGAGTGAGAGAAGGAGGAGGTTGGAGAAGAAGATGAGAAGGTGAGGGAAAAATAATGTAGATATAAAAATGACGAATCGGAGGAGAAATATAAGAAGACAAAGAAAGAGAAGTGAGGAAATCGAGGAAAGGAGGAAGGAGAAAAAAAAACAGGAGAAAAAGGAGGAAGCAGAAGAAGAAGAAAATAAAAGAGAAAGAAGAAGAGGAAGAAGAGGAAGAAGAAGAGGAAGAAGAAGAGGAAGAAGAAGAAGAAGAAGATGAAGAAGAAGAAGAAGAAGTAAGAAGAAGAAAAGGAAGAAGAAAAAAGAAAAAAGAGGAGAAAAAGAACGAAAAAAGAAAGAAAAGTAAAGTAGGAGGAAAAGTCAAAGGGGAAGGAAAGGAGAAGGAGAAAGAATAGGAGGAAGCTCCGGTGAGCAAAACAGTGCTTAATTAGAGAGAGAAAATCACATTAACCTATGGAAGTCTAGAATAGTAGTAATAAAGACAACAAAAAAGGTAAGATGAAGTAGAGCTGATGTGAAGCTGTTGGCTGGAGTGAAGATTGGAGCATGACAGAGGTTGGGAATAGGATGGGAGTGAATGAGAAAGGGATGAAGGGAGAGAGTGAGGGAGTTGGCGAAGAAGTAAGCGAGCAAGGAGCGTAGGGAAGGAGGAATGGATAGATGAGAACCACACCCCAGATGTCATGTATCTGAGATCGAAATCGTCAGCCTTGTGCCTTATGCACTTAAAATATTGAAGCGGGTAACAACCACTGTTGGGAATTGGAGAGAAATGCGGACTCGAGCCGGCGTTTAGGAAGATGTTAGACCCGCGAGTTTCCGGGTACGCCATCAGTGGATGGTGATGTGAATGGGGGTGTGTTGGTGGGGGAAGAGTTCGGAGAATTAAAAAATTCTGGGAGGAGGAAAGGTAATAAGGAAGGAAGGATTGTAGGAAGGAGGGAAGGTTAGGGGAAGGGAGGTAGAGAGATCGAGAGACAAAAGGCTAGATAATGAGGGGAAACTTGATCATAAAGTTAGACCTTTCAGTTAGTCAGCCCATCCCTAAGCTGATTGAATTCGCCTGGCGCTGGAGGC
>NC_134790.1:54766731-54804231 GCF_046742065.1 Oratosquilla oratoria
AGTCGATTGAGTTCATTAGGGGCACAGGCTGAAGTTCTCAATACCATCTGCACTTCCTTCATTTTACCCAAGTTGATGTACGCATCACCCTCTTGGGCCTCCTCACTCACTATGACGCAGCAGCGTCAGCTGGAGAAAGTGCAGAAAAAAGCCTGTCGCACAATCCTTGGCAAAGATTACACCACCTACCAGCACGCTTTCACCACACTAGGACTACCCACCCTTGCCGACCGCTATCTTCAGAGTTTGAGGTCGCTTGCGGTCACCCTGGTTAAGCATCCTCGGCACCGAAACCTGCTACCTCCTCAGGTACCACGACCACGGCGGTAGGTGTGACACCATAATTCCATCACTCCGATCAGAGCACGTACCGACCGGTATAAGAAGAGCCCTATATCGACATTTGTGGACTTAATCAACAACAAGAATTAACATTGTTGTACTATACACCTATTACTTAGCCTGCTGTTTTTGTCATGTTTTTTGAATGCTTGTAACAACATCTTCTCACTGTCATAGTTTTATAGGCGGTCTTTCCTACATTACCTACTAATGTATCGATGAGCTGAAGCGGTTAGCTGTCCTTCACCGTAGCCTCGTTGAGGCGACGGTAGTCCGTGCAGAGCCGCCACTCTCTATTCCTCTTTGGCACGAGCAGACAAAGGGAAGCCCATGGGGATGAACTTGGGGCAGCTAGTCTCGTCTCTCGTAGATAGTTGACCTATGCTCGAACAATCTGCAGTTTGTTAGGGGGAACTCGTATGGACTCTGGCGGATAGAAGGAATAATAGACTTGAGCACTATATCGTGCTCGGCAATGGTACAGAGACCATGGCGGTCTCTACCTACCATAAGGTATTTGATGAGGAGATGCACGATGTCATCGCAGTGCGATGAAGGAAGGCTAGAGAGTAATGTCTCTGAATTTTCAAGTAAGGTGGTGTTAGGGGTAGTTGCTTGTGGATTTGGGATGTTAAGGGTAGGGTCAAGAGAGGTAACACTTTAGATTAAAGATACTGGTCTCCGTAGTTCATCAGCAGGGTCCCTTCAGTGGTATAGTTTCGTTAAATTTACATGAACTAATTTTGAATCTTTACATGTCTGGCGTAAATACAACGTAATTTAATTTACTTAATCTATTTGACAGTGGTGGGCAGCGATAAATTTTGCGATAAAGCGATAATGATAAAGCGATAAAAATTTCCGCTAAGTCCTATAACGATAAAGCGATAAATTTCCAAGATACCTTAAAGCGATAAATCCTGCGATAGATAAAAAAATACTCTATTTTTGCTACTTATGCATTTAAAAACCTCTTTTTTACACTTAAAACACCATATCTGTTTGCCGCGTAACAATGAGCCTGTAACCTCCCGCCGTAACGGTTTTTCGTCTTCTACTTTATCGCTGGATTTATCGCGGGAAATTTGAAAGCGATAAATATAAGCGATAAAAATTTCCGGTCTTGCGATAAACGATAAGCGATAAATTTTCGGTTAAAGCGATATTATCGCTTTACTTATCGCAACGCCCACGACTGCTATTTGACACGGTATATGGACCTTGAAATTTATTTGAGAGGGTGGAAGATAAAGGGGCTTTAGGAATCTTTTGATTAGATTTGCCAGCGGGCTGACAAACATGGCAGGTTTGAACATATTCTTTATTATTATTATTATTATTATTATTATTTTTTAGATTACGCTAAAAGAAATGTTCTAAATTTTTGTTATAGGTCTTACAAACTCCTACATGACAGCCTGAGCCATCATGAGCTATTTCGATGATTTGGTGTATAATTATTGATTGAGGTATAAATACTTGGTGAATCTCTGCCCAAGCGTCAGAATTTGAATGTAAAGGGGACTTTGTGCATCTCATGAGAATACCTTGTTGGTAATGGAATCCAGAGAATTTGTCTATTTTATCTTTAGAATCTTCTGCTAATCTATGGAAGTGTTTTAAAGTAAAGTTGATTATTGAGCTTTAATGAGGCTAGAAAGTGACATGATTTGTGTAGATAGATGAAAAATATCGGGTGCATTTTCGTTTAAAGGAACTGATTTGGAATGAGTTATTACATATAGGGAAAAATTGAGGATATATATGTTATTCTACAATTGAAGAACTTTTGTCAAAATGGGTTTTGACTAAGGGAGGTACTACTAATGAACCTGCAATGTCATTACCTAGGATGATCTCAACTCCAGGTATTGGCATTGACTTTTCTCTGAGGCTAACTGTTACTTCCTTATTTACAAGATTACATTTAAGGAATTTTTTAGCTAGACTTGCGGTTAGGACAGTAGACATCTCCAAGTAGGGCGTCTTTAAATAAAATGGATTGAACAGTTTCAGTGTCTCTCAAAATGGTTATTGAGAAGAGTGGACCTTCTTTGGTTATAGCAGCTTCACCAGAGCATTTGAAGTCTTTAAAGAGATCCCCAGGAGTTGTCGAGGGCTGAGTTACAATATGTGACATGGGTTTAGGAGGAATTTGGAATTTTGTTCCACTATACCTAGCTTTACTGAAGACTTGTCAAAAGTTTTGGTCTTCCCAGAGTAGTGTGAGGTATTAGAATTTGGCCTGGGACATTTGGAAATGTGATGTCCAGTACGCTTACAATACATACATACATACATACATATACCAAGGCTTTTTCCCCCTTTCAAGGGAGGTAGCCAAAAAGGGAAAGGCATAAAAACACTCCCACCCATTTCATCCCTAAATACACTCCACACCCCTCCCACCCTCCCTCTCATCTGAGCACCTCCTGGATGACGGGTCATCCCTGCACCTTGCCCACCGCCCTGGGTCAGAAGCAGTGTCGCAAGACACAGCACATCCACAGCAAGGTCGCTTCATTTAATCGGCGACCCCCCCTCTCCGTCCCCCCTTGCATATAAGGAGAGGACGGGGAGAAATCCCTTCGGGCTGCGTCAAAATTTACTCACACATACTACCCCACCCACCACCCCCCGCCCATTCCTCCTCATGCAATCACAACATCATCCATATACAACCATTCTCCACTCACCTCTGTCTTCCGTCCTCTCCCTTCCCTCCTCAACAGACATTCCCCTCTTCCCCAAAGCCCCCTTCACCCCATCCATCCACCTCATCCTAGGACGTCCCCTCATGTTCACTCCCTCCACATCTGCCATCCATACCTCTTTTACTAGTCTTTCTTCACTCATTCTTTCCATGTGTCCAAACCATCCTAATATTCTTTCATCAACCCTATCTCCCAGCTCCTTTTTCACCCCTGTTCTCCTCCTCACCTCCTCATTTCTCACTATATCCAGCCTAGTAACCCCCACCATACTTCTCAGACACCTCATCTCAAATACATTCAAACTCCTTCTCTCTTCTTCTCTTATGTTCCACGTTTCTGCCCCATACAGTGCTGTTGGCACAATCACTCCTTCATACAGTCTCCTCTTCGCATCCATTCCTAAATGTCTATTCCTCATTACACTCTTTAATCCACCAAGGCATTTACTCGCTTCTCTCAATCTACATTCTACCTCCACCTTCACTCCACCTTTTCCTGCTACACTTGCACCCAAGTATCTAAAACTATCCACTTCCTCCAGTCGCTCTCCCTTAATGTTCACTTCCAGTCTACTGCCACTTTCACCCCTTGTACATCTCATCACCTTACTTTTACCCACATTTATCTTTAGCTTTCTTCTATCACATACTCTCCCAAACTCTGCCACCAGCTTCCTCAATCCCTCCTCCGACCCTGCCACAAGCGCAGTGTCGTCCGCAAACAACAACTGGCTCACCTCCCACTTTTCTCCATTTTCTTTAACCATCTCCAATCCCTGACCCACTACCCTAGCATTCACCTCTCGCACCACCCCATCCATGTATAAGTTGAACAGCCAGGGCGACATAACGCATCCTTGACGAAGTCCCACCTTTACTTCAAACCACTCACTCTCTCCATTTCCAATCCTGACACAAGCTCTACTACTCTCATAAAAACTCTTGACAGCTCCCAAAAGCTTTCCTCCTATCCCATAAATCTGCATAACCTCCCACAGTGCCTTTCTGTCTACCCTATCATAAGCCTTTTCCAGATCCATAAAAGCCCAAAAAACATCCTTCCCCTTTCCTATAGCTTTCTCACATATCTGTCTTACCACAAAGATCTGATCTACACAACCTCTACCTGTCCTTACAATACACACACAAAAAAATAATTGGTCTTCCCACTAGCTTATCACCAGTAGTGCCGAGGAAACCTACTGATAACTGTACATTTGTTTTTGTTTTTTTCCGTTGCGTACCCATTTTGTGTACTACTGCGTACTGATCAACGAGTAAGGTCGCCTCATTAAGATTTGAGACGCCCTTGTCATTTAAGTAAGGGAATGAAATACGCCTCTTAAACTCTTCGTGTACCATAAGGTCAATGAATTGGTTGTAGGATTCTATCCCTTTTGAGGATAACCACTGCTTAAAAAGCTTTAGCTTTTCAGAAGCAAACTCAACGTAAGTAACACGGGGAGACTTAACTAAATTTCTTATCTTTTCTGTAAGCTTCAGGGGTAATGTGATACACCTTTAGTATACTTTCTTTTACTAACGGGTAGGAGAAATATTCCTAAGTAGTATTGAATACTTTAGCGGTTGTACCAGTTAGTTTAGTTTGGATAAGCCATATTCACTTTTGCTTAAAAGTGGCAGTCTGCCGACAAGATTGACTAGATAAACACCATATGAGGACGGAGCCTTTATTTGTACGACGTTTCGCTTATTACAGCTTTTTCAAGTACAAGTTGAGATACAAATGCTTGAGATTAAATAAGGGGAAAGGAGGGAAAGGGTAGAGAAAAAGGGGGGGGGGAAGGAAGAGGAGGAGGAGGAGGAGGAGGAGGAGGTTGGGGGGATTGGACACTGGGAAAGGATGAGAATGCTGGCCCAAACGTCCGTGAGCGAAATGTCCACAAAGGGTGGTTTAAGTATTTAATATTTTGCTGGCCATGGGTATTAGGGGAATAATGTGAGGAGATATGTTAAACATGCCCCTGTTTTGTTCAATAGTGTTCGTTCCTTGAATGATTGCTGCTTCTAAACACTTCCTGCGGATTTTGTCTGGTTCCCGCATCAGCAGCTCTGCATTCTTCCAGTCCATAAGATGGTTTTCCTTGTTTCTATGTGTCACACATGCATTGGTGGTGACATCATGCCTGACGTCGTAACGGTGTTCACTTTTCCTCGGGCCATTTCCGATATGAGCTAGTCGTTCAATTTGCCTGAAAAACTATTTGGGATCTGACTCATTCAAATTTGGGACTACATTGATTTCTGTATGTAACTGGAATGCAACTTTGAGCTCTTTTTCACATATATAGTCATGCTCTTTCTACTCACTTTCATGTCTCATTTTCACCCTTTCTAATTCCCTTTTCCCGTTCTAATTTGATTTTTTTTTCCAATTCTAGGTTAACCACCGATCTAACTTTTGAAATTGCACCAGAAGAGGGAGGAAGCTCCACTTTTTCAGCTTCCTTGTTTTTATCAGTAATGGTTTGAGGTATTAAGGGGTATGCATCTACGTCTGATACTTCTTGCTCAATAAAAGCCTTGATTACTTCTGCTCTAAGTTTATCTTTTGGGAGTTTGTAAGAAACTATTATCTGATGGTATTGGGTAATGCGCATCCACTCGTCTTTGACAACTTCTCCTTTTGTGATACAGTGGGGTTGTTCACGAATTCGTCGAGGGAAAACTCCATCTTGTAAATGAAATGGGCAAATTAGGGTTTTGAATTGTTTAAGATTGGTACTTCACTCCCTAGTGAATATTCACCAAATCTTGAGCCTCACAAGTTACTTAATGGCGGCATTTTCATTCATCGCTTTGGTTAGAGTGACGAGGTGGATTATACCCACTATTGAAATAGCCTATGTTATTTAAACGATTGTTTTTTTTCTGGCTCTCAGAAAACCTTTCCGGAGTTGGTTTCTGCATAGGGGTTTTCCCGACAGGAAATGAAGTATCGTATATAACTCTTAGCAGCGTCCGAGATGGTCTAGAAATATTTTCAAACATGACTTAAACTGTGCTTAAGAGGAATATTTGATACTTGAAGCTGAATTTCAGTTACTAGTAAGTACCGAATTTTGAGTCATAGCGACTGGTGAAGCTACAGCAAGTCATTTTTGTGATGGGTCATAGTTAAATAGTACTAATATTACAAAGGATTACAAAGGCGAAGCATACCGACAGGAAACCTTTTGATCCATAACATGTCGGATGCGAAAAAAATATATAATAATGATAGATAAACAAATAAATAAATAAACAAACAAAAATATAATAATATAAATGATATTAAATCAAATAAATAAGTAAATAATAATAAATTAACATATAACTAATAATAAATATGAATCAAGCAAATAATAATAAACAAACAGACAAATGATAACAAAACAAATAAACAAATAATATAAAATAAATGAGTCATTACAGTATCTTGCTTAGGTATTTATCTAAATGATTCGTAAAGCTTCGAACTGAACTACATTGCACTGCCTCTGCAGGAAGTTTATTACATTTATTAACTACACGGTTGGGGAAGTTGTTTCTACCCACTTCCAAATTAAATCTATTTCCTGACAGTTTGAGACCATTGTTTCTTGTTTGATTCTCATTCAGTGTGAATTTTTTTGTCACTTCTGATGTTGTCAATTCCCTTTAGAATCTTACAAACCTGTATTAACTCACCTCTGAGTCTGTTTTTTTCTTTTCTTTTAAGAGAAAACAGATTCATATGTGTTAGTCGATCTTCGTATGATCTATTTTTGATATGTGGAATAAGTTTTGTGGCTCCCCGTTGTACTTTTTCCAATCTGTCATTAATGAGATTCAGTGACCATACAGAAACAGCGTATTCCAAATGTGAACGAACTAACGATTTATATAGCTTGTTAATGAGAGATGAAATTTTGAAGTCAAAAGATCGCGCAATCAGTCCTAGAATCTTATTTTCTTTCTCAGAGGCTGAAATACAATGCTTAGAGATCGTAGCGAGAGGGAGAGAGAGCCAAGCTTGGCCCCTAATATGTCACAAAAAGGGGGTGGAGATTCGTAAGTTGGACATTGCAGGAACAGGAACAGGAGCCCGAATACACACACACACACACACACACACACACACACACACACACACACACACACACACACACACACACACACACACACACACACACACACACACACACACACACACACACACACACACACACACACACACACACACACACACACACACACACACACACACACACACACACACACACACACACACACACACACACACACACACACACACACACACACACACACACACACACACACACACACGGCTTAGAGGACGTTCTGAAGAAAAAGTGAAATTTCGTGGATCCCGAAGCAAAGGAAGTACCTATTGTATTTACAGGGTGGGGGAAATTGCTCGTGGTGTAGGGGAAAGTGAGGAAAAAGGAGAAGGGGAGGGATTACTGAGGGAAATGGAAGGAAATGAAGAAGGTGAGGACTTGGCCCAGGCAGGCACACGCCATCTAAACAAAAGAGGTCCGGACCAATTTAGCGACGACGAAATGTCTAACAAAAATGTAAAGATCAGAAGTATAGATAAGAGCAGTACAGTAGAAGGTGATGAGAATATTTTCCAGGGATTTAAAGAGGGTGGGGGGGACACAACTCCCCCCCACCCCCCGATTAACAAGACTAGAAGAGAAGCTCGATTAGATGATCGAGCACTGGGAACTTAGGTTCGGTCACGTTAACAACATTGTGCAGAGGGTTGAAAAATTGGAAGAACTAGAGAAGGCGAACAAAAACTTAACTAAGGAAATTGAAGAATTAAAAAAAACAGTTAAAAGAAGTAAAAGAGGAGAATAAAGTCTTAAAGGAGAATAATAAGGACAACAAGGAGGGTTGGAAAAAAAATCAAGAAAACAGTAAAGTTGCATTTACTGACATAATCAAACAGCAAATGAAAGAACAATCTGAAGACTCAGTTATTAAAGTGATGAGACAGAAGGAGAATATAGTAAGAGACTTAGCAGATAGAAAGAAATGTATAATTATATTAGGAATGGAAGAGAAACATAACCCAGATAGAACCACAAGAACCAAAGAGGAAAATGAAAAAGTAAGAAATTTACTAGAATTAGTTCAGGAAGATGAGCCAGAAATAATGAAACAAATCGAAGAGAAATTCAGGAATGGGAAATATAGTACAGACAAGACCAGACCAATTAAGATTAAATTCAGGTCACAAACGACGGCAGAGAATATCTTATCCAAAACAGGGAAACTAGCAACAAGTGAACAATATAAAAAGGTATGGATAAAAAGAGAAATGAATAAAGAGGAAAGAGAGGAGGAAATAAAGAAAAGACATGAAGCTAAGAAAAAAAAAAAAAACGAGACCAGAACGGAGACAGAAAAACAAGAATTCTACTGGAGAGTAGTGAATATGAAATTGAAGCAATGGAAAATAACAGAGAGAAACACAAAAGAAACAGAGAATACAATGGAAATAACAGAAAGTTAAAAGTATCCTACACAAATATAGATGGATTAATAACAGGACTGAATGAACTGAACAAATATCTGAAAGAAAAAGATCCAGACATAATGGGAATTGTTGAGACAAAATTAAAAGGTCCACTACCACCCAACAGCATAGGACACAATGCATATAATTATTGGATTAGAAACAGAGAGAAAAAACAAGGGGGTGGAGTTATGTTCCTGACTAAGAAGGATATAAGCGTGAAGAGTGTCACATATGGGAACAATAGAGTAGAGATGATCATGATAGAAGTAGAAGATAGAGATAAGAAGAGCAGAAAGTTTGTAATAAACTACGTGCCCCCAAAAACAGCCTCGTGGGAAGAGAATGAACATAAAAGCATGTTAGAAGACACAAGAATAACACTAAACAAGATCATGGAAGATGGAGGAAGAATAGTTATGATGGGCGACTATAATTGCAAAGAAATATGCTGGGAAGAGATGACCGTAAAGGGTGGAGAAGACTCATGGGGAAGTGTTCTACTTGAGATGATTACTGACCACACAATGACACAATGGATCCAAGATAACACTAGGTATAGAAATGAAGAAGAACCATCGAGACTAGACCTAATAATCACATCAGAACCTGAAATAGTGGAAAAGATAGAATACCAGGCACCAATAAGCAAAAGTGACCACATACTGATAGAACTATAACTAAATGAGAAAAAATACATGAAAAGAAATGAACAATATAGAAAAGGAAGATTGATGTATGAAAAAGCATATTTTGATAAAATAAGAGAATTCTTCCAAAATGAAAACTGGGAAAGAATACACAAAAAAGATACAACAGTAGAAGAGAAATGGAATATTTTGACAAAAATCTATAAAAAAGGAGTAGAAAAGTATGTCCCAAGACAAAAACAAGAAAAAGAATATGTAAAGTGCTGGTACAACAAAAGTTGTAGGGAGATAAAAGACAAAAGAGAAAAAGCCTGGGCCAAATGGAAGAAAGACAGAAGACCAGAAAAATGGAAAATATATACTTGTTATAGAAATGAATATGTACAAGCGTGCAGAGAGGAAAAGAGAAAATATGAAAAAGATGTCATAGAAAAATGTAAAGATCAACCAAAACTATTCTACAGATTTGTAAACAACAAACTGAAAAACAAACAAGATTTGGAGAAATTAAGACAAGGAGGAGTTGAATACACAGAGGAAATTGAAATGGCGGAAATTATGAACAAACATTTTAAATCTGTGTTTACAAGGAAGAACATACAACCTGAAGAGATTGAATGGAAAGAGAAAGTCCCCCCTATGAAAGAAATAGAAGTAACAAAGAATGAAATATTGAACCACTTGAGTAATCTTGATGTCAGAAAATCGGATGGACCAGATGAAATAGCAAACTGGATTCTGAAAGAATGCAGGAATGAACTGGCAGACATAATACATAGCATAATAAACAGTTCCTTGAAAGAAGGTAAAGTTCCAGAAGATTGGAAAAAAGCAAATATAGTACCTATATATAAAGGGGGGAAATAAAGAAGACTCTAACAACTATAGGCCAGTCTCTCTAACAAGTACAATAGCAAAAATTTGTGAAAGAATTGTCAATAATAGATGGGTAAAATATTTAGAAAAAAAAAAAACGTGCTAAATCCAAGACAATTTGGATTCAGACAAGGACGATCATGCGTCACCAATTTAATATGTTTCTATTCAAGGCTAATAGATATAATACAAGAAAGAGATGGATGGGCTGATTGTGCATTTCTAGACCTAAAAAAAGTTTTTGACAAAGTACCACATAAGAAGTTGCTTAAGAAATTAGAAACTGAAGGAGGAATACAGGGCAAACTGCTTAAATGGATGGAAGACTTTTTGCAAGAAAGAAAAATGAGAGTAGTGATAAGAGATCAACACTCAAAATGGGATGGCGTAATAAGCGGTGTTCCACAAGGAACAGTTCTGGCCCCAATAATGTTTGCTATATATATTAATGATATGGATGAAGGAATTGAAAGCTATATGAGCTTCTTTGCAGATGATGCAAAACTGTTGAAAAAAGTGAACACGGAAGAAGATTGTGAATCACTACAGAGAGATCTAAATAAAGTACAGGAATGGAGTAGGAAGTGGGAGATGGAGTTCAATACAAAGAAGTGTAGTATAATGGAATTTGGAAAAAGTAAAAACAGAATAACAGGATCATATAAATTGGGAGAAGAAGGAATAAAAATAGTAGAAAATGAAAAAGACCTGGGAGTCATTGTTATGAATAATATGTCACCTGAGAAACATATAAATAAGATTTTTGGAGAAACCTATAATTTAATAAGAACAATCAAAGTTGCATTTACATACCTGGATGAAGAAATGGTGAAGAAAATTCTAATCACCCTGATAAGACCAAGATTGGAATATGCAGCAACGATATGGTCACCAAGTACAAAAAAAATGTATAAAAAAACTTGAAAGAATACAAAGAGCAATTACAAAATTGGCACCTACACTCTCAAAACTATCATATGAAGAGAGACTAGCAAAACTTGAACTACAGACACTAGAGCAAAGAAGAGAGAGAGGAGATTTGATAGCTATTTACAGAATCATGAAAGGCATAGAAATTACTGATAGAGAGAATCTGATAAAATGGGATGACAGAAATACAAGAGGACATGGAAAGAAAATAAAAAAAGACAGCTATAGAAGAGACCTGAAAAAGAACAGCTTTCCTCACAGAGTAATAGACAGTTAGAACAAGTTAGATGAGAAAGTGGTGTGTGCAAAAACAATACATGAATTTAAAAATAGTTTAGATAAAACGAGATATGAAAACGGGACACTTACGAGCATAGCTCCCCTTCCCGTAGAATACAACTAGGTAAATACACACACACACACACACACACACACACACACACACACACACACACACACACACACACACACACACACACACACACACACACACACACACGCACACACACGCACACACACACACACACACACACACACACACACACACACACACACACACACACACACACACACACACACACACACACACACACACACACACACACACACACACACACACACACACACACACACACACGCACTTCTTGTTGGCATCTTTCTGTCTCGGGAGACAATGGCGTTCGCGTGTTTTTTTTTTTTTTTTTTTTTTTTTTTTAAGTGGTTTGGTCAGTTCAAGGTTGAGTGTTGTAAAGTCCAATTCTGGAGCTGCAGGCTCTGTTGCAGCTGCCACAGGTGTGTCACGAATAATATATACTCTACTACTCAAGCGTCGTTGGGGAATGACCACGTCGTAGTCCAGGCCGTTCTTATTAATGGTCAGTGGATTAGTACAACGGTATAGCTCATATCTCGTAAGAAGCAGTTGCTCATGCAAGAGTTAAAATTCCAGTTGTGGAGCTTATTTCCATATATATATATATATGTATATATATATATATAATATATATATATATAGATATAGATATATATATATATATATAAATATATATATATATTACAAAGGATTACAAAGGCGGAGCATGCCGACAGGAGACCTTTTGGTCCATGTCTAGGTTGGATGCGAAAAAATCATAATAATAATAAAATAATAAATAAAAACTATAATAATGTAAATATCAAATAAAATACATAAATAAATGCATAGGTATAGTTAAATAATAAACAAACAGGTAAATAATAAATAATAATAAATTGACATATAACTAATAATAAATGAAAATCAGACAGACAAATGATAACAAAACAAAAACAAATAATATAAAACAAATTATAATCGTTACAGCATCTTGCTTAGGTGTTTATCTAAATGAGTCTTAAAGCTTCGAACTGAACTACATCGCACTACCTGTGCAGGAAGTTTATTCCATTCATTAACTACACGGTTGGCAAAGTTGTTTCTAACCACTTCCAAATTAAATCTACTTCCGGATAGTTTGAGACCATTGTTTCTTGTCTGATTCTCATTCAATGTGAAAATTTTGTCACTTTTGATGTAAATTCCCTTTAAAATCTTAAAGGCCTGTATCAAGTCACCATGAGTCTACGCTCTTTTAGGGAAAACACATTCATCTGTTTTAGTCGATTTACGTATGATTTATTTTTGATATTTGGACTCAGTTTTGTGGCTCGCCGTTGTACTTTTTCCAGGCTGTCTATGTCTTTAATGAGATTCGGTGACCATACGGAAACAGCATATTCCAAATGTGGACGAACTAACGATTTATATAGCTTGTTAATGAGTGATGGACCTTTGAAATCAAAAGATCGCGCAATCAGTCCTAGAATCTTATTTGCTTTCTCAGAGGCTGAAATACACTGCTTGGATGATTTGAGGTCGTTACTGATAATTACGCCTAGATCTTTTTCACTATCCACTTTTGTTAACAATTTCCAAATAACTTGTAATCGTACTTACTGTTATTTCTACCTATGTGCATTACCTTGCATTTACTTGTGTTAAATTTCATTAGCCACTTTTCAGACCATTGCTGTAAATTATCTAAATCTTCTTGAATATCTAATTGGTTTGAGTGATCATTTACCACTCCGCACAGTTTTGTATCATCAGCAAATTTGGAAACAGTAGATTTTAGTCCATGGTCTATATCATTTATGTATACTATGAATAGAAGTAGCCCAAGAACGGAACCCTAAGGAACTCCACTTGTAACATTTTTCCATCTAGAAGTTTTTCCATTTAAAACAACTCTCTGTTTTCGACCATTCAACCAATTACTAGTCCAACCTAATAGGCTACCACTTATTCCGTGTAAAGCTAATTTAGTAAGCAGTCTTTCGTGTGGGACGGTATCAAAAGCTTTTGCAAAGTCTAGATATATTAAATCTATATTGTTTCTTTTGTCATAATTCGATATAACTGTGTTGTAGAACTCGAGTAAGTTAGTCACACAAGAACGTTTCCGTCTGAAACCATGCTGGCTATCATTTATCAAACGGTTACTTTCTAAATGATGTTCGATAGCATCTCTGATGATAGTTTCCATTATTTTTCCTACGATTGAAGTCAAACTTATAGGCCTATAGTTATTTGGCTTCTTTTTGTCACCTTTTTTGAATATGGGAGTAACGTTAGCTAGCTTCCATTCTCTTGGGACATCTCCGGACATGATGGATTTCTCGAAAATAATTTATAATGGAACAACAATCTCATTTTTAACTTCCTTTAAGATTCTTGGATGCCAACCGTCAGGCCCTGGTGTTTTATTAACTTTGAGTTTATCTATACACCTTTTAATTTTTTATTTTGTTATATTTACCGTAGTGAGTAAGTTTACCTTAGACTTTTCACAGGTTTCAGTTTGGAATTCACTTTGAGGTGTTTCGTTTACGAATACCGAGCTAAAATAATTGTTTAAGATATTACATATTCCTTCATTTGAATATTCAAGTTGACCGTCAGCAGATAATAGTGGACCAATGTGATTCCTAACAACCTTTTTATCTCTAATGTAACTATAGAATTCTTTGGGATTCTCTTTGGATTTATCAGCGATATTCATTTCGTATTGTCGTTTTCTTTTTCTTATTGTCCTTTTTAAATCTCTCTGTATTGATACATAAGTTTCAAAGTCATTAGATGCACCCGAGCACTTATATTTCTTATAAGCCTGTCTCTTTTTAGCAATACTTTTTTCAGTTTCTTTGTCGAGCCACTTTGGGCGAGGCTGATTTGGGGGACGTCTGTCCTTAAAAGGAATGTAAGTTTGAATCATCTTAGTGAGCGTATTTTGAAATATTTCCCACATCTGATCTACAGGTCTTTCGTTTAATTTTGGCTCCCAATCTGTAAGCTGAAGCTCCTGACGTAGTCCTATGAACTGAGCTTTACTGAAATCGGGTATTTTAGAAACACAAGTATCTATTCTAAAATTGTTTAGGAGTTTGAATCTAACTAAGTTGTGATCACTATTTGCAACAGATTCACCGACTTCTACATCAGTTACCATGCTTTCGCGGCTAGTGATCAATAGATCGAGTAAGTTTCCATATCTTGTGGGCTCTTTTACATGCTGAATTAAGTAATTGTCACCAAGAAAATCAATCAAGCGACTACCTATATGGTCATGTTCAAGGGTCATCCAATCAATGTCAGTAAAATTGAAATCACCCATTATCAATAAATCCCGGTTGCAGAAACTAGACAGTTCTTGAAATAAGTTTGTCGTCTGCTAATAATAATGTCTTTGGCCTATATATTACACCTATATTAATTTTTTGTCCATTTGTTTGGGTTAACTCAACCCACAAACTATCATATGAATCCTGTTTCACTTTCTCTAAAACACAAGCATGAACATTGTTTTTAACGTACAACAGAACACCCCCACCTTTCTTGTGGTTTCTATCCTGATGAAAGTGTTTAAATCCCGCAATATCAAATACACGAAAGCGCTCTCCTCCGGTTGTTTCTTTTCATTAATGATTAGCTTGCAGGGGGCCCCAGAGGTAATTCGCTATGGCCCACCGACGTGTGGATACGCCCTAGCGCATTACCAGCCCCTGCCCCACTGCCTTGTGGGCTACCCTTGGATGGGCAAAGGATACAGGGAGCAAACCCCGAGATAAAAACCTGTGGTGGCGCCCCGCAAAATGCAAGGCCCAATAGACCGAACACTTGGCAGGCTCCTGCAACCCTCTTCAGTAGGCGTTCGTCTGGATCTCTCTTGCCATCGTCATATGCTGAGGTTGGCCATAGTATGTGGGAGCCAGGATTGCGCCACCTGCCACCTACTTTAATATATAATATGCGCAGGCTTCTGTTCTCCAATACTTTCATCATTACCATCATCATCATACCCGACAAGTCCTGCGGCGATGGGAATGGAGCGATAGGCACAAACTGTAGGTGCGGTTGGAAGTGTCTAGCTCCTACCTGCACGTAGGCGGCATGGGGTAGATGGTCGCCGAGGGTTGGGGTGAAGTGACAGCCCTCTCCGGCAGCTCCCCAGGTGACGAGCAGTCCCCGCAGGGCTCCCCCAACCCGGAGAGGGATCTAGAAAAGGTGATCTATACTGTCCGCTTCAACATATCCGGATGGTCAGCTGCAGGCTAACAGGACTCCTCTTTTATGCAGCCAACTAAAGAATAATAAAAGAACCTTACAGATTGCGACCTGGAATATTAGGACCTTGCTCGACAGTGATGTCAATCCTCGTCCGAGGAAAAGAACTGCATTGGTGGCCCACGAACTTAGCCGCTACAATATCGACATTTCAGTTCTTAGTGAAACACGATTGAGTGGTGAAGACTCACTCTCTGAAGAGGGAGAAGGGTACACCTTCTTCTGGAAAGGCTTCCCTGAAGGTGAGCGACGACTCTATGGGGTAGGTTTTGCAGTCAAAACCTCTCTGCTGCACCAAATCCCTATTACACCCGTCATGGAGAATACCTCTGAGCAAAGGAAAGCACATTACCATCATAAGTGCCTATGCCCCTACTCTTGCTGCAGAGGATTGTGTACAAGATGTGTTTTATAATTCTATAAACGGATGCCTACAAGCAATCCATCGTACCGATAGTGTTCTCCTTATGGGTGACTTCAATGCAAGAGTTGGATGATAGCATGACGTCTGGCCAGGGTGTCCTGGGAAAGCATGGAATTGGTAAAGCCAATGACAACGGATATAGACTCCTTGCACTTTGCTCCGAACACCAACTACACATTACCAACACCAATTTCCAGCTGAAAACTAAACACAAGAATACATGGAAGCACCCCCGATCTGGCCATTGGCACCAGCTAGATCATGTAATAATCCGACAGTAGGACAGAAAAGAGGTTCTCATAACCAAGGCAATGAGAAGTGCAGACTACTGAACAGACCACCGATTAGTCCGCTGCAAGATCAGCCTTGAAATTCGACCTCATCAACGACGTGCACCACCCACCAAAAACCTGAATATCGCTTCCCTTGGAGATCCTGAAGTCTACGCACAGTTCTGCTGCAATGTTGCAGAGAGCCTTATGCAGCATAATCAAGGACTTGACTTAGGAACCAAATGAACTTGCCTCCACTCTGACTTATACAAATGTGCAGTGGACACTCTCGGGTTCAAGCGAAAACACCATAAAGACTGGTTTGACCAAAACTCCTCTCGCATTCACCAACTATTAGAGAGAGAGAGAGAAAGCTCATGATGCCCATCTAAACAATCCCCAGTCCAGTGCTTTGAAAAATCGATTTACCAACATCAGAGCAGAGGTACAGAGGGAACTGAGACAAATGGAGAACGAATGGTGGCAAGCCAGGGCAACAGAAATGCAACAATATGCCGACAGCAACAACTCACACGGCTTTTACAATGCAGTCAAAAAGCATAGCAACCATCCAGTCAGAGCAGCATATGGAACCACACTGCTGAAAAGCAATGAGCAAATTACCTCCAGATGGGCTGTAAAATTTAATACCCTTCTTAATCAGGTAAATCCCATCATACCTAACATATTTGACAGCCTACCCAATCTTCCCACCATGGTCTCTCTAGACAATCCAACAGAAATGGGAGAAGTTCTAAGAGCTATCAGCGAGCTAAAAAATAACAAAAGCCGAGGGCCAGATGGGATCCCAGCAGAGTTCTTTAAACAAGGAGGCTACCTTCTGAAAGTTAACCTCCACAAACTTATAAACGAGGCCTGGACAACTGGGGAGGTACCTCACATACTGAAAGATGCTAATATCATCACCCTCTGTAAGAAGAAGGGAGATAGGGCTAACTGTGGCAATAGCAGGGGCATATCACTCCTAGCGGTGGCCGGTAAAATTGTTGCTAAGATCATGCTTTCTCGGTTTACGGATAAAATAACCAAAACAAACTTCCCGGAGAGCCAGTGTGGCTTCCGTAAACATGGTAGCACCACAGGCAAGGTGTTTTGCCTGCGGTAGGTGCAAGAGAAAGCCAGGGAACAAAAGAAAGATATTTTTATCGCCTTCATCGATCTTACGAAGGCTTTCAACACAGTAAACCTCCCCCTTTTATGTTTGCTTCTCGAAAAGATGGGAGTCCCTCCCAATTTTCTCTCTGTGCTCAAAGGCCTGCATGAAGGGATGCAAGCACGGGTTCAAGTATGCGGCACACTCTCAGAGCCGTTTGAAGTAAAGGTTGGAGTTAAGCAGTGCTGTGTCCTTGCACCCACTCTTTTTAACATCTTTTTACTTGCCTTAATAAAGCTCACTCATGCCACCCTGGGAAGAGATGCTGGCATAAGTATTTAACACCGGCTAGATGGCAGCCTGTTTAACACCCGACGCCTGCACGCTATAACTAAAGTCTCTTCAACGCAGGTAATAGAACTGCAATATGCTGATGACTGCCATTGTTGCGCATGACGCCGAAGATCTGCAGAATATTCTTGATGTCTTTTCTTCCACTTATACTGCCATGTTCAAACTATACATCCACCTGAAACACCTCACCTTTTTCTCGTCAATGGAGAACCCGTTAAAACAATAGAATATTTCACGTACCTCGGCAGCGTCGTCCACTCAGACTGCTCAGTGGACCTGGATATCCAAAGAAGAATTAATCTTGCCTCAACTGCCTTTGGCCAATACCCCGTCTGGGGTATTGGCTGCATGTTATTGTGGCAAAGTAGCATGCAGTTGCTACTTTAGGGTCTATGAGGCGCCCCTACGGACCAGAGTCATACATAATTTTGTCTGTGATAGAGGAAAACTCTGTTCATAGAGAAATGATGACACTTTTATTCTACGACAGCCCCTCCGTTATGCTATCCCCCAGCCCCTTGTTACTGTCCTGTACCATTTCTCTGAATATTCATTTCCTTTTTTCGCCCACCCTGTCGTGGGGGAAAAGAATGCTGCCACAAAGTATTCCCACTTGAGTAATAAGAAGGCAACAAAAAACGGGACGGGAGATAGTATTAGGAGTCCTGCTACCTGTAGCTTCAAAGGGGACATTCCTAAAAAAAGTAAAGGCATAAGAGGGTCCAGGAGTTTTCCAACCAGTACCCTAAGGTTTGGGTCTTTTGATGTGTTTGGATGTGGTACAGACGAGAGTAAAAGGGAAGAGATAAGCAGTATGTTTGTGAGAAGAAAGATTGATGTGCTGGCTTTGAGTGAAACTAAAATGAAAGGGAAGGGCGAGTGTGAGTTTGGGAGTGTAGCTGGGAGGTACTCAGGAGTGAAGAGGGGACGAGGGAGAGAAGGGGTGGCTATACTAGTGAGTGAAGAGATAGGTAAGCGGGTAGTGGAGTGGAAGGAGGTTTCATCAAGGTTTATGTGGATGAAAGTGAAGCTGGGAAGGGAGATGCGGGTTTTTGTAAGTGCGTATGGACCTGGTAGTGAGAAGAGCGTAGAGGAAAGGAAAGATTTTTGGGTAGATATAAATGAGTACATAGAGAGATTAGGAAGAAATGTCAATGTAGTTGTATTTGGAGACCTTAATGCTAGGGTAGGAAATGAACCAATAGATGGAGTGATTTGGAAGTATGGAGTTCCAGGTAAAAATCGTAGTGGAGAATTGATGGTGGAGATGTATCTTGAAGGAGAGTTGATGATAGCAAATTCAGTGTTTAGGAAGAAAGTCAAGCATAAGTACACATGGGAGAGGGTGGTGGATGGAAGGGTGGCAGATAGAGCGTTAATGGACTATATAGTGGTGACCAGGAGTATGGTAGGGAGAGTTAAGTATGTACGTGTTCTAAGGGGAGAGAGTGGGGGAATATCAGATCATTTTCTGGTGGAAGGTAAATTGAGAGTGGAGAATAGGTGGAGAAAGAGAGAAAGGCAGAAGGTAGGGAGGTACTTAGAGTGAATTGCTTAAATGAAAAAGAAAAGGAGAAGGGAGTAAAAGAAGAAGCTGAGAGAGGAGTGGGAGGGAGTAAAGGATAGTGTAGAACTAGGAGTGGAGGAGGAATGGGGATGGTTCAAGGAGGGAGTCATAAGGTGTGCAAAGATGGTGTGTGGTACAAAGAGGGCAGGGAGAAATAGAAGGAAGGATACTGAGTGGTGGGATGAGAAAGCAAAGAAGGGAATAGAAGAGAACAAACAGGCTTTCTTAGATTGGTTACAAATTAGGACGAGGGAATCGTATGAGAGGTACAAAGTAAAGAGAAGGGAAGTTAAGCATAACATAAAGGAAGCTAAGAGGAGAGCAGATGTGAAATGGGGTAGGAGTATGACAGAATGTTTTGAAAGTAATAAAAAGATATTTTGGAAAGAAATTAAGTGAGGAAGAGGAAGCGAATCAAGTAGAGAAGAAAAAGTAAAAGGTGCAGATGGAGAGATGATAATGGAAGAGAAGGCAGTGAGAAGTAGGTGGGCAGAGTATTTTAGGGAGTTGCTAAATGTGAAGGAGGATAGGGAGAGAAAGGTACTCGTAGATACAGTGGGAAGCGCTAAGAAAACGAGAGTGATGAGTGAGGAAAATGGAGGAGAAATAGGGAAAGATGAAGTGAAAGCAGCTGTTAAGAGGATGAGAGCAGGTAAGGCACCTGGGTTGGAAGGATGTGCAGAATGTCTGAAGAAAGGAGGTACAGTTATGGTGGACTGGCTGATGAGGTTATTTAATGTTTGTTTGAGAGAGGTTAGAGTGCCTGTATAGTTCCCCTTTACAAGGGAAAGGGGGGCAAGTGTGAGTGTAGAGTATTCAGAGGGACCAGCTTGTTGAGTGTAGTTGGGAAGACTTATGGTGGGTCTTGATTGAAAGGGTTAGGAGAGGAAAAGAGGGGGGGAATTAATGAGGAATAGTGTGGTTTTAGAACAGGTAGGGGTTGTGTAGATCAGATTTTTGTGGTAAGACAGATATGTGAGAAACCTATAGGAAAAGGTAAAGAAGTTTTTTTGGGCGTTTATGGATTTAGAAAAGACACTGTGGGAGGTATTGGAGATATATGGGGTAGGAGGAAAGCTGTTAAGAGCTGTCAAGAGTTTTTACGAGAGTAGTAGAGCTTGTGTTAGGATTAGAAATGGAGAGAGTGAATGGTTTGAGGTAAAGGTGGGACTTCGCCAGGGATGTGTTAGGTCACCCTGGCTGTTCAATCTATACATGGATGGGGTGGTGCGAGAGGTGAGTGCAAGGGTGGTGGGTCAGGAGTTGGAGATGGTTAAAGAAAATGAAAATAGGCCAGTTGTTGTTTGCTGACAACACTGCGCTTGCAGCAGAATCAGAGGAGGGTCTGAGGAAGTTAGTGACAGAGTTTGAGAAGGTGTGTGAAAGAAGGAAGCTGAAGATAAATGTGGGTAAAAGTAAGATGATAAGATGTATAAGGGGAGAGAGTGACAGCAGGCTGGAAGTGAGCATTAAGGGGGAGAGACTGGAGGAAGTGGATAGTTTTAGATACTTGGGTGCAAATGTGACAGGAAAGGGAGGAGTGGGGGTGGAGGTAGAATGTAGATTGAGAGAAGCGAGTAAATACCTTGGTGGATTCTAAAGTGTAATGAGAAATAGAAATCTGGGAATGGATGCTTAGAGGTTATACGAAGGAGTGATTGTGCCAACAACATTGTATGGGGCAGAAACATGGAACATAAGAGAGGAAGAGAGAAGGAGTGAAGAAAGATTAGTAAAATAGGTGTGGAAGGCAGATGTGGAAACAGTGAATATGAGGGGGCGACCTAGGATGTGATGGATGGATGGGGTGAAAGGGGCATTACAAAAGAGAGGAATCTCTGTTGATGAAGGACGGGAGAGGACAGAATATAGGGTTGAATTGAGAAGGGTTGTGTGTGGATGATGCTGTGATCCATGAGGGGGAGTGGGTGGGGGATGGGGGGTGAGGAAGTATGTTTGAGAAATACTTTGACGCATCCCGAGGGGATTTCTTCCCGTCTTCTCCCGTTTTGCATGATGGGACGAAGAGGGGGGGTCGCCGATTTAATGAAGCGGCCCTGCTGTGCATGTGCTGTCTTGTGACATTTCTTCTGACCCAGGGCAGTGGAAAGGATGCAGGGATGACCCGTCACCCAGGAGGTGCCAATATGAGAGGGAGGTAGGAGGGTGGGGTGTGTGGAATATGTATGGGATGGAATGGGTGGGACTGGTTTCTATGCCATTTTCTCTTCGGTTACCCCCCCGTATAAGGGGAAAAATCCTTTGGTATATGTATGTATGTATGTACACACACACACATAAACACACACACACACACACACACACACACACACACACACACACACACACACACACACACACACACACACACACACACACACACACACACACACGAAAGAAAGAACTTAAGTAGATTATTAGAGATAGAGAGAGAGATGAGCAAAAATAGGACTCGGTGGGAAAATGAAATCATGGACTTAAGAAAAGAGGTCATTGGTTTAATTGATTGTTGATCTAAGACTAAACATGAAATTTCTGACCTGAGAAAAGCTAACTTGGATCTTACAAACGAAATTAAAGAAATGAAAAGAGACATAAATGAACTGAAGAATGATAATGAAAAGAAGAAAACTAATGATAATAACAATAGCGAAAATCTAAAGCAGGAAGTGAACAACAAATTACAAGAATTGACACAAAAGATCGAAGAAAACTTAGGTGGGGACAGTATCCAGGAAATTAAGAAGTGGAAAGAAAATATTGAAAATAAAGAAATTGCTTTCAAAGAAATAGTCAAGCAGCAAATGCAAGATAATGCAAAAGACACAATCATTCAAGTGATTAACGAAAAAGCAAATTGGGTCAGGGACACAGTAGATAGGAAGAAATGTATTGTGGTTTATGGGCTTAAAGAAAAACAAGGATTGGCGAGGTACATGAGAGAAAAAGAAGAAAAAGAGACAGCAGTAGAAATCCTTAATGAAATTCAGGGGGGAGACAGTGATTCAGGCACAGACTTAGAAGAGACTTACAGAATTGGTCGCTATACTAAGGATAGGAATCGACCTCTAAAGATAAAACTAAGGTCACAAGTGGTAGTAGAAGACATATTTGAAAAAGTAGGTAACTTGGCAAAGAGTGAAAAATACAATAAGATATGGATAAAAAGAGAAATGAGTACTGAGGAATTAGAAAAAGAAAGGGCACTAAGAGAAGAAGCAAAGGAAAAAAACTTGAAAAGATCGGAGACAGAATGCAAAGAATTCCAGTGGAGAGTAATAGACTTGAGATTAAGACAATGGCGCTTCAAAACGAACAAAACAAGGGAAGAAGAAACCAGGGAGAAGGAAGAAAATTAAAAGTGGCCTATACCAACATTGACGGACTAATTTCGGGACTGAACGAACTCAATGATTATCTGTTAGAAGCAAAACCAGACATAATGGGAATTGTAGAGACTAAACTAAGAGGTGAAATACCATCCACTGTTATCGGACAAGGTTTATACAACTACTGGATAAAAAACAGGGACAAGAAACAGGGAGGGGGAATCATGTTCTTGGCCAAGAAAGACCTAAAGGTGACAAAAATTGCAGAGGGCAAAGGTAATGCTGAATTGATCATGATAAAAGTCGAAGGCAAGAATATGAAAAGTAGAAAGTTTGTGGTGACTTATGTGCCTCCAAAAACAAGCGCTTGGAAAGAAATCGAACATACAAAAATGCTAGATGATACAAGAAAATCACTCAATGAGATACTAATGGGTAAGGGTAATCTGGTAGTTATGGGGGACTTCAATTGCAAAGAAATTTGTTGGGACAGCATGACAGTGCAAGGAGGAGATGACTCGTGGGGCAATGTACTGCTAGATATGACCATGGAGTACACAATGACCCAATGGGTCCGTGAAAACACAAGGTACAGAAATAACGAAGAGCCATCGAAACTAGATCTAATATTTACAACAGAGCCTGAAATAGTGCATAAAGTCCAGTATGAGACACCAATTGGAAAGAGTGACCATGTACTCATCGAAACTATACTAAAGGAAGAAATAGACATAGAGAGGAACGAAAAGCATAGGAAAGGAAGACTGAGGTACAACAAAACAGACTTTACAAAACTAAAGACATTCTTCCGGAATGCAAACTGGGAAATATTTTACAGGGAAGAAACAGCAGTGGAAGAGAAATGGAATATATTGATGGAAAACTACAATGAAGGGGTAAACAGGCATGTACCAAGACAAAAGCGAGAGAGAGAGTACATCAAATGTTGGTTCAACAAAAGATGCAGTGAGGCAAAAGACAGAAGGGACAAAGCTTGGAAAAAGTGGAGAAAAGACAAAAAACAAAGCAAATGGCAAATTTATGTTAACTATAGAAATGAGTATGTTAATGTGAGAAGAGAGGAGAAAAGGAACCATGAGAAGGATATTATAGACAAATGCAAAGAGCAACCCAAACTATTCTATCGGTATGTGAATGGTAAACTTAAAAACAAACAGGAATTGGTGAAACTATGCCAAGGAAACATAGAATACACAGAAGATTTAGAGATGGCCGAAGTCATGAACAACCACTTTAAATCTGTTTTCACCAGAGAGAAAATACCAAATTGTGACATAGATAAAAACAAGAAATCTCCCCTCATGAATGAGTTTACAGCATCACTAAAGGAAATATCAGAACATTTATCAAGGCTGGATGTCAGAAAATCACATGGCCCGGACGGTATTGCAAATTGGATTCTAAAGGAGTGCAAAGAAGAACTAACAGACAAAATACACATCTTAATAAACAGCTCACTCAAAGAAGGAAAGATACCCGAGGACTGGAAAAACGCTAACATTGTACCAATACACAAAGGAGGAAACAAAGAAGAACACACCAACTATAGGCCAGTATCACTAACAAGCACCATAGCCAAAATTTGTGAGAAAATAATCAAGAATAGATGGGTAAAACATTTGGAAGACAATGACATATTAAACCCAAGACAATTCGGATTCAGACAAGGAAGATCATGCTCCACAAACTTAATATGCTTTTACTCAAGACTAATAGACATAGTGCAAGAAAGAAATGGATGGGCTGATTGTGCATTCCTAGACTTGCAAAAAGCCTTTGACAAAGTACCACACAGAAAACTACTAAAAAAACTGGAACACATAGGAGGAATACAGGGAAACCTACTAAAATGGATCGAGGACTTTCTGACTGGTAGAAAGATGAGAGTAGTGCTCAGAGAAAAATATTCAGACTGGAAAGAGGTGATCAGTGGAGTACCGCAAGGATCTGTGCTGGCACCAATAATGTTTGCTATCTATATGAATGACATGGATGAGGACGTGAACTGCTACATGAGCTTCTTTGCCGATGACGCCAAACTGCTAAGGAAAATAGAAACTGATGAGGACTGTGAAGCACTGCAAGAAGACCTAAATAGGGTATGGAACTGGAGTCAGAAATGGGAAGTGGACTTTAATACTAAGAAGTGTAGCATAATGGAGTTTGGAAAAAGCAAAAACAGAATATCAGGAAAATATACAATTGGAACCAAAGAAGTAAAGAAAGTAGGATCCGAAAAAGATTTGGGAGTAATTATCACGAACGACTTGTCCTATGATATACAGATTAACAAAATTGTCGGGGAGACTTACAACTTGCTAAGATCAATAAAAGTGGCGTTTACATACTTGGACGAAGACATGATGAAAAAAATATTGGTTACATTGATAAGGCCTAGATTAGAGTATGCAGCGACATTGTGGTCCCCCAGTACCAAAAAGAATATAAAGAAAATAGAAAGAATCCAAAGAGCAGCTACAAAAATGGCACCTGCACTTGCAAACCTATCATACGAGGAGAGATTGGCTAAACTGGAGTTACCGACACTGGAGCAAAGAAGAGAGAGAGGTGACCTATTGACCATCTACAGAATCATGAAAGGCACAGAGGTACTCGATAGTGAGAACTTACTTAACTGGGACAAAAGAAACACAAGAGGACATGGAAAGAAAATAAAAAAAACATAGCTATAGAAGAGAACTGAAGAAAAACAGTTTTCCTCATAGAGTTTTGGACACTTGGAACAAACTGGACAATGGAATAGTATGCGCAAAAACCATTCATGAGTTTAAAAACAAACTAGACACTGCAAGATACAAAGGCGGGACATCACGAGCATAGCTCCCCTTCCCGCAAAATACAACTAGGTAAATACAACTAGGTAAATAAAATACACACACACACACACACACACACACACACACACACACACACACACACACACACACACACACACACACACACACACACACACACACACACACACACACACACACACATGTTGCTTACCAACATTGGTAACTTAAAGATGATGTTCGGGTCACAGTTTTATTGAACAGAGAGAATGTACACCACTAGGTACACCACTATCCACTTCCACTCACTCTCAGAGCTCGCTCACGACTGACTAATGCGCGTCACCTTGGGACTGATTGCGTCTCCGAGAGGTTCACTTTTACTCAGATTGTTTTCCATTTATTCACTTCTGCACAGAAAATAACACTCAAATAATTAAAAAATTAGTTTAGTAATATGAAAATAATATATTCTACATTCATTCAACTTTTGCATTACAATAATAGAAATGATAACTTAATTACGTAAATAGAAATGACAATTATGATTTCTTCCTGAAACATCCAGAACCCGTTACACGTACGAACACACACACATCCAATTACGCATCACCTGCATTTCCTACATGTATACAAAATACTAATAGAAATGATAAGAACTTGCATACACTACAAATGCTCGACCCCAGCGATGTACAATTTGAATTAGAGATCAATGATATATACATGAGGTGGGTACAAAAGAATTAACATGCATACGTAAAGAACTGTATATATATACGAACATATTATAATTCTAAAAATTTGGAAAGATGGAAGTGGAGAACACTTTGGCAGCTAGACGGTTAGAAGGTTCAAGAAGAAGTATGACGGCTGCGAAGATTATGTGGGTGGGAGACAGGGGACGGTGAATGGGGAAGGGAAGGAGGAGGTGTGTCGGTGGGAGTTGGAGGGTCAGTGTCGCATTCTACACCTCGGGAGAAGAGCTTAAGTGTGTCCAGGTGCATAATGGTTTCTGTGTCTGAATGTAAATGTTTCAATTTGACTTTGTAGGTTCGAAGGCGAGGACACGGAAGGGACCAAGGAATTTTGGTGAAAGCTTGGAAGATGGAGAATGGTTCTGGGCATACACGATGTCACCTATTGCAATGTTAGACTCTCGCATTTTTATTGTGAAAACGGGCCATCTCGTCTTTGGCGAGAGAAAGAGACTGAGTAATTCTCTTGAAGAGAGTGCTGAAATTTGAAAGTGAAACCTTTACAAAATCATCAAGGTTGTAAATGGGGCCTATATCTGAAGCAAGAAGGCCATATGGAAGTCGCTTGTGTGAAGCAAAGATTACAAAATGAGGCGGCTCTGATATGGACCTATTGATGACACTGTTTAGGCAAGACTGAATCATAGGGACATGGTGATCCCAGGAGAGATAAAGGTCGGAAGCGAGGTTGTTGGAGAACATTGAGAATCTTTTTCTTTTGGCGTTCGACAAAGGCATTTCAACTGGGGTGGTATGCAACGATATTACATTTTGTTATCTGAAAGGATTTGCAAATATTGGAAAGAATCTCATTGTTGAATTCCGTGCCATTGTCAGAGACAAGAATTTTGGGAGTAGTGAAGGGGCAAATAACTTTGTCAATGAAGGTCTTTGCAAATGTTGTAGCAGTCTTTTCGGGAACAGGTTCAAGGATACAGCATACATACATACATATACCAAGGCTTTTTCCCCCTTCCAAGGGAGGTAGCCAAAAAGGGAAAGGCATAAAAACACTCCCACCCATTTCATCCCTAAATACACTCCACACCCCTCCCACCCTTCCTCTCATCTGAGCACCTCCTGGATGACGGGTCATCCCTGCACCCTGCCCACCGCCCTGGGTCAGAAGCAGTGTCGCAAGACACAGTACATCCACAGCAAGGCCGCTTCATTTAATCGGCGACCCCCCCTCTCCGTCCCCCTTTGCATATAAGGAGAGGACGGGGAGAAATCCCTTCGGGCTGCGTCAAAATTTACTCACACATACTACCCCACCCCCCACCCCCCCGCCCATTCCTCCTCATGCAGTCACAACATCATCCATATACAACCATTCTCCACTCACCTCTGTCTTCCGTCCTCTCCCTTCCTTCCTCAACAGACATTCCCCTCTTCCCCAAAGCCCCCTTCACCCCATCCATCCACCTCATCCTAGGACGTCCCCTCATGTTCACTCCCTCCACATCTGCCTTCCATACCTCTTTTACTAGTCTTTCTTCACTCATTCTTTCCATGTGTCCAAACCATCCTAATATTCTTTCATCAATCCTCGCTCCCAAATCCTTTTTCACCCCTGTTCTCCTCCTCACCTCCTCATTTCTCACTCTATCTAGCCTAGTAACCCCCACCATACTTCTCAGACACCTCATCTCAAACACATTCAAACTCCTTCTCTCTTCTTCTCTTATGTTCCACGTTTCTGCCCCATACAGTGCTGTTGGCACAATCACTCCTTCATACAGTCTCCTCTTCGCATCCATTCCCAAATGTCTATTTCTCATTACACTCTTTAAACCACCAAGGCATTTACTCGCTTCTCTCAATCTACATTCTACCTCCACCTTCACTCCACCTTTTCCTGCTACACTTGCACCCAAGTATCTAAAACTATCCACTTCCTCCAGTCGCTCTCCCTTAATGTTCACTTCCAGTCTACTGCCACTTTCACCCCTTGTACATCTCATCACCTTACTTTTACCCACATTTATCTTTAGCTTTCTTCTATCACATACTCTCCCAAACTCTGCCACCAGCTTCCTCAATCCCTCCTCTGACCCTGCCACAAGCGCAGTGTCGTCCGCAAACAACAGCTGGCTCACCTCCCACTTTTCTCCATTTTCTTTAACCATCTCCAATCCCTGACTCACTACCCTAGCATTCACCTCTCGCACCACCCCATCCATGTATAAGTTGAACAGCCAGGGCGACATAACGCATCCTTGACGAAGTCCCACCTTTACTTCAAACCACTCACTCTCTCCATTTCCAATCCTAACACATGCTCTATTACTCACATAAAAACTCTTGACAGCTCCCAAAAGCTTTCCTCCTATCCCATAAATCTGCATAACCTCCCACAGTGCCTTTCTGTCTACCCTATCATAAGCCTTTTCCAGATCCATAAAAGCCCAAAAAACATCCTTCCCCTTTCCTATAGCTTTCTCACATATCTGTCTTACCACAAAGATCTGATCTACACAACCTCTACCCGTCCTAAATCCACACTGTTCCTCACCAATTACTCCTTCTGTTCCTCTCCTAATCCTCTCAATTAAGATTCTCCCATAAGCTTCCCTACTACACTCAACAGGCTAATCCCTCTGAAATTACTACATTCACACTTGTCCCCTTTTTCCTTTTTCAAGGATACAGAATCTGGAAAAATGGTCCATACACACAAACAGGTACTGATTTCCACTAGAAGTGAGTGGTAACTTGAGAAGGTCAATCGGAACCATATCAAAGGGTTTGCTAGGGATTGGATATTTCAAAATGGGAACTTTACTGTGAATATGACCTTTATGGATAGCGCACGAATGGCACGAGTCAATGTAGGCATGAATATCTTTTCTCATAGTAAGCCAAAAGTACTGAAGTCTGGCCTGTTTTAAGCATTTGTCTTTACCTGTATGTGCAGCAACTGGAGAATCATGTAAAAGAAACAGAACTTCAGGTACTAAGTCAGAAGGAACTACGAGCTGTTGTACAAGTCTGTTTGATTCATGCTTGTTGGAAAGTGTGGTTTCGTGGTAAAGAACGTCATCGACGAGTCTGAAATGTTCCAAGGAGGTAGGGAAGTCTGTAAGGTCTGATGTATCTCCTGACTCGAGAGAAAATATCACACGTTTCCACATTGGGTCGGACCTTTGAGCTGGATGAATACGCGCATGAGTAAGAGTGACTGGCTGAGGGAGGGAATTGATAGCAGCAACATTCCAAGAAAGTGGGTCTGCAACATTATTTGCTTTACCGTGCAAATAAGAGAAGATGGGATTGAATTCCTGAATGGTCAAGAACCAGCGAGCAAGTATCCCGGACAGGTTCTTGCCTTTGAAGAGCTGAAGAAGTGCCTGGTGGTCTGTATGGACTGTGATGGGATAGCTTAGTATGATTTCCTTAAAATGTCGAAGAGCATATATGACCGCTAAAGCTTCAATTTCCGTAACAGAATAGTTACATTCAGCTTTGTTCAGGAACATGCTAGGAAAGGCAATGTGTTCTTGTTCTTACATAAGGACAGCACTAAGACCTTGGAAAGAGGCATCAGTGTAGAGTGCAAGGTAAGTCATAGTCAGGAAAAGCTAAGACAGGAGCAGTAGTAAGGGCATTCTTTAAGTCTGCAAAATCTTGTTCCTGGGCGGATGACCAGTGAAAAGGAACATCATTCATTAGGAGTAAAGTAAGAGGAGCTGCAATTTTAGAATAATTGCTTTTCCTGACTATAACTTACCTTTTATTCTCTACACCGATGCCTCTTTCCAAGGTCTTGGTGCTGTCCTTATGCAAGAACAAGACACACACCTTCGCCCCATTGCCTTTGCCAGCAGATTCCTTAACAAAGCTAAACGTAACTATTCTGTTACGGAAATTGAAGCTTTATTAGTCGTATATGCTCTTCGACATTTTAAGGAAATATAATTAGGCTATCCTGTTACAGTCCATACAGACCACCAGGCACTTCTTCAGCTCTTCAAAGGCAAGAACTTGTCCGGAAAACTTGCTCGCTGGTTCTTGATCATTCAAGAATTCAATCCCATCATTTCTTATGTGCGCAGAACAGCAAACAATGTTGCTGACGCACTTTCTAGGAATGTTGCTGCTATCAGTTCCCTCCCTCAGCCAGTCACTCTTACTCATGCGCGTATTCGTGCAGCTCAAAGATCCGACCCAATGTGGAAACATGTGATATTTTCTCTCGAGTCAGGAGATACATCAGACCTTACAGACTTCCCTACCTCCTTGGAACATTTCAGACTCGTCGATGGCGTTCTTTACCACGAAACCACACTTTCCAACAAGCATGAACCAAGAAGACTTGTACAACAACTCGTAGTTCCTTCTGACTTAGTACCTGAAGTTCTGTTCCTTTTACATGATTCTCCAGTTGCTGCACATCCAGGTAAAGACAAATGTTTAACACAGGCCAGACTTCAGTACTTTTGGCTTACTATGAGAAAAAATATCCAAACCTACATCGACGCCTGTCATTCTTGTGCTATCCATAAAGGTCATATTCACAGCAAAGTTCCCATTTTGAAATATCCAATCCCTAGCAAACCCTTTGATATGGTTCCGATTGACCTTCTCAAGTTACCACTCACTTCTAGTGGAAATCAGTACCTGTTTGTGTGTATGGACCATTTTTCCAGATTCTGTATCCTTGAACCTGTTCCCGAAAAGACTGCTACAACATTTGCAAAGACCTTCATTGACAAAGTTATTTGCCCCTTCACTACTCCCAAAATTCTTGTCTCTGACAATGGCACGGAATTCAACAATGAGATTCTTTCCAATATTTGCAAATCCTTTCAGATAACAAAATGTAATATCGTTGCATACCACCCCAGTTGAAATGCCCTTGTCGAACGCCAAAAGAAAAAAATTCTCAATGTTCTTCAACAACCTCGCTTCCGACCTTTATCTCTCCTGGGATCACCATGTCCCTATGATTCAGTCTTGCCTAAACACACACACACACACACACACACACACACACACACACACACACACACACACACACACACACACACACACACACACACACACACACACACACACACACACACACACACACACACACACACACACACACACACACACACACACACACACACACACACACACACACACACACACACATATATATATATGTGTATATATATATCTATATATATATATATATATATATATATATATACATACATATATCATCGTCTGGGGTATTGGCTGCATGTTATTGTGGCAAAGTAGCGTGCAGCTGAAACTTTAGGGTCTATATGGGGGCCCCTACGGACCAGAGCCACACATCATTTTGTCTGTGATAGAGGAAAACTCTGTTCATAGAGAAAAGGTTTCTACCACCAAGTCTTTCCACTTGAGTCGTAAAAGGCGACAAAAAACGGGACAGGGGATGGGATTAGGAAAGAGGAAAGAGAAAAGGGACAAAAGATAGGGAGGTGCTTAGAGTGAACTCTTTAAATGAAAAGGAAAAGGAGAAGGAGTACAAGGAGAAGTTGAAGGAGAAGTGGGAGGGAGTGAAGAATGGAGTAGAGCTAGGTGTGGAGGAGGAATGGGGATGGTTCAAGGAGGGAGTCACAAAGTGTGCAAGGATGGTGTGTGGAACAAGAAGGACAGGAGGAAATAGAAGGAAGGGTAGTGAATGGTGGGATGAGGAAACAAAGAAGGTTGTAGAAGAGAAGAAGCGTGCTTTCACAGATTGGTTACAAAATAGGACGAGGGAGTCATATGAGAGGTACAAAGAAAAGAAAAGAGAAGTAAAGCAAAAGGTAAAGAGGCAAAGAGGAGAGCAGATGTGAAATGGGGTAATAGTATGACAGAAAATTTTGAAAGTAATAAAAAGATGTTTTGGAAAGAAATTAAGAGAGGAAGAGGAGGCGCATCAAGTAGAGAAGAAAAGGTAAAAGGTGCAGATGGAGAGATGATAATGGAAGAGAAGGCAGTAAGGGGAAGATGGGCAGAATATTTTAGGGAGTTGCTAAATGTGAAAGAGGATATGGAGGGAAAGATAGCTGCAGTGGGAAATGCTAAGAAAATGAGAGTGATGAGTGAGGAAAATGGAGGAGAAAAAAGGAAGGATGAAGTGAAGGCAGTTGTTAAGATGATGAAAGCAGGTAAGGCACCTGGTCTGGATGGATGCCATGCAGAATGTCTAAAAAAAGGAGGTACAGTTATGGTGGACTGGCTGGTGAGGTTATTTAATGTTTGCTGGAGAGAGGGTAGAGTGTCGGAGGACTGGAGGAGTGCCTGTATAGTTCCACTTTACAAGGGAAAAGGGGACAAGTGTGAATGTAGTAGTTTCAGAGGGATTAGCTTGTTAAGTGTAGTTGGGAAGGCTTATGGGAGGATCTTGATTGAGAGGATTAGGAGAGGAACAGAGGGAGTAATTGATGAGGAACAGTGTGGATTTAGGACGGGTAGAGGTTGTGTAGATCGGATCTTTGTGGTAAGGCAAATATGTGAGAAAGCTATAGGAAAGGGGAAGGATGTTTTTTGTTTTTTATGGATTTGGAAAAGGCTTACGATAGGGTAGACAGAAAGCCACTGTGGGAGGTTATGCAGATATATGGGATAGGAGGAAAGCTTCTAGGAGCTGTCAAGAGTTTTTATGAGAGTAGTAGAGCTTGTGTCAGGATTAGAAATGGAGAGAGTGAGTGGTTCGAGGTAAAAGTGGGACTTCGTCAGGGATGCATTATGTCGCCCTGGCTGTTCAACTTATACATGGATGGGGTTGTGCGAGAGGTAAATGCAAGGGTAGTGGGTCAGGGGTTGGAAATGGAGAAAAGTGGGAGGTGAGCCAGCTGTTGTTTGCTGACGACAATGCGGTTGTGGCAGGATCGGAGGAGGGACTGAGGAAGTTGGTGACAGAGTTTGGGAGAGCATGTGATAGAAGAAAGCTAAAGATAAATGTGGGTAAAAGTAAGGTGATGGGGTGAAAGTGTCAGTAGACTGGAAGTGAGCATTAAGGGAGAGCGACTGGAGGAAGTGGATAGTTTTAGGTACTTGGGTGCGAATGTGGCAGAAAAAGGTGGAGTGAAGGTGGAGGTAGAATGTAGATTGAGAGAATCGAGTAAATGCCTTGGTGGATTAAAGAGTGTAATGAGGAATAGACATTTGGGAATGGATGCTAAGAGGAGACTGTATGAAGGAGTCATTGTGCCAACAGCACTGTATGGGGCAGAAACATGGAACATAAGAGAAGAAGAGAGAAGGAGTTTGAATGTGTTTGAGATGAGGTGTCTGAGAAGTATGATGGGGGTTACTAGGCTAGATAGAGTGAGAAATGAGGAGGTGAGGAGAAGAACGGGGGTGGGAAGGGAAATTGGGAGATAGGGTTGATGAAAGAGTATTAGGATGGTTTGGACAAATGGAAAGAATGAGTGAAGAAAGACTAGTAAAAGAGGTATGGAAGGCAGATGTGGAGGAAGTGAACATGAGGGGACGTCCTAGGATGAGGTGGATGGATGGGGTGAAGGGGGCTTTGGGGAAGAGGGGAATGTCTGTTGAGGAAGGACGGGAGAGGACAGAAGACAGGGGTGAATGGAGAATATATATGGATGATGTTGATGTATATGGATGATGTTGTGATGCATGAGGTGGAATGGGGTGAGGTAGTATGTGTGAGCAAAGTTTGACGCAGCCCGAAGGGATTTCTCCCCGTCTTCTCCTTTTGTGCGTGTGGGGGGGGGGGCGGAGAGGGGGGGGGGGGTCGCCGATTTGAGTGAAACGGCCTTGCTGTGGATGTGCTGTGTCTTGCAGCAATGCTTCCGACCCAGGGCAGTGGACAAGGTGCAGGGATGACCCGTCATCCAGGAGGTGTTAAGATGAGAGGGAGGGTGGAGGGGTGTGGAGTGTATTCAGGGATGGAATGGGTGGGAATGATTTTATGCCTTTTCCTTTTTGGCTACCTCCCTTGTAAGGGGGAAAAAGCCTTGGTATATGTATGTATGTATGTACTACCTGTAGCCCCAAAAGGGGACATTCCTAAAAAAAGTAAAGGCATAAGAGGGTCCAGGAGTTTTCCAATCAGTACCCTAAGGTTTGGGTCTTTTAATGTGCGTGGATGCAGTACAGATGAGAGTAAAAGGGAAGAGATAGGCAGTATGTTTGTGAGAAGAAAGATGGATGTACTGGCTTTGAGTGAAACTAAAATGAAAGGGAGGGGCGAGTGTGAGTTTGGGAGTGTAGTTGGGAAGTACTCAGGAGTGAAGAGGGGACGAGGGAGAGAAGGGGTGGCTATACTAGTGAGTGAAGAAATAGGTAAGCGTGTAGTGGAGTGGAAGGAGGTTTCATCAAGGTTGATGTGGATGAAGGTGAAGCTGGGAAGGGAGATGTGGGTTTTTGTAAGTGCGTATGGGCCTGGTAGTGAGAAGAGCGTAGAGGAAAGGAAGGCTTTTTTGGTAGATATAAATGAGTGCATAGAGGGATTAGGGGGAAATGTCAATGTAGTTGTATTTGGAGACCTTAATGCTAGGGTAGGAAACGAACACAATAGATGGAGTGATTGGGAAGTATGGAGTTCCAGGTAAATATCGTAGTGGAGAATTGATGGTGGAGATATGTCTTGAGCCATCGTAGATCTTCTCAGCTTTTCTCATTGTTTTGGTGATCAATACGATGGCTCAAACGTCCAGGCCCCGGGAAAAGATAAGTCACACTTTATAACTGTCCCTAATTCTACTAACACCGAAGCTATTGATAATTATTTGTTAAAAGGTAGAGTAAATATAGCTAAAGTGTCTTCCAATAAGATAGGAAAAATATTTAAAAAACATGCTAATGTTCATAATAACCTGTGTCGTTTACCGCATTCCATGCAGCGGCTGTCCTTCATCATACTTCGGCGAATCAAGTCGAGGGATCAAGAAACGGTTGAATGAACACAAAAACGACCTCAGGGCACATAGAACATCCAACTCCCTGGTTCGTCATCTAGACAAATGCGGAAACCTACCTGAATGGAGCCGCGTAGAAATTCTACACGAGGAACTTGAAAAGAAAATTATAAAAACTGTGGAAGCCGCACATATAGCCACCAGGGAAAATAACAATGACAGAGATGGATTTAAATGCCTGTCAAAAACAGCAAGTGTCTTGATAATTAAATCATTAGCCGAAGATAAGACCTGACACATCCGCTGACGGCTGGACGGGTTCCCCCTCGCTGCGAGTATAAGACCTGTGGTCCTATTGTAATGCAACATGTCGTCTGAGGAAGACCAAGTTGGTCGAAACGTTAGGGCAATAGACTCTATTCCCAACACATCTTCGTTTGCCCTTCCCTCCCATTTCTCTCTCATTTGTCTGAAATAACTTTTAAATACACACACACACACACACACACACACACACACACACACACACACACACACACACACACACACACACACACACACACACACACACACACACACACACACACGCATATATATATATATATATATATATATATATATATATACAGTATATATATGTATATATATGTATATATATATATGGATGCATGTATATATTCATGTATATATGTGTATATATATGTATATATATGTATGTATATATATGTATACTGTATATATGCTGAATACCACAGGGCATAAAACAATTCTTGGAATCTGAACGCTTTCGTGATATTTGTTCACATCTTGAAGGATTACAATAGAATTCTATTGTAATCCTTGAATATGTGAACAAATATCACGAAAGCGCTCGGATTCCAAGAATTTTTTTTATTCACTGTGGTATTCAGCATATCGGTGTAGTCACGTGTGATTTGTGATACTTGTGCATATATATATATATATATATATACATATATATATATACATATATATATATATACATATATGTACATATATATATATATAAACATATGTATATATTATATACATATATCTAAGTCTAAATAAAAATATTCTTCTAAAAACGCTGTGGAAGTCGGGGACAGGTGGTATTACGGTGACACTTTGTCCTAAAAATATTCTTGAAAAAGCGCTTGGGTAAGTCGGGGTCAGGTGGTATTCTTCTTCTTCTTCTTCTTCTTCTTCTTCTTCTTCTTCTTCTTCTTCTTCTTCTTCTTCTTCTTCTTCTTCTTCTTCTTCTTCTTCTTCTTCTTCTTCTTCTTCGCGTTCCTCTTCCTCTTCTTCTTCTTCTTCTTCTTCTTCTTCTTCCTCGCGTTCTTCTTCGCGTTTTTCTTCGCGTTCTTCTTCGCATTCTTCTACGCATTCTTCTTCGCGTTCTTCTTCGCGTTCTTCTTCGCGTTCTTCTTCTTCGCGTTCTTCTTCGCGTTCTTCTTCGTGTTCTTCTTCCTCGCGTTCTTCTTCGCGTTCTTCTTCGCGTTCTTCTTCGCATTCTACTTCGCGTTCTTCTTCGCGTTCTTCTTCCTCGCGTTATTCTTCCTTGCGTTCTTCTTCCTCGCGTTCTTCTTCGCGGTCTTCTTCGCGTTCTTCTTCGCGTTCTTCTTTGTACTGGGGATCCTGTGTTGGGGTTCCGCCCCGAGGCCGAGGCCGAAGAGGAAAACGAGGGATTAGAGTGCGGAAAGCTGCTGCCGTAGGCCGCTGTTTGCGCAGCCAAGCCCCCAGCGACGCCGGGGAGGGCAAAGCCCGCGGCTTGTATATATATATATATATATATATGTATATATTTATACATATATATATATACAGCATATGCGGAAAAATCACCAAGGAAAAAGATAAACGGATGACCAAGCGCGTTCGTCTATTCAGACATCCTCATGTACCCTGAGGATGTCTGAATAGACGAAAGCGCTTGGTCATCAGTTTTTCTTTTTCCTTGGTGGTTTTTCCGCATATTTAGAATCACGAGTTTATGTGATTTCTCATGTATATATATATATATATATATATATATGTATATATATATATATATATATATATATATATGTATATATATACATATATCAGTCAGGGGTAGTTTCACTAATACCCCAGGTGAACCACTGAGACGAATCTCTGTGCTTTCAAGGCAATGTACTACTTCGTTACTATGGTATGTTTAGCTCAAATTAATGAAATCATTAGATAATATACAGGAAACACAGAAAGACAATCACCGTCGTATACAGGTTAATAGAAATGTGATTTTCAATTGAATAAAACTGTCTAACATGGCAACATGAAGTATATCGTCTGCGGTTTGAAATGACG
>NC_134790.1:54826731-54831731 GCF_046742065.1 Oratosquilla oratoria
AGATGTAAGAGGCCGGTAGATAGAGGGGTAATTGGAGACGTATGCTAATGTTATAGGTTTAAAAACAACGGCCGACAGAAAGGGCTTAGTCATCCACGCGCTTGCTCGCGCCTTGTGTATATAAACAATGCTGAGTTGCAGAGTGACGGAGAGTGTCGCCTGGTGTTTTGTAATATAGATTGCATATTGATAAACAGAGGTGACTAATTGTAATAACACTGATGTAGCAAAAATTGTAAGCGTACAAGCCATTTCCGTTGCGACATAATGCTTACGTGGTGATATTGTTTGAAACAGTATAACAGCCTCTCTGATCGGAGAAAAAGGTGGAGGAGGAGAAAAATTATTGGCGCAGGGAGGTAAAAGTCACGCCCTAGGAGTGGCACTTGTTTGAAAAGTAAAAGGATATTGGATGAATGAAATAGTGACGTCAGAACGAAGGTGGCTTGACTTATTGTAGAGAGATTCCAACGGGACTCTCTGGGTGTAGATCACAAGACCAAGTTGCCAAATGAAGAGATAAAAAAATCACCCTCATTTTATTCACCCCTCAAGCTTTGAGTGAAGGACTAGGCATGGGGCCTAAAGAAGAATGAAAATTTGCTAAGAATATCTTAGGAGATTACTGCAACCGTCAGTAACAATAGATGATAATGTGATGCAGGAAAAGGAGGGGGACAGAGGGTGGAAGGAAGTGGTTATGTGTGAATGATGTTTTAACGCAGCCCGAAGGGATTTTTCTCCGTTTTCTCTTTTTCTGCATGAGGGGCCGATTAAGTGACGCGGCCTTGATGTGGATGTGCTGTGTCTTGCTGCATTGCTTCTAACCATGAGGAGCTAAGATGAGATGGATGAAAGTGTGATGGATGGGAGTGGAATGGGTGGGAGTGAAATGACTGGAATAGGGTGCATGCCTTTTGACTTGGCACCCTCCCTTATGAAGGCGAAAATGCCCTTGGTATATGCATAGATAGACTAGGTCTGAACCAGAACTTTTTTTTTACTGTGGATGATGGGTAATGAATATTATTTATCTATTCCTTTATCAATTTCTTATCTATCTATATATAATTTCTTTATCTATTTATCATTTGTTTACCTATTAAATTATTCGTTTATCTATTTGTATATTAATGAGTGAATGAATCTATTAATTTACTTATTTACTCGTTTACTTATTTTTTTATACATTTATCTATCTTTGTTATTTTTCTTACTTGTACTTTTTTCTTTACCTGTTAGCTCACACATCCACATTACCTTGCAATGACAATTGAGTCCTCTCATAGGTCTTCTTGTAAAAAGCGATGGATCTCTCTGTCTCCCCCCCCCCTCTCTCTCTCTCTCTCTCTCTCTCTCTCTCTCTCTCTCTCTCTCTCTCTCTCTCTCTCTCTCTCTCTCTATCTCTCTCTCCCTCCCTCTCTCTCTCTCTCTCTCTCTCTCTCTCTCTCTCTCTCTCTCTCTCTCTCTCTCTTTTTCTCTCTCTCTCTTTCTCTCTCTCCCCCCCCCTCTCTCTCTCTCTCTCTCTCTCTCTCTCTCTCTCTCTCTCTATATATATATATATATATATATATATATATATATATATATGTGTGTGTGTGTGTGTGTGTGTGTGTGTGTGTGTGTGTGTGTGTGTGTGTGTGTATCTTATATATATATATCCATCTCTCTTTCCATCTATCTACATATCTATCTATTTATGCTTATTCCTCTGTCTGTCTCCCTCTCTCAGCAAAATCCATGTTTGTTATAATTTTTGCGTGCGTTATAGAATTTCTTTTACGAGAACAACCTTTTCACCTCATCTGTGGATACGAAGAGGACAGAAAACATCCGATTTGATCATTGAACAAATGTTGACCGTGATTTGCCAAGCCTCAGTAGTCGCAATTACGTCCGCATTTGAGGTCTGAGAAAATTACGAGTATTTGCTTTTGTTTATTTGTGGGAATTGTAGCATCAAAGATATTTTTTCATCATGGGCCGAGAGGTTTCCTATCGGCATACTTTATCAATGTAACTCATTGTTCAAAGACCAAAGAGTGGATTTGGTCCTGTCGCGGCACTTGGTCCTCTCAGCACCAGGGCAAGGGGGCGGTGTAACCTTGAAGAGGTGCGATGGCTTCTTATTTTGTGCTTGCTCGGGGCAGGGAAGGCACCCCTGTAACCTTTATGGCAGCTATAATCACATAGATGAAACTCATTAGCAGATCCAAGAAGCCTCGACAGGCCTAGATAGCCGGAGGAAAATAAGAATAGTTCAAGAAAACTGCAGAGTCTCTGAACGTACTGATTACTTCAATGACGACGGGGAAACGAAAATGGGCTAAAGCCTGGATAGCTGTAGGTAATATTGGCACCCTGGAGAATAAGATAAAGGAAGTGGTAGATTTCAAGACAGGGAGAATGATATAGATTCTTGGAATGGTAGAGGCAAATCGAAGAGTTGAAGACAGGCTGGAGATGCATGAAGGATACACAATGCTGTATAAAAAGTGGTTGACAGTGGAAATGGGGTAGCATTTGCGTTATCACTAGAACTGGTGGAACATATAAAAAATATGAGATTTATAAATGAAAGATAGATTAGAATTACCTTAAAGATAAGCCAGGCACAACTAGAATTTCTTAAACTTATGCCCAAGAGATGAAAAGAATTTTTTTATGAAATATTACATGATGCCGTAAATGCACAGGGGGTGTTCTGATTATAATGAAAATATAGGAGCAGAAAAAGCTGGTATTAAGGGTGTGAATGGAAGTTTTGCTGCTGGGGAGAAATCAAGAAGGTGAAGGTGACATATTAATTGACGTGTGTGGTAGAAACTGTAGGAATAATGAACACCTTTTTTAAGCATCATCCTTCTCATTAATGGGCATGGTATCGATGGAATCGAGTCGAGATGTATATTATCTCAAAACCCAGATTTTTTATTATCATCATCAGTAGAAAATCACTTATAAAAGACACCAAAGCCATACTATCTGTGTCCTTCAGCTCTAAGCACAGATTGGTCAGAGTAAGTCTGAAGATACCATTAACACCGAAATTGCATATCTCAAAGAGAAAAAAGGCATGTATAGAAAATATTTCGACCAAGAGACAAGAGATAAGTCATGCAGCGAATGAACTTACTACGGTAAATATAACAAAAGAAAAAATAAAAAGGTGTATAGAGAAACTCAAAGTTAATAAAACACCAGGGCCTGACGGTTGGCATCCAAGAACCTTAAAGGAAATGAAAAATGACATTGTTGTTCCATTAGAAATTATTTTCAAGAAATCCATCATATCCGGAGATGTCTCAAGAGAATGGAAGCTAGCTAACGTTACTCCCATATTCAAAAAAGGTGACAAAAAGAAACCAAATAATTATAGGCCTATAAGTTTGACTTCAATCGTAGGAAAAATAATGGAAACTATCATCAGAGATGCTATCGAACATCATTTAGAAAGTAACCGTTTGATAAATGATAGCCAGCATGGTTTCAGACGGAAACGTTCTTGCGTGACTAACTTATTCGAATTCTACAACACAGTTATCTCGAATTATGACAAAAGAAACAATATAGATTTAATATATCTAGACTTTGCAAAAGCTTTTGATACCGTCCCCCACGAAGGACTACTTACTAAACTAGCTTCGCACGGAATAAGTGGTAGCCTATTAAGTTGGACTAGTAATTGGTTGAATGATCGAAAATAGAGAGTTGTTTTAAATGGAAAAAATTCTAGATGGAAAAATGTTACCAGTGGAGTTCCTCAGGGTTCCGTTCTTGGGCCACTTCTATGCATAGTATATATAAATTATATAGACCATGGACGAAAATCTTCTGTTTCCAAATTTGCTGATGATACAAAACTGTGCGGAATGGCAAATGATCACTTAAACCAATTATATATTCAAGAAGATTTAGATCAATTACAGCAATGGTCTGAAATGTGGCTGATGAAATTTAACACAAGTAAATGTAAGGTAATGCACATAGGTAAAAATATCAATAAGTACGATTCCAAGTTATTTGGAAATTCGTTAACAAAAGTGAATAATGAAAAAGATCTCGGCGTAATTATCAGTAACGATCTCAAATCATCCAAGCAGTGCATTTCAGCCTCTGAGAAAGCAAATAAGATTCTAGGACTGATTGCGCGATCTTTTGACTTCAAAAGTCTATCACTCATTAACAAGCTATATAAATCGTTAGTTCGTCCACATTTGGAATATGCATTCCAAATGAATTCTACAACACAGTTATCTCGAATTATGACAAAAGAAACAATATAGATTAAATATATCTAGACTTTGCAAAAGTTTTTGATACCGTCCCCCACGAAAGACTACTTACTATACTAGCTTCACACGGAATAAGTGGTAGCCTATTAAGTTGGATTAGTAATTGGTTGAATGATCGAAAATAGAGAGTTGTTTTAAATGGAAAAACTTCTAGAAGGAAAAATGTTACGAGTGGAGTTCCTCAGGGTTCCGTTCTTGGGCCACTTCTATTCATAGTATATATAAATGATATAGACCATGGACGAAAATCTTCTGTTTCCAAATTTGCTGATGATACAATTGCTGTGCCAGAAAATTAACTTGCACTAATTGAGGAAGTGGAAAATATAACAGAGGTATTTGTTACATCAATGCTGAAATGGATGCCTATGTTGTAAAAGGAGAGGTTCTGACGGATGGATGAAAGAGACGAAAGCGGATGAAAGGAGACAAAGCAGTATTAATAACTGCCATAGCGTTTCTTTTGTAAGCCATCTTGATAAGGTATAAAAAAAAGACGTCTGAGAAGGGTGGTTGAAGAGCATATATATATACATATATATATATGTATATATATATATATATATATATATATACATAATATATATAAAAATATACTCGTATATACATATATATATACATATATACGTATAAACATATATATATATATATATATATATATATAAGTGTGTTTGTGTGTGTGTGTGTGTGTGTGTGTGTGTGTGT
>NC_134790.1:54836731-54844231 GCF_046742065.1 Oratosquilla oratoria
AACGTGTGGGAATGATTAAAGATGCCTTAACGAGATTGGTAGATGATGGTATGATAAAACCTATTTCACATAGTGAATGGGCAATTCCCATTATTCCTGTTTTGAAAGAAAACAAGGTACAAATGAGAATCTGTGGGGATTTTAAGGTTGTGTATAAAAATCTTCAATGTGAGAAATATCCATTACCAAGGATCGAAGAATTATTATCTGTAGTAGGTAAAGGAACCTTATTCTCAAAAATAGACTTGCAGAATGGATATCTACAATTACCTGTGGAAGAACAAAGCCAAAATTACTTAGTAATTGATATTTATAAAAGATTGTTTAGATATAAACGCTTACCGTTTAGCTCATCTTTATCATCACCTGGTATTTTTCAGATTCATTGCGCAAATTTTTGCCAAATTGCATGGTGTTGATACATATTTTGGTGATATTTTTGTTTGTGATACTACTCAAACAGACTTGATACCAGATTGAGAAGAGCTTTAGAATTCTTGGCAGAACATAATGTCCAAATAAATAAAGGTAAAACTGTTTTGAATGTTAGATCTGTTGGGTATCTGGGTTACTACATATGTGGTGAAGGAATTAAACCTTCGGCAGAAAATAGAAGCAAATCTTGATTGTCCATGTCTACTTCTACAGAGGATTTGCAATCTTTTCTAGAGAAAATAACATATTATTGCAAGCTTGTGAGAAAACTTTCATCAAAACTATGCCCAACGTATGAATTGTTAAAGAAAGATGTAAATTTTCGATGGAATGCAATCCATCAGAAAGCTTTTGATGGCATTAAGAATGATTTAGCTGAATCTACAGTTTGGGGGTGATTTTGATGACAAAAGTTCTTTAATTGTAGAAGTAGATGCATCTCCGATTGGAGTATTGAAAAACCCATTTGCTTTGCAAGTAAGAAATCATCAAAGGCTGAATTGAATTATTTTCAATTGAATAATTGGATAAAGAGGAATTAGCTCTTGTGTTTGCTGTTAAATGATTCAGTTATTTTTTAGTTGGTAGAATATTTATTGCTAGAACAGATCATAAACTCTCGTTAGGTTTGTTTGGAAGAGAAAAACAGATTCCTTGCAATACTAATGTTAGAATATAACGCTAGGCTTTATTGTTATCTCAGTATGGTTTTGATGTGGTTCATAAACCAAGGAAAGAACATGTAATTGCTGATACATTGAGTAGATTACCCCTGCATGATGAATTGTAGTCTGGTACACTAGCTGAATATTTAAAGTCAGTAGAGATATTTTATTTTGATAGCATTTCTTTTCAGGCGATTCGAAAGATGATCAATAAATATCCTGTATTGGCTCAGTTAAAGAATTGTTTAAAAATGGGAGGGACAAAAGAGCATAATGTGTTTTTGCTATAATATGGTGCTGTAAAACGTGATTTGTCACTGCATAATGATGTAATTGTGTATAGAAACAGAGTATTGATTCCTATGAATTTAAGAGTTAAAGTGTTAAACCATTTACATAGTGGTAATAATGGTATCAATGCAATGAAAGCAGGAGGTAGGAACTGAATATGGTGGCCAAAGATAGATCAAGGCATTGGAGAAATCACTAAGAATTGTAGTAGTTGTTTTAAAAACTTTAAGAATCCTAGAACTCTAATATTGTCTTGACCTAACATTGGTAAACCATGGTCTAGATTGAATGCTGGACCTATTGAAGGGAAATATTTCATTATGATTGTAGATGCCCACAGTAAGTTCTTGAATCTTTATTCTACTACTGCTGGCACTTCGACTGTAACAATAAGACATTTAAGAGAGTCATTTGCTAACTACGAAATTCTGAATCCTATAGTGTCAGATAATGCCCCTAATCTGGTTTCTAATAAAATGGAAGGGCATTAGACATATAACACCAGCACCTTATCATCCATCCTCGAATGGACTTGCAGAAAGGGCAGTAAAAATGCCTGGATCTCTGATCCCTGTTGAAATCTGATGACAATGGAGAGTCCCTTGGGAGACAGGTCCCAGCACAATGGAGAACCCCTTCGGAGTCAGATCCGAGCACAATAGCGGTTCCCCTGAGAATTGTCTGGAGACGCCGGAGTTCCTTTTTACACCACATGCGTGCGTGCGCGCGTGTGCACACTAGAAATCTAAAGGGATGACTGTTCCTTTCGATCATCTTGCAACAGATGTTCGGTTCAGCTACCACTCACTACCCACAATGAGATTAATGCTCAAGGAAGATAAGAAATAATACAAGGCCTTGAAGAACGTTGTCATGAAGATAAATACACATAATGTTGAAACAAAGGTGGTGTCGGGAAATACTCATGGTTGAAATAAAATTGACGTAATTGTAAATATTATTTCCGTTCACCTGGGCAAAATGTACTCGTACGAAGTTGCCGTTCGATTCGAAGAGTGTAGCTGGGGAGGAGGATAGTAGGTTTTGGTGGAGAGGATTGGTGAAGCTCCTCTATTGCAGGGATAGTGTGAGTTTGCGAAAGAATAGTCTCTTTGTACAAGACAGTCTCTGTAAGATCGTGCAGCATGAGTGCTTTGACTTTATTCTTTGAGCCATGTCCAAAGATACGATAGGGTCCAGAGAATTTAGGGGAGAGCTTCGAGGTGGGAGTGTGGTTAAAGGTGTAAACAATATCTCCAGGTTCAAAGGTACAAGCTCTGGCTGATTTGTTATGCAAACGGACCATTTCGTCCTTAGATGAAGAGTATTATGGGTTCTTTTGAAAATATTTCTGAAATTTGTTACTTTGACCTTCACATAATCATCATTGAAATTGTAAATGGGAGGTATTTCTGAAAGAAGAAGGTTTTATGGGAGTATTCTGTTCGAGCCAAAGAGAACAAAAAGAGGTGATTCCGATATTGACCTGTTAATGGAACTATTTATGCAAGCTTGAAACAAGCGGACATCTTTATCCCAAGAAGGGTGAAAATCAGAAGCAAGGCGTCTAAGAACAGTGAGAATCTTTCTATTCTGGCATTCAACTAAGCTAGTTCAACTAGGGTGATAAGCAGTAGTGTTGCATTTTTTTTTATTTGAAAGTATATACAAGTGTGCGAAAGAATATTATTGTTGAATTCAGTCCCATTGTCAGAAATCAGAGTTTTGGGTGTAGTGGAGGGCATATGAATTTGTCAATATAATTCTTTGCTACGTGTTGTGCTGTTTTGTCTGGTAGGGGGAAAAGATTACAGAATCGTGAAAAATGGTCGACACAGACAAAGAGGTATTGGTTTCTGATATGTGTAAGTGGTAATTTAAGAAGATCAACAGCGACTGTGTCGAATGGTCTACAAAGGGTAGGCTAAGTTAGAATTGGAACATGACCGCTGATATGATCTTTGTGAATCGTGCAAGGGTGGCAAGCATCGATGTGGCCGTGTATATCCTTTATCATGGTTTAGCAGAAGTAGTGCATTCTGGTTTGTGTAACGCATTTCTCCTTGCCAAGGTGTGCAGGAATGAGGGAATCGTGTAGAGGTTGTAAAACTTATGGAATGAGGTCCGTAGAGATCACAAGCTGGAACACTGACCGGTTGGGTTCATGTTTGCTCGTTAGTGCTGTTTTGTGATACAGTATGTCATCAACTAACGTGTAATTGTCAAAACTGGGAGGTCATTTTACTGTATCAGTTGTGTCTACAGATTCGAAGAAGTATAAGACACGTTTCCAAACAGGGTCTGATATCTGCGCTGCGGCAACGCGGGCTTGTGTAAGAGTTACTGCAATTGGGTTTTGAGTGATTGTCGCAATATGCGACTGAGAACGTTTGCAACTAGGTTCGCTTTTCTTTGAACAAAATGAAAGGTGGGCATGAACTCTTGTGTAAGGTTGGTTGATGGTCTGTGTATATGTGTATGTTGTAACCAAGGATCTCTTTGAAATGTTTGAGTGCGTAAATAACAGCTAAAGCTTCTATGTCTGTGACTGAAAAATTTTGTTCGTGCTTATTAAGTGAGTGGCTTGTATAGGCAATTGGTCTGAGTTTTGTGCCGTGTTGTTGCATGAGGACTGCGCCAAGTCCAGTGTAGGACGCATAGGTGTAGATTGTGAAAGGAAGCTTGTGATTTGGGAAGGCAAGGGCAGGTACCGTGGTTAAGGATTTCTTTAAGTAATTAAATGTTTTCTCTTGGTCAGGTGTCCAAATGAAAGGGGTGTCCTTCTTAAGTAGTAAAATTAATGGTGTTACTATATAAGCGTAACCTTGAATGTAACGTCTGCAAAATCCTGATAGACCAAGGAATGAACATATGTGTTCAACAGAAGTAGGGCGTGGAAAATCAATGACTGCCTTGACTTTGTCCTGCAAGGTTAACATTCCTTGTGAGTTAAGGACATACCCTAAGAAACGTATTTCCTTCTGAAGGAAGGAGCACATATTATGCTTCAGCTTTGGACCTGCTTTTGTTAGTCGTGAGAGGACAGTGTGTAGAGCGTGTAAATGTTCGCTAACGAATTTGGAAGCGATGGTCACGTCATTGAGGTACATAAACACTGAATGACCTATGAGACCTGCAAATACTATGTGCATAAGTCGTATGAACACTGAAGGAGCTGAAACGAGACCCATGGCGAGTCGTTTGAAGTGATAATGTCCTGTGGGTGTGCTAAAGGCTATCAGAGGCTTAGACTCTGGTGCAAGGAGGGTTTGGAAATATCCCGGCATAAGGTCAAAAGTCGTGAACAACTTTGTTTTCACCGACGGAGTGCAAGATGTCTTGTAAGACAGGAATGGGATGTCGATCTGGTATTGTAAGTTTATTTAACATTCTGAAGTCTACTAATGGGTGGAAGGAACCATCGTGTTTAGGAAAAACAAAGGAAGGAAAATTCCATTCAGTGATTGATTGTTCAGTAATGTCTTGCGCAATCATGTCTTGAATAATGTTGTCTACAGTCATGCATTTACTGTGTGGTATTCTGTATGTGGGAATGTAACGTGGTTTAGAGTTCTTACGAAGAGGCATATGATGCTGAATGAGATTAGCAACTCCAAGGGGTTCACCTTGAGTGGCATTAATATGTTTGAACTTGTTGCAGATACGCACGTAAGTCTGCTTGTGCATCAGGGAAGTCTATGGAATTGAGATGTGATGCATCAATGGGTTCCTCTGCTGTGGGCATGTCGGAAATTGTGGTACAAACTTGAGAAGGATATACTTCGAAATCGCAAATATTTGTACCAACTGTGAGATGGAGGGGTGCGTTAGTGTAATTGGCAATTGAAATGCAAGTACGACCTTTCTTTGGCGTAGAGCTGGTGGCTGAAAACAAGGAAATACCATTGATACGGCAAGTTTCTGACATACAGAACACATCGGTGTCCTGTGCTTGAAAAACTCGTGTGTATCTTTGTATACTCACGAGGGAACAGCGTCTTTGGGCTGATAAGCACTGAGTGAGTGTGTTTGAATGGAGATAACACTTTCGAGACTGGGATGGATTTTGTGTTGAATTTCCATAAGAGAAACAAGAAGATGTCCTCAGGCGATGAAAGATCAATGGTATTTACTCGGTGTTTTGACCTGAGTTTTGCTGATTTGGACATGCGGGGGAGGCTAGTGCGTCTGTTACGTTTGGAACGCAAGTCCACAGCTGTCAGTAAAGTAGAAGAATTAGAGTCGTGGGGAGGGTTTTGGTGGTGGTACAATTTGTACTAGCGGCTGGTGCATCCTCGTATGATGAAGTGGAGTGAATTGGAATGGGGGGTGGGTAGACTCAATTGACGCGGAATCATGTTGTGCCTGCTCGGTCACGTGGATATTGTTGAATTTGTGAGAAGTTGCTGATGGTAATGCAGGGAGGAAATGATTTGCATAAATTATAGCAATTTGAGTAGGGTAAATGGCTATGTTATGTTGCTTCATCAATGTTAAACCTATGAGGATATCAGCAGGAAAGTAAACGTCAGCAACTTATGTGGTAACTGGAATGGCTGGGCACTCATCTTTGAAGTTAATGTATAGGGAGAATTTACCAATGATCAGGAACGGTACGTCATCTACATTGCAAAGGTTGACGTCGGGGGTGGGGTGGGTGGTTCGAAAATGGTGACAGGTTTTATTTTAGTTCGGAATTTGTGGAAACTATGTGTTGACATTATGTTTACTGGGGAACTCGTGTCGAGAAAGATTGTCACTTTGGTGTTGCTAGACGTAGCATTGAATGTTAAGGAATAGGAAGACATGTCTGGGATATCCAGGATATGTACAGATAGAGTTGATGAGTGAATATCCGGTTATAGAGTAATTGTCATTGGTGTGCACTGAGTCTTTGTATTCTGTAGTAACAAAGGAGATGTGTTACACGAATGCCTTGCAGGAGAGCGATCTGCAAGGGGTATGTGCTCATTTCATCATACAACGCTTAATCAGATATTCACTCTTTTCTAACCATTGTACAATGGTTTATTACAAACTATAAACAATAGCTACGGCACATATTGTATATACAGTCACTCAAGGAAGTATCGGTTGGTGATTTTAGGTGTTCGTAGGTGTTCTGTTCTCATCCTTTTGCTAGACGCAAACGACACGTCACAGTTTCACTTCCATACACATTTTCAAACAGACGAATAATACCCATTGTACAAGATGGAAGGCAGTGCAGCCATCCAACATTATGGACATTTTTGGACAGAATACATAAAGACATTGCTCTTCATCGATCAAATTTAATGCAAGGAATTGCTGGCGCAGCTTTGCCACCCGTTAAGGAATACTTATCTGTTAAAAGAAATATACAACAAATTGTTAATCAGTTCGGGAAATCAAGTACTATCACATATCTCAAAGCAGTTCAATACTCTTCATGCAAACGAATAAATTACGAATTGCCATTTTACTATTTTAATAGTAAAGCTATAAAATAATTTGATTTTTAATTTTATATTTGTACTTTTTTATTACTTGTCAAATTTTCCTTGTGTATTGTCTTATAATAATATTTTTCAAACAAAAATTCTTTTTTATGCTCCTTGACAGAACATTTACATATGAAATACTATCTGTTGATGTAAAACTTTCTTAAAATTAACTATCATATATGAAAAATTGCAAGGTTATCACTTAATGCATTTACAGTTATACGATTGTGATGAAAAGTCGTATTGATTAAATGTAATGGTGATGAAAAGCCCAGTGGTGAAATGTATTGGTGATGAAATGTCAGATGATGAATTGTCTGATGATGATCTGACGCATGATTAAAAGTCGTATGATGACGTGTCGGGTGATTAAATTACGAGTAATGAAATGTCATCTAACCTGGATCTGGGTGATAACTTTGCCCGTGTCAGAGAATTTCCTGGAGAATTCGTCTAGTGTGATACATGGTGTGAATTGAATTGTGTTAGCTTTCTGGAGTGTGTCTGGGTGTAATTGAGAGAGTAGTCGAAAATATGCCTTGAGTGAGACTACATGTTCCAATGATATTTTGCCTTCTGAGACTCAGTCTGAATATTTGGATCTTTCTCTGAGTTCACTTTTA
>NC_134790.1:54854231-54861731 GCF_046742065.1 Oratosquilla oratoria
CTTGGCGGCGACAGCCAGAACAAGTGTACAGGTCATCAATCGCAGTGAAAGGGTTAACTACAACAGGTAATATTTCCCTTTCCCCTCGAGGTTTTCCCTCAGATGAATACTTTCCCTACCAGCAGGCAGACCAACGAAAAAGTCGTTTAAACCATTGATGATCATGGCAGCTGATGGAACTGAGCAGGTAGTTGAAGTAGTAGCTAACCATAGTAGGACTAGCTTAAAGGTGAAAGTAGAAATGATAGTGACTGCAATGCCAACAATAGCTGATGGAATCCGTAATGATCAAGGAGATAATAGTAGAGAATATTAGAAGTAATAAAGTTTTGCATAGCTTAGTGAGCATGACCCAGAAGTAATAGTCAGCGATGATAGTAATGATAGTGACTGTAACACCATCTGATAGAGTACGTAGTGAGACCAACAGGTCGGTCTCTTGTTTTACTATGGTAATCTATGCAATCTATTGCTAATTCCACCAACAGTAGTATTAATAGCAATCACAAAGGAAGATTGAATACTTAAGAATGATAGTTCATTCATGTGATATTTTTTATTGCCATGAGATGATTGTATCCGGGTTGGTAAAACTTACTCTATTCTGAATAACTCGTACTTTCATTTTGAATCCTTAGTTCTGGCTGACTACAGCCGACTTTATTCAGCTGAGGGGATACAGGTCACATCACAAGCGAACATAGGTCAGTATATGACCACTGATATTCCGTGAATAACTATTGTTTACATTGTGTTAGCGGCGAGATTATCTTATTTTACCTGAATGGATCCGCCCCTCAGCTGAGTATTGCAATCACCTGTTGTTCCTATTGCAATGGAATCTAGAAAACCTCCCACGGAAGTAAAGGGATTCAGCACGCGAGGTTAGGACTGGCGGGTCAAAGGATAGGAGTAGGATCAAAATGGAAAAGGGCAGTGGGAGGGGGGCAAGGGTAGCAAAATGATAGATCCTTCTGGGGAACTGAAACCCCTGATGTGGCTGTTGAAATCTACCGTAATTTTTTTGTCACTCCCATAGGGATATACTTTCCTCTATTCATTCTGAAGGTTACTGCCAGTAGACCGACTGGCAAAAGCCACGACAGAATCAAAGATCAATCAAGAGATCGGGAGATATTTTGGTCTCTTCATGACAGAAGCTAGCGTCAGCTGAACAAAATTGCCCTATTTTATCAACGAGGAAAACAAGGAATTTGGCCCTCTACCCCACCCCACATCACGAAAATACTTTCTAGATACTGCACAGACTAACAAATGACGGTTATATTCATATAGCCAACCCAACCGTGGGAATTTCCCAAATACGACCAATTATATTTGACATCAAACATTTGATAGAGTGTATGATAAATTATTGTTATGGTCAAGTCTTTTGTGAATATATACTGTATATATATATATATATATATATATATATATATATATATATATATATATACATATAGATGATGATGATGATGATGATGATGATGATGATGATGATGATGATGATGATGATGATGATGATGATGATGATGATGATGATGATGATGATGATGATGATGATGATGATGATGATGATGATGATGATGATGATGATGATGATGATGATGATGATGATGATGATGATGATGATGATGATGATGATGATGATGATGGCGGCGATGATGATGTTTGTAGAATATGTGTTCTACATCGGAATTGGTGAAGAAGGATACTCAGGCGGAGTTCTTGACTTTAATGCTCCAGTTGAGGATCTATTCTCTTCTCACTATTACATACACGGCAAGCCATCAGGAAAACTCGGAGGGTTGCCAGACACATATTATGCAAAACATTTACAAAGGTTGCGATGTGAGGAATAGTTGAATGTTGGATCGCTTCGGTCGAGGCGTCGGTCGATCGGTTGCCTGTGGCTGACCAGAGGACACAGCAGGGCTATTGTTCAAAATAGCGCTCTTGACCTGAGCGCAGAAAATCTTTTATTATCAAAAGAGCGTAGTCAAGAAAGGTCGGTTAGCTTGGTCAGAAGTCCCTCGGGAGAGCTTGTCTCGTCGTTGGAACCATATCTTGTAGCATATTGTGCGTGCGTGTGCGTGCGCGCCATTATCGAAGGGAGACACAGCTACGAAGATGATCAGCTATGAAGATGCGCAAGTCATCGAAGTGTTGCATATGTTGTCTATAACATGGCTCGGTTCGCTATTATCACTGACTCAGTGATATTAGTGCTACGGAGATAGAAGAAAGAATAACACACAAGGTAAGCCAGGCCTGATTGCAGGACCTGGGCATGAAGACATATTCACAAAATGGTGTAAGAATGATGATAATTGTAAAACATTCATGAATACAAGGAAACATGCTTAATGGTATGAACAATAGTATGAACATGCGGAAAGTAGATATTGTTTCCATTCACCTAGGCAAGAATATGCATTCTATGAACTTGTCGCTCAATTTCTAAGATTATAGCGGGGAAGGGGAACTGAAGGTTTTGGTTGAGAGGATTGTTGATGGTCCTATTGCAGGAATAGTGTGGTTCTGATAAGGAACGGTCTCTATGTCGAGGCCGCGGGGAACAAGTTTTATATGTTCTTTATGCAAGACAGTCTCTGTAAGATTGTGCAAACTGAATGCTTTAACTTTGTTCTTTGATTGTTGTCCAAAGATGCGATAGATTCCAGAGAGTTTGGGGGAGAGTCTCGAGGTGGGGGTGTGGTTAGAGATGTAAACAATGTAAATATCAATGTTATTTACAAGGCGTTTTGTCCTGAGTTTCGCTGATTGTGTCATGCGTGAGGAGTTGGTGTATTTGTTTTGCTTGGAAAGCATGTCTACAGCTGGTAGTGAAGTAGAAGAGGTAGTGTCGTGGGAATGTATGTGTGTGTGTCGGTGCCATCTGAGTTAATAGCTGGTGCATCCTCATGTGATGAAGCAGGGCTAGTTTGAGTAGTTGTGCTAGAATTAATTGGCGTTAAATCAGGTTTTGCCTGCTTGGTCACTTTGATGTGGTTGACTTTAGGGGAATTTACTGGTGGTAATGCAGGGAAGAAATGATTAACACAAATAATGCCATGTTGAACAGGATAAATGATGATATTATATTGCCTCATCAATATTAAGCCTATGAGGATATCAGCAAGGAAATGGACATCAACTACGTAGGTGGTAACTGGAATAGCTGGGCATTCATCTTTGAAGCTAATGTCTAGAGAAGTTTTACCAATGATTGGGAAGGGTACACCATCTACATTGCAAAGGTTGACGTCAGGGGGTTCCAAAATGGTGACACGTTTTGTTTCAGTACGGAATCTTTGGGAACTGTGTAGTGTCATGATGTTAACTGGGGAGCCCGTGTCGAGAAATATTTTCATTTTGGTGTTACTAGACTTAGCATTGAAAGTTAAGGAATCTGAAGACATGTCTGGGATATCCAGGGTGTGTACCGGCAAGGTCCCAAATAAAATATCTTTGTATGGGGTGACTGTCCTGGGTGTGCACTGAGTCTTTGTATCCTGTAGTCATAAGGGAGATGTGTTACGTGAATGCCTTGCAGGAGATAGGTTACATGAATGTCTAGCGAGAAATGTGTACGTGGCTGTCTACCAGGAGATCTGTTACGTAACTGTCTAACAGATGTGGTACGTGAATGTCTGGCAGGAGAGCTATCCGGGGATTCTTGTCTATGGTGTTTCGTGCAAGTAAGACACGGCAATGATCAGTTGTGTGAAAGCATGTAGCATGATGCTTGCAGCATTGGTTCGGTTGTGACGGGTATCTGTGATAACAAGTGTTAACGAAGTGTCCTGGTTTGTGGCAGTATGTACAAAACAGTCTTGTTCTTGAAGGAGAGCGTTGTCGTGAATGATGTCGCGTGCGCGATGTATGTTGTGCACCTCGTATTATGTGAGGGGGCCGTGTTACCTGTGTTGTTGGTGCTATGGGTACCGACTGATTTGGTATCTGCGTGATAACCTGTTCTGTGTCAGATAATTTCCGTGAGAATTTGCCTAATGTGAAACCTGGTGAGACTATAATGGTTTTGGCTTTCTGGAGTGTGTCTGGGTGTAATTGTGAGAGAAGGCGAAAGTATACAATGAAGGAGACTACGTTATCCAATAAAATTGTGTTGTTTGAGACCCAGTATAAGCTTATGAGACTTTCTCTGAGTTCGCTTTTAAATGCTGAAGCTATTTTGACTGCTCTTTCTTTAGTGATGTGTGGACCATGATTGTACGTTTTTGCAAGAGAGTATAAGGGAGAAAGTGCTCCAAGTAGCTCAAAAGCCACAAATGACTTTTAAAAATGTTTTACAAATGTATCAAATGAATGTGTTTCCTCAAATAAGCCAGACTGAATGACGTCACCAGCTAAGGTTTTATTCTTGTCAATTTTTTATATTAAGATGGATATCTTTGTTTTGTTGTCTGTGGCATTCTTACGTAGTATTTCTGAGTGAACTTCAGTGAGGAAGGTGTGTACAGGAATGTTCCTGCCGTTAAAAAGTGGTTAACTTCTCTCGTCCTGAATGACTGTGGTGAGGTTTTGCTTTGTCATGGTGTTGCGAGTAGGAGTTGAATTGTCTGAAGAGTTGGAGGTAGAAGTGGGGGCATGGTTGGTGGAGACGTAACTTTGCTTCGTGTATAAGATCGATATGTCGAGTCAGAGAGGGCTTTGAACACGTTCATGTATTAAGAAAAATATGTGTGGAGACTGTTGCTCCTAGGTGGCACCAAGAACGGAAAAATATCTACTTACTCAATGTGATGTTGGACTATGGTGGTGATGGGGCTGCAATAGGGGCGCAGTGGGGGCGAGAAGAAATGGAAGGATGCACTGCTGGAAACGGGAATCAATTAGTAAGTGGTTGTGAGAAAGAGTTAGAATATATGCAACCAAGATGTAACTGGATTATAAGAGAATGAGATAAAGGTGAGAGATTCTTGCGCAGCTTAGATGCGGTGAGTGGTGGAGTGTTGGCTCATAGATATCGCGATGATCTCTGGCACGGAGAGATGACCGGGCGGAGCGTGATGAGGTGTCGGAGGAAGGGAAAGATGGTCCGACTCGTGCAGTGGTGGAGAATAGTAGTCCAACGTATCTCTGTTGTCGTGGTTGAGGCGGCGGGCGTCGTGGGTGGTGGAGAATTGCCTCTGGTGGAGATTTCCTTATAGGTGTTGGAAAATGTATCTCTATGTTGACGTGGTGGATTTTTCGTCGGGACTGAAGAATACGTTTGTATGTTGACGTGGTGGAGCGGCGGGCGTGGTAGTGGTGGAGAATGCCTCTGGTGGAGATTTCCCGTCGGGGCTGAAGGATACTTCTGTATGTTGACGTGATGTATGTTGACGTGATGGAGCGGTGGGTTGTGGGCGATGCAGCTAAGAGCGTCGGTGCTTTTGGCTCGTAAGTGGAATGCTGGAAGATGCTTTGAAGTAATTAGTGTTGCACTGCTGTTTCGATGTCCACGGTTGTAGAAGTTAGTGTGTAGACTCAAATTCCTCTGATGGTCACCAGAATGTAGGTGTAAGTTTTGTAGTCTTCGTTAGTCGTAGTCGTAGTGTTTGAGCTGCCCATCAGAATAAAGGTGTAATGTCGTCGTCCCACCGATGGCCACCAGAATGTAGGTTGTAGATTCGTCGTCCCATCGTTGCCTACCAGAATGTAAAATATGTTCTCTACATTTGAATTGGTGGTGAAGAAATCGCAGACGGAGTTCTTGGCTTTAATGTTCCAGTTGAGGATCTATCCTCTTCTCACTATTACATACACGGCAAACCATTAGGAAAGCTCGTGGGGTTACCAGACACATATTATATATAATGTTTACAAAGGTTGCCATGTGAGGAATATTTGGAAGTTGGATCGCTTTGGTCGAGACGTCGGTCGATCGGTTACATGTGGCTGACCTGAGGACACATCTGGGCTATTGTTCAAGAGAGTGCTCTTTACCTGAGCGCAGAGAATCTTTTATCATCAAAAGAGCGTAGTCAAGATAGGTCGGTTAGCTTGGTTAGAAGTCCCTAGGGAGAACTTGTCTCGTCGTTGGAACCACATCTTGTAGCATATTGTGTGTACGCGCGCGTGCACGCCAGTATCGAAGGGAGATACAGCTACAAAGATACGCAAGTCATCGAAGTGTTGCATATGGTGACTATAACATGGTGATGTTGCTGCTGCTGATGATGATTATGACGTGGATGATAATGTTGATGATGCTGATTCTGATGCTAATAATGTGGATGCTGCTGCTGCCGCTGCTGCTGCTGCTGATGATGTGGATGATAATTCTGATGCTGCTGAGGCTGATGCTGATGCTGCTGGGACTGTGCTGATGATGTGGGCGCTGATGCTGCTGCTGATGGTGATGACGTCGACGACGATGACGATGACGCTGACGATGACGCTGATGATGATGATGATGATGATGATGATGGTGATGATGATGATGATGATGATGATGATGATGATGATGATGATGATGATGATGATGATGATGATGATGATGATGATGATGATGATGATGATGATGATGATGATGATGTATCAAGGGGTAAATATGTCTAACTATATAAATGCAGCTGTGTTAGAAAAATAAAATATAACAAGATAATTTTGCTGCTGTTTTATACAGAAATAGATCAAGTACTCGCCAACTAAAGATATATTCATGGGTCAGTCAGACCTGGGTGTCTGTGATTCACGATTCTAATCAGCTGAGTTGCGGCTCTCTTGTGAAAGGATTTTATCCCACCACCACCCACATCTGAATGAAGTCGTCTGGCAAGCCCAGTACAAAATCTATGAAAATGATAATCTTGTGAAAAGGATGGCGGTCATTTCTAACTCTTACTGTCCCTTATTTCTACTGCTATGTATACACCACCTACATCACCACTATTTCCCACGCATTGTGAACGATGTCACAATCACCAACCAGACTCTCTGGCGCCTACCATATCCGCTCAAATCGCTGAGTCTACATTTTAGCAGCCGAGCGCACCTCCCCGGGCGTCCACACACGGACTCACGAACACACACACATAATGGATGCCATTAGACACGACCCACATAACACACGGAAACATTACATATTAACGAGCCACCCCCCTGGATATGTATATATTACGACTTGTACAAAAAATATAGTAGGTAATTAGTGGGTTGCCCCAGCCATGTGGGGCGACGGACTTTCAAGGTGGAATTATTAAACAAAAGGATAAAACGCACCTCAAAAATTTGCTGAGTTAGGCACTTCCGGCAACAAAAACCCGGCGCACAGCTCCAAGAGGGTCGGTCTGATAGACGTGCCCTGTGTAAAGTGGTGTACTGCAAACTCTGTGTAAAACCATGTATAATAGTGTACTGCAAACTCTGTGTAAAACGATGTATAATGCTATACTGGAAACTCTGTGCAAAGGTGTGTAGAAAAGTGTAGTGAACTCTCCTTAAGATTAATCAATAAAGTGAAGGAAACTCAAGATCGTATCTGTAATT
>NC_134790.1:54866731-54879231 GCF_046742065.1 Oratosquilla oratoria
TACATTCACACTTGTCCCCTTTTCCTTGTAAAGTGGAATTATACAGGCACTCCTTCTCTCTTAAACAAACATGAAATAACCTTACCAGCCAGTCCACCATCACTCTACCTCCTTTTTTCAGACATTCTACATAGCATCCATCCAACCCAGGTGCCTTACTTGCTCTAATCATCTTAACAGCTGCCTTCATTTCATTTTTATTTCTCCTCCATTTTCCTCACTCATCACGGTCATTTTCCTAGCACTTCCCACTGCAACTACCTTTCCCTCCCTATCCTCACTGCCTTCTCTCCCATTATTATCTCTCCATCTGCACCTTTTACCTTTTCTTCTCTACTTAATCCGTCTCCTCTTTCTCTCTTAATTTCTTTGCAAAAGATTTTTTTCATTACTTTCAATATATATATATATATATATATATATATATATATATATATATATATATATATATATATATATATATACAACACTGAATGAGTCCCAGTGATTAGAAATACATTTAACAACCACAATACACTTTCATTCTAAGCCATCAATATCGGGAGACTCAATGGAGGCCGACATGCAGAAAGTTAAATGCGGTACTGCCAAGCACTCGAACCCCACGACCACATGACAAGTGCTGTAGTAACTTGGTAAGTTACTACAGCACTTGTCATGTGATCGTCGGGTTCGAGTCCTTGGCAGTACCGCATTTCAATTTCTGCATGTTGGCTTCCATTGAGTCTCCCGATGTTGATGGCTTAGAATTAAAGTGCAGTGTGGTTGTTGAAATATATATATATATATATAAATATATATATATATATATATATATATATATATATATACTATTTATTATCATAATTATTATTTATTGAGGGGGGGAGTCATGTGAAGTGACGATTTTTTTTTTCTTACCTCCGTGGCACCACTTTTATTCCTCTTGATGGCTGGCGATAGGGTTCAATGTGAACCTCTGCGTGATGTTCATCTTGGTCACGGGCTGCTCACGCCTTCGTTACGAAGCTGATTACCACAATGGCACTTGAGATAGCTTGGTGGCAGACAGATAAATGGAAAAGTCCTGCCTCCAGGCTTGGAGATGGTTATATTCTATATGAGCTCTCTGCCCTCCCTTTGGTTCTCCCTGGGCAAAAATGAGAGCATTGTGGAGTGGATCTTGGGCGGATTTTCACCAAATGAATAAAACAACCTGACGACAGTCAAGAGAAACTGAAATATCAAATATATAAAACTGAAAGTGAGATGATGAGTATTGACGTCTAGAGATGTCTTTCCTGTTATGAATAAAATCGCCTGGCTGCAGCTCGAACAAACCCCAGAGGATTAATATGTTGATTCGAGGGTCATTCTGTTAAATCACTTGACACCACGTAATTCATTTTCCAAATGACGTTTGATAAAACATTTTGATATAATCGTCGGATTTCAGCGGGAGTCACGTCAATGTTAGTGCGTAATTAATAACCCATGAAGATAATTGTATCCAAGAGCCCATTTTCAGAGGATTGAAAGATCGAACCGGATTTAACCTCTTTGTGACGGTAGCGTGAAATGAAAAGGACTTAACCTCTTAGTCACTTTATCTATTTATTTATTTTTTATTTTATCATTTATTTATCTATTTATTTATTTATTTATTTACTTATTTATTTATTCATCTATTTATTTATTTATTTATTTATTTATTTATTTATTTATTTATTTATTTATTTATTTATTTATTTATTTATTTATTTATTTATTTATTTATTTATTTATCTATTTATTTACATTTTTGCGGTGGATAGGGGGGATGATCTGCACGACCTATCTGAGATCTTCCACCAAGTAAGGTATGACGACAAAGTGCGAAAAGTGAGAACCAGGGGTGGGCAACCATTGGCACGCATGTCAAATGTGGCATACCAACGACTTTTCTACAGTACGTGCAACCCATACTCACAAAAGAAAACAACGAAATAAACACACCAATTATGCCTTGAAGTGTCTCGTGTTACGGTAGGTGGGGCTTTTTTCTTTAAGAAGTTTGCCAACGTGCTCAGCCCACCTTCTTGATGATTTCTATTTATCTATTTATCTATTTATTTATCTATTTTTAGGAGAATACTCCCTGACGATCTCACTGGTGTGATGTTTCGTTTTGTGGAACCGCATACAGTTTTGATGGCATTGCAAAAACCGAGTGAGTCGTGTCTGTCAGCAAAGTCACTTCTCTAGGACCCTGGCTTGCCACCAGTTATTTTCCTTACTCTCTTCTGGGTTTCAGCCCGAAGGGTGCACCAGTTAATTCTTAGGGCTGCAGAGTGATAGTTTGAAATTATGGGGGCTAGAAAAGTATGGTGGCTAGAAAAGAGTATCTTGAGAGTTCTCACCGAACCAGTCACGATAACGTCGCCTTGTAAAACCAAGAGCATCAACAGGAGCTTGATGAATTATTACACTAAGGTTAACCCATTTGTCGTTTATATCAGAGTTTATGTTTTTTGGGTAGTGATTGGGGGTTGTGTTTAGGTGCTGTACAACTGTTTGCGGAGGTTTTTGATGTTCTTAGGTTCTTTAAGGGCTTCACAATTTAGTTTCTTGTTTGAGACTCTGATGGGGTAAAATGGGCGTATCTGGATTCTTATTTTGGATCTTATAAGTCGATGGAAGGTGAAGGATTCTACTTCTATCATTACCCAAGTCAGGAACACGTCCGTACAGTTTCGCTGCTGTATAATGACATAGTCAGGAAGATGGCAATGCTTGGATCTGAGGTGCATCGACGATGTCTTGTATTTGTTCTTATGTTGAAAGTGTTCGTGATGCCCTGAGCATAATAATAAAAGTCCGAAACCGTTGCTGTTAAGGTTTCCTATGCCATGTCTGCCAAGCACGTTCCTCCAAGTCTCACTGTTTGATCGAACTCTGGCATTGAAGTCTCTAAGGAGTATAGTTTTGTCATATGGCGAGAATTTGAGGAGAACTAGATCCAGTGACTCGTAGATATCACCCATTTTTTATTCTTCAGTATTGAGGGTAGGCATAGTCATCTGATAAATGTTGCATAATGTCCCTTAGTGAGAATTATGCGTCTTTCACTTAAGCCGGTTGGGTGTCCGGGGATCTTTTGGAGTAGTGTATTACTAATTGCAAAACCAATGCCATGTAGCCGTCAAAAATCTCCAGAATAACCTTTCCAGAAGAAGGTGTATCCTTCGCCGGTTTCTATCTGTAAGTCGCCATCAGAAAGGTACGTCTCACTGAATACAGCTATTTCAGTGTTGTAGAACTTTACAAAAGCGGAGCATACCGACAGGAGACCTTTTGATCCATATCTAGGTCGGATGCGAAAAAAAAATCATATTAATAATAAAATAATAAATAAAAACTATAATAATGTAAATAACAAATAAAATACATAAATAAATGCATAGGTATAGTTAAATAATAAACAAGCAGGTAAATAGTAAATAATAATAAATTGACATATAACTAATAATAAATGAAAATCAGACAGACAAAAGATAACAAAACAAAAACAAATAATATAAGATAAATTATAAGCATTACAGCATCTTACTTAGGTATTTATCTAAATGATTCTTAAAGCTTCGAACTGAACTACATTGCACTACCTGTGCAGGAAGTTTATTCCATTCATTAACTACACGGTTGGCAAAGTTGTTTCTACCCACTTCCAAATTGAATCTATTTCCGGACAGTTTGAGACCATTGTTTCTTGTCTGATTCTCATTCAATGTGAAAATTTTGTCACTTTTGATATTGTCAATTCCCTTTAAAATCTTAAAGACCTGTATCAAGTTACCTCTGAGTCTACGCTTTTTTAGGGAAAACAGATTCATGTGTTTTAGTCGATTTTCGTATGATTTATTTTTGATATTTGGAATCAGTTTTGTGGCTCGCCGTTGTACTTTTTCCAATCTTTCAATGTTTTTAATGAGATTCGGTGACCATACAGAAACAGCATATTCCAAATGTGGACGAACTAACGATTTATATAGTTTGTTAATGAGTGATGGACTTTTGAAATCAAAAGATAGCGCAATCAGTCCTAGAATCTTATTTGCTTTTTCAGAGGCTGAAATACACTGCTTGGATGATTTGAGGTCGTTACTGATAATTACGCTGAGATCTTTTTCACTATCCACTTTTGTTAACGAATTTCCGAATAACTTGTAATCGTACTTACTGTTATTTTTACCTATGTGGATTACCTTGCATTTACTTGTGTTAAATTTCATTAGCCACTTTTCAGACCATTGCTGTAATTGATCTAAATATTCTTGAATATGTAATTGGTTTGAGTGATCATTTGCCACTCCGCACAGTTTTGTATCATCAGCAAATTTGGAAACAGTAGATTTTAGTCCATGGTCTATATCATTTATATATACTATGAATAGAAGTGGCCCAAGAAAGGAACCCTGAGGAACGCCACTTGTAACATTTTTCCATCTAGAAGTTTTTCCATTTAAAACAACTCTCTGTTTTCGACCATTCAACCAATTACTAGTCCAACTTAATAGGCTACCACTTATTCCGTGTAAAGCTAATTTAGTAAGTAGTCTTTCGTGTGGGACGGTATCAAAAGCTTTTGCAAAGTCTAGATATACTAAATCTATATTGTTTCTTTTGTCATAATTCGAGATAACTGTGTTGTAGAATTCGAGTAAGTTAGTCACGCAAGAACGTTTCCGTCTGAAACCATGCTGGCTATCATTTATCAAACGGTTACTTTCTAAATGATGTTCGATAGCATCTCTGATGATAGTTTCCATTATTTTCCTACGATTGAAGTCAAACTTATAGGCCTATAGTTATTTGGTTTCTTTTTGTCACCTTTTTTGAATATGGGAGTAACGTTAGCTAGCTTCCATTCTATTGGGACATCTCCGGAAATGATGGATTTCTTGAAAATAATTTCTAATGGAACAACAATCTCATTTTCATTTCCTTTAAGATTCTTGGATGCCAACCGTCAGGCCCTGGTGTTTTATTAACTTTGAGTTTGTCTATACACCTATTAATTTTTTCTGTAAGCTGAAGCTCCTGACGTAGTCCTATGAACTGAGCTTGACTGAAATCGGGTATTTTAGAAACACAAGTATCTATTCTAAAATTGTTTAGGAGTTTGAATCTAACTAAGTTGTGATCGCTATTTGCAACAGATTCACCGACTTCTACATCAGTTACCATGCTTTCGCGGCTAGTGATCAAAAGATCGAGTAAGTTTCCATATCTTGTGGGCTCTTTTACATGCTGAATTAAGTAATTGTCACCAAGAAAATCAATCAAGCGACTACCTATATGGCCATGTTCAAGGGTCATCCAATCAATGTCAGTAAAATTGAAATCACCCATTATCAATAAATCCCGGTTGCAGAAACTAGACAGTTCTTGAAATAACAGTTTGTCGTCTGCTAATGATAATGTCTTTGGCCTATATATTACACCTATATTCATTTTTTGTCCATTTGTTTGGGTTAACTCAACCCACAAACTATCATATGCATCCTGTTTCACTTTCTCTAAAACACAAGCATGAACATTATTTTTAACGTACAATAGAACACCCCCACCTTTCTTGTGGTTTCTATCCTGATGAAAGTGTTTAAATCCCGCAATATTAAATTCAGCTTCGAACTCTGTACCATTTAACCATGTCTCAGTTATTCCTATCATATCGAGATATTCGCTTTTGACATACGCCTGTATTTCTTGAAATTTTTCCCCGCAATATTAAATTCAGCTTCGAACTCTGTACCATTTGTGCAAGACGGTCTCTTTGAGATGTTGCAAACTGAGTGTTCTTACTTTTTCTTTGATTCATGTCCAATAATGCGATAGGGTCCAGAGAATCAAGGGAGAGCTTTGAGATGGGGGTGTGGTTAAGGGTGTAAACAATGTCTCCAATTTCAAAGTTACAAGTTCAGGCTGATTTGTTATGCAAACGGACCATTTCGTCCTTAGATGAAGGGTATTATATATTCTTTTGAAAATATTATTGAAATTTGCTACTTTGAACTTTACAAAATCATTGAAGTTGTAAATGGGAAGGTAATTCTGAAAGAAGATCGTACGGGAGCCTTTTGTCTGAGCCAAGAAAGGACAAAATAGGGTGACTCCGATATTGAATTATTAATGGAACTGTTAATACAAGCGTGAATCATTAGGACATGTTCATCCCAACAAGATCAGAAGCAAGGTGTCTAAGAACATTTAGAATATTTTTATTCTGGCTTTCAACTAAGCCATTAGAACTAGGGTGATAAGTATTAGTGTTACATTTCTTGATTTGAAAATAATCACAAATGTGCGAAAGAATCTCATTGTTGAACTCAGTCCCGTTGTCAGAAATCAGAGTTTGGATGTAGTAAAGGGGCATATGAGTTTGTCAGTAATTGTCTTTGCTACGTGTTGTGTTGTCTTTTCTGGTAGGGGAGAAAGAATACAAAATCGTAAAAAATTGTTTCCAGTATGTGTAAGTAGTAACTTGAGAAGATCAAGAGCAACTGTGTCGAATGGTTTAGGTGTAGCGGAAGTTAGAATTGGAACATGACCGCTAATATGACCTCTGTGATTCGCGCAAGAGTGGTAAGCGTCGACGTACGCGTGTGTATACTTCCTCATGGTTGACCAGAAATAGTGCAATTTGGCTTGTGTAACGCATTTCTCCTTGCCAGGGTGTGCAGCAATAGGTGAATCGTGTATAAGTTTTAAAGCTTCTGGAATGAGGGACTACAAGTTGAAACACTAATTTGTTGGGTTCATGTTTGTTCGTTAGTGTTGTTTTGTGATACAGAATGTCATCCACTAACGTGCAATTGTCGAGATCAGGAGAAAAGTTTTCTGTGTCAATTGTGTCTGCAGATTCGAGGAAGTATATGCCACGTTTCCAAAGAGGGTCTAATCTCTGCGCTGTGGCTACGCGCAGTTGAATAAGAATTACTGATCTTGGATTCTGAGCGAAGGTCGCAATATGGCGACCAAGAGCATCTGCATATAAGTTCGCTTTTCCTTGAACAAAATGAAAAGTGGGCATGAACTCTTGCATGATAAGGAACCAGTGGGCAAATTTTTCTGATTTTTTTTTCCCTTTGAAGAGGTAAAAGATTGGTTGATGGTCTGTATATATGTGTATTTCGTAACCAAGGATCTCTTCGAAATGCTTAGGTGCGTATATAACTGCTAAAGCTTCTATGTCTGTGACTGAGTAATTTTGCTCGTTTTTGTTAAGTGTGCGAATTGCATAGGCAGTTGGCCTAAATATTTCGCCTTAGTGTTGTATGAGGACTGCGCTAAGTCCTATGTAGGGCGCATCAGTGTAGATTGTGAAAGGAAGCTTGTGGTTTGGGAAGACAAGGACAGGTGCTGTGGTTAAGGCTTTCTTTAAGTCATTAAATACCTTTTCCTGGTCAGGTGTCCAAATGAAAGGTGTGCCCTTCTTAAGTAATGAAGTTAATGGTGCTGCTATACTAAAACGTTGAATGTAACGTCTGTAAAACCCTGACAGACCAAGGAATTAACGTATATGTTCAACAGAAGTAGGGAGTGGAAAATCAATGATTGCCTTGACGTTATTCTGCGAGGTAAAATTTCCTTGTGAATTAAGGACATACCCTAGGGAGATTATTTCTTTCTGAAGGAAAGAGCACTTCTTAAGCTTGTGTTAGTTGTGTAGATGTTCGCTAACAGGTTTGGAAGTGCATCAAGGTACATGAACACTGAATGACCTATGAGACCTATAAGTACTGTGTGTATGAGTCGTGTGAATACTGAAGGAGCTGAAATGAGACCCACGGCTGTAAGGGGTCCTCTGGAGCAAGGGGAATCTGGAAATATCCCGACAAAAGGTCCAAGGTCGTGAACACTACGTTGTTTTCACCGACAGATTGGAAAATATCTTACAATACAAAGATGGGATGTCTGTCTGGCATGATTGGTTTGAATATCTAAAGTCTACTACAGGGGGCAAGGATTTTTCTTGTTTAGGGACAACAAAGAGGGAAAAATTCAATTCGCTGATGGATAGATTGATAATGTCCTGCGTAATAATGTCTTGGGTGAGGTTATCTATATTCATTCGTTTACTGTGTGGCATTCTGTATCCAGGAATGTAAAGTGGTTTTGAGTTCTCACGAAAGGGTATATGATTCTGAATATGATTAGTGACTCATAGGGGTTCACCTGGAGTGGCAATGATATACCTGCTTGCGCATCAAGGAAGTCTATGGGGTTGAAATGTGATGCATCAATGGGTTCCTGTGCCATAGGCGTCGGGAAGTGTGGCACAAACTTGAGAAATAGAGAGTTTGTCATATACGACTTGGATGCGTGAAAGATGTACTTGAAATCGCAAAGGTTTGTACTAACTGTGATAGGGGCACGTTAGTGTTATTGGCAGCTAAAATGCAAGCATGACCTTAGACGTAAAACTGATGGCTGAAAGCAGGGAAATGCCATTGGTAAGGCAAGTTTCTTGAATCTTCTGGGGATGACGCATTCATTTTTAATGGCTAACATGTGACAATCCCCCGTTTGAATCCCTTTTCAATATCGCAGTCACTCCATCTATAGTTTCTCTTAATGAAATCTGTGAACCCCCTTGTGTTAATACTAGTATCAAACTTAAGACATGGCGATAGAGCTTGAATTTCAGTATTTTATAATCTTCTATTTGAAAGATTTGTTATTATTTCACACCTTCCAATTTTATTCCAATCTCTGTTGTCACATAGATTGTTTAATTTTCGCTCTAGTCTTTCACTTTATGATGTCTTTTCTTTTTCTAATTTCTAAATTAGGTGTGATGGTAATTGCACTTCAAATCTACAAGTACATTTAAGAATTGGTGGGCATATGTCTGACGGGCAAATGTCCGGTGACCAAATATCAGGTATCGGTCTTCCGTTATTATGGACCTTTTTCCATATAATAAATCTAGGCTTAGACAAAGACGTAGGAATCACCAATGCAGATAAAGGAGGTGGTATCGTGATCCTATCAAAAGAGGACTATATCAGTAAAATGTTGGAACTCTTAGATGACGACAATACTTATCACAAAAACAACGAGTGAAGCAGATAAATTCAAAATACATGCCAGAAAAATTCTTAATAAAACTGAAGAGGGAAAGAAATTAATGGGACTTTTGGAGTAAGACCTCAATCCTCCCAGGATGCGCGGTATACCAAAAAAATCACAAACCTAACGCTCCAATGCGACTCATAACTTCAGGGGTTGGCAGTCCACCCCACAGACTAGCGAAATATCTAGCCAAACCGTCATCACAGGCAATGGGGTCGATCAGTAATACACGTTTGAAAAATTATAACGATCTTTTGACAAGACTAAAGGATTTAGATTTCACGGCGAAAAAATTAGTAAGCTATGATGTTAAGGCGTTATTTACAAATGTTTCCACTGACGGTGCGTTAGAGGCAGCAAAGAGAGTGATAAGAAATATGAACGATACTGACCTACCCGTAAGAAAACAAGATTATATAGAATTGATAGATTTATGTGTAAATTTTGGTGCGTTTACTTTTAATGGTGACGAGTATGAACAACACAGATGTCTCGCTATGGGTAGTCCTTTAAGTGAAGTGATGGTCTCTCTATATATGGAGTTATTGGAAAAAGAAAATTTGATCAGAATTAATGGTAGGGGATCACAGTGGTTTAGATATGTAAACGACGTCCTAGCTATCATCCCCGAAAACACCAATGTAAATAATAAAGTGAGAATGCTTAACGCGGTCAACAGCGACATTCAGTTCACCGTAGAAGAGGAACAAAATGGACAATTGCCCTTCCTAGATACATTAATACGACGAGTAGTAAAAACTGTGACTTTCTCAGTATACAGAAAGGAAACAAACAAAGAGGATTTAGTACATTACTTCTCCGCACATGATGATAGGACAAAGAGTGGTATAGTAATGGGCTTTTTTCTCAGGGCACTACTAATCTGTTGCAAAGGATACCTAGAAGACGAATTTGATTATATTATGAAAACCTTTGACAAACTTGGATATCCAGAGGGAATTTTGTGGAGAACGAAAATAAAAGCAATAAATATTTATAATCGTGGAAAGAAAGAGAGAAATGATAAAAATAATACCAATTTTGTATCAGTACTTGGCTCAGAAACGTCAACAATAATAGACAAATATTAAAAAAAAAAACAGGTATAAACATAGCTAAAATAACTAATAAGAGGATAGGTGATTTGATAAAGACTTCCGAAAAGAGAACCAATTCCGAACACAGCGTCTTATACAAAATCCCGTGCAATAGTTGCTCAATGGCATATTATGGCGAGTCATCAAGGGGATTAGAAAAAAAGAATTTATGAACATACAAACGACATAAAAGCATATAGGAAATCTAACTCTTTAGTAGTTCATGCGGAAAAATTCGATCATTTACCAAACTGGAGAGGAAATGAAGTGCTACATAAAGGTTTTGATAAATTCACTCGAAGAATTGTAGAATCAGCATATATTTCAACTAATAATTCATCGAACCATCAAGGAGGGTTTATCAATTTAGCTAAACAAACTAGTATTTTAATTCTAGAACACGCAAGAAAAACGACCTTTCCCAAGTGTCTGAAAAGATAATTAAGTTTAGTACTTAAACTTCAATTATAGTTTTCCGTACACTCTCTGCAGAAGCTCTACGCGAACGAAAAGTTAGAGTGTTTAGGGTTCCGAGCCTTCCCCTGTGTTTATGTTCTCCATCATCCAAATAATTTGTCTAATATACTTATCAATATATATATATATAGACCTGTAGATATATATATATATATGTATATATATATATATATACATATATATATATATATATATATATCTATATATACATATAGATATATGTATATATATATATATATGTATGAGTGGAAGAGTGGTGAGATAAACACAGGGAACCTTTAGGTATTTATTGTGACGTTTCCTCCTTGCCAGAACTTCTTCAGAGTATATGCAGCTTCAAACAATTCACACCCTATATACCCGCCGAAGCTCTCCGCGTTCCGCCATGATCGACCTGACCTCTCGTCCTCCTCCGCTCTGCCTCACGAAATATCAAACAGCACGCCGTTTTTGTTAGCTTAATAAACTCATCGCGGTGGTTGTTGTTTGGATGGGAAGCGATGTAAGCTGTTTCAGTTATTTTTCTTCTTGTCTTAGGAAGTCCTTTCTGCAACACCTCTATTTTGTCCCAGTCTGGTAAGTGACCATGAGTATCTACATGAACTACTTGCGAGCTTGATACCTCGGTGTACCTTGACGTCATTCCTGTGCTCAACTGTCCGCTTTTTAATACCTCTGCTGGTTTCCCCGTAGTAGCTCATAGGACAGTTTCCACACGGTATCTTGTAGACGATACTATTTTCTTCTCCGTTGGCCACGACTTTGTTCTGGTTCTTAACAATGTCTTCTATTTTTGCTCCCGTGTTGATCGCAATCTTAACACCGGCTCTAGTGAGCAACTGTCGCAACCTGCCTGAGTGGCTCGAGTTTGGCGCGGACAAATACTCCCTGCTATAATTTTCAGTCACGTCTCCTCTGTTCCTTATGCTTCTTTCTGCTATCTTGGACAGAGTATTTTAGAGAATTGTTAAATGTGAAGGAGGATAGGGTGGGCAAGATAGTTGCAGTGGGAAGCGCTAAGAAAATCGTACTGGTGAATGAGGAAAATAGAGGAGAAATAAGGAAAAATGAGGTGAAAACAGATATAAAAATGATGAGAGCATATAGGCACAGTACAATGATGGTGGACTGGTTGGTGAGGTTGTTTAATGTGTGTCTAAAAGAGGGTAGAGTGCCGGAGGACTGGAGGAGTGCCTATATAGCTCCGCCTTACAAGGGAAAAGGGAACAAGTGTGAGTGTAGTAGTTTCAGAGGGATTAGTTTATTGAGTGTAGTTGCGAAGGCTTATGGGAGGGTATTGATTGAAAGGATTAGGAGAGTAACCGAGGGAGTAATTGGTGAGGAACAGTGTGGGTTTAGGGCAGGTAGGGTTGCGTGGATCAGATTTTTGTGGTAAGACGGATATGGGAGAAAGCTATAGGAAAAGGTAAGGATTTTTTTTTTTTTTGGCCTTTATGGACTTGGAAAAGGCTTATGGGTAGACCTGAGGGGGCGACCAAAATGAGGTGGATGGATGTGGTAAAAGGGACATTGGGAAAGAGGGGAAATTCTGTTGAGGAAGGAAGGGAGAGGACAGAAGATGGGATGAGTGGAGAATTGCTGTGTATGGATGATCTGTGATACATGGAAGGGTGTGGGTGGGGGTGGGGGTGAGGGAGAATGTGTGAATAATATTTTGACGCAGCTCGAAGGGATTTTTCTCCCTTTTCTTTTTCAGCGTGAGGGGACAGAGAGGGGGGTCGCCGATTTAATGAAGCGGCCTTGTTGTGGGTGTGCTGTGTCTTGCTACATTGCTTCTGACCCATGGCAATGGTCGAGATGCAGGGATGA
>NC_134790.1:54886731-54909231 GCF_046742065.1 Oratosquilla oratoria
ATAAATTGTTGCCATTTTTCTGTTTGCTTACTATTTGTCATTATCTATATATTTTCCCCCGCATCCGACCTGGTTATGGACCAAAAGGTCTACTGTTGACATGCTCTTCCTTTGTAATATATATATATATATATATATATATATATATATATATATATATATATATATATATGTGTGTGTGTGTGTGTGTGTGTGTGTGTGTGTGTGTGTGTGTGTGTGTGTGTGTGTGTGTGTGTGTGTGTGTGTGTGTGTGTGTGTGTGTGTGTGTGCAGAAAAAACACTGGGAAATAAGAAGCTTAGTCCGAACGGTTTCGTCTATGAGACATTATCAAGGAATACATGTATTCCTTGATAATGTCTTAAATAGACGAAAACGTTCGGACTAAGCTTCTTATTTTCCAGTGTTTTTTTCTGCATATTATTTTCACGTGTGCCTTGTGAATTACTGCAATACACACACACACACACACACACACACACACACACACACACACACACACACACACACACACACACACACACACACACACACACACACACACACACACACACACACACACACACACACACACACACACACACACACACATATATATATATATATATATATGTATATATATTTCAGGTGAAAAATGTAATCCCACATTTGCCAATCACATGAAAACCACTGTTGGAGCAAAAGAGACTGGAGACAGGGAATCTATAAGATATAGATTCTCTGTCTCCAGACTTTTTTGCTCCAACAGTGGTTTTCACGTGATATATATATATATATATATAATTACAACCCTAGGAATGAAAATCTCTGTACCATTAAAAAGCCAGCTGGGTTTTTGCAAGTCTTATCTTTTTAAGCCATCTTTCTGCCCCCACTAGTATCTCTCTGTTACATGTTCCAACTTGCAAAGCCACGCTCCCTTCTTCTGACTATAAACAGGCAGAGCTTAAATTCATAAGCCTCTTTCATTCTGATCCTGCCTACAGGGTACACCCCCCTTCCCCCTCCTGTCTCCACTGTGCTGTCCTGTAACCCGTTTTCGTTGCTACATTTGGAGAGAAGGTATCATATTCTCTCTACCTTAATTCTTATAAATAAAACTTATTATCTCGCTTTTGTTACCAGTCTTTGAAAAAAAAATCTTATCTATTTATTCTTAATGATCTCTCTCTCTCTCAAAAAAAAAAAAAAATAGTATCTCTACAACTGTCTCTCTCACTTGTCTTTTTTTTTAATTACATCCTGTGGCACCTGGAATATCCCTAGCTGAGCGAAAATGGTTCCAAGTTGCATTCACAGGTCCAAGCAGTTATTCAAAAACCTCTCACTTCTAATATACACCACGGGGCTGTAATATGGTTGCTTGCTGACCGGTATTCCAATTTGATGAATCTAATCAAATTGACCGTCATGAATAGATAGACCAAAGACAAGTATGATACTCAACATAGCTTAAAAAAGCTTTTTCAAGGAAGTACAGAGTAAAAGTCTGGGAACTCTGATGCCTCTTGCCAAATGAACGCAGTAGTATACTCCGTGATTTCTACGGGAAAAGAAAAACAGACTGTTAAGGTAAGATGAGTTTTTGGTGTTAGGGAAAACGGACTTTAGGTTTGAGTGAACAGAAGAAAGGAAGAGACCCCAGAGGACATCTATTGATGCCCTTTATCCATTAAATTCCATCGAAGAGCCCTTAAATTGTGCTTCACTAAAAAAAGTACCCTTGACCTCGTCCCCCTCATTAGTACTATTTAACTATGACCCACCATAAAACTTACTTGCTGTAGCTTTCCCAGCCGATATGACTCAAAATCAGTACTTATTAATAACTGACGTAGATTCAGCTTCAAGTACCCCACATAGTACAAGTCGTTTTTGACAATATTTCTGGACTTTCGATAAATAATCTCTTATGCGGTTAACCCAAGTCTATGGTAAGGTTTTATGAGCACCAGAGGTATTCAAACACCCTTTGAAATAGAAAAAAAAATCAACCGTAGATAAGATCCACCTTATCTCGTGTTCTCTCTTTAACCGAAGAGGTGAACGGAAACTTTCCTATTAATTTGTGAGCTCCAAGGTTTGGTAAATATTCACTAGGGAGTGAAATACCAATTTTAAACAATTCAAAACCCATTTCATTTATAATATTGAGTTTTCCATCGAGGAATTCGCAAAAAACTAAAAACTAAAAAAAAAAAAAAAAAAAAAAAACTAAACAGACGTGGATGCTCATTGCCCTACACTATCAGATAGCAGTTTTTTTCCAAACTTTCTAAAGACAATCTCAAATATGTAGTAGTTAAAGAACTTATTGAACAAGACGTGCTAGACGTAGATACATATTAAATAATCCCTCAAGCCATTACTGGTGAAAACGAGAAAGATGAAGACGTAGAGCCTCCTCACTGTTCTGGTGTAATTCCTAAAGCTACCCCAAATCGAACGGTGATCAATCTAGAGTTAGAAAAAAAAAAAAAAAACAGAACAGGAAAAAAAAATTAGAATAAGAGAGAGAAAAAATGAGACATGAGCATGAGGTGAAAGGACGTGAAAGAGAATATGAAAGAGAGGAGAGAGAGCTTGTGTATTTACGTAAGTTAGAATCAATAAACCATGAAAAGGATGCTAAAGGTTCATTACAGTTCCATAAAGATATCCATTTAGTTCCAACTTTCAATGAGTCAAATCCCAAATACTTTTTTTAGACAATTTGAACGATTAACTCAACATAGGAAATGGCCTGAAGAAAAATGGACGTGGCTTATCTAATCTAAGCTAACTGATACAGCCGCTAGATTTTTCAATACTATTGAGGAATATACCTCCTACTCTTTAGTGAAAGAAAGTATATTAAAAGCGTATCACCACCCATGTAGCTTACAGAAAAAAAAGAAAAATAAGAATTTAGTAACGTCTCCCTTCGACATTTACGTAGAATTTGCTTCTAAAAAGCTATAGCTTTTTAAGCAATGTTTATCTTCCCATAATCCAGTCAAATTAGGAAAAAGAAATAAAAGAAATTATAACAAGCTGAAAATTGGAGAATGACTTCTTTAGACACTTAGAAATAACATATCAAAAGTCCCCATCGGTTCACCCTGAGCTTCGTCAGCCATATTGAAAATGGCCGCTAAATTTCAGTTTTTCGCTATTTCCGTGAAAACGGTTAATCTGACAAAAAAAAAAAAAAAAAAAAAAAATCTTATAAATTATTATTCAAAATTAAATTTTCTACAAAACATAACATATGCATATTTTTGCTATGAGCGGTCATTTTAAAAATATTCACAATTTTTTAACCATGTTCAATTCTGTGCTGATGCTGACGTGATTTTGTTCACTTCCTATAGGTTCGGTATCACTGACATTTGCTCATCTTTTTTAGCTTTATATGATTTTCCTAGAAGGTTTATCTATATATTGGTTTTCATTTTAGAATGTGGTTAAAAAATGGAGGGAACCACAGATCAAAATGAATTATGCCTACTTTGTGAAGAATGCTTAATAGTAGGTGAAATTGTCCGTGTTAAGAAAGGTATGTCGAGACTTGTTGAAGGAAGTAAGAAAAGAGATGATAAATGGCAAAAGTGGGTTTATTTATCAGCTGTTCAAGTACATATAAAGTACAGAAATGACTATACTAGAGAAAAGAGTATTATAGCTGCTAATGGAAAAGGTGTCACCTATTAAACACAAACTAAGATCAAAAGAAACTGATTTTGATTTCAAGAAAAAGTTTTTTATTTTATTTTGAAGAGTGCTGTGAAAAAGAGGAAAAGAAAAGACTCTCCATAGACGATAGGTAGTTAGTGGTGTGATGACCTTAGACTGGAAAAAAATGTGTTTGATAAAGCTAACGATCGTAATGATGACTGGGGTAAAAAAGTAAAAGCAATTGTAGTTGGTGTCTAGTGTTTAGTTGCAGAAGCTAGGTACCATAGATCATGTAGCGCCAAGATTTTTTTTTTCTATGAGAAAGCAGCACTTAAACCAATCAGGCAAATGTGGATATTGTAACTGGCTTGGAGAAAGTTTGTTCATACATGGAAGAGAGTGACGACTGTCAATTTTCTTTGGAGAAATTGTTAGATGTGATGCATCATAGATAATTCTGCAAGATAAGTGCAAGCTACCTGAAACCCAAATTACAGGAATAGTATGGAAGTGATGTAATCATAACCACCATCCAAAAAAGACACCCATAGTATGTTTTCGCAAATCAGGAGATAAATTACTATGTAAATCATGGTATAATTAAAGACTGCATAGTGAGGAAGAAGAGCGATTGAGGATTGTTAGAAATGCAGTAGCTGTTATTAAGGAGTACATAAAATCAGAGGTATACAACTCCTGCAACTATCCTTCTCCCGAAGTACTCTTTAATGATGTTGAAAACAACATACCTGATTCCCATCATGTTTTGTTAGATGAATTAATTGTAAAAGGAGGAATGGGAGATATTGACAACACACACAAGGTATGCACTGCCATAGCTCATTCAGTCCTACAAGCAGTGCACCCAAGGACATATGTCTATCCTATTCTACTCGGAGTAGTTGTTTACGTACACAGGAAATTTGAATCCAGACTTCTGGTGCATATTTGACATAAACTGGGCTTCTCTACAAGGTATAATGGAGCACAACTGTTTGAAGCTTCTTCCGTGAAATCTAACCCCTCTTACTGTTTTTTGTTGGTGATTTCATGCAGTTTGTTTTTTATGTCACCACAAACTTACCACCCGCACCTGAGAAATTACTTATATGTGTCTTGTCGAGGGGTTTCCTGCTTAAACTATACTATCTAATCCGAGGAAGAAATAATGGATGAATTAGAGATTCCCTCATGTGATACAGATGACAGTGACACTGAAGATTTAAAGAATCTATTGAGGATAACCAACATATAACGGACCATGAAACAGAAGATGAGAAACAAGAAGAAATTAGCTGTGGAGATCTTGGTGATTCAGGTACAGAGGAATTAACTGTTTTACCATCTACTTCTACTGCAGTGGACCGTCCAAAGAAATGGTCAATAAGATCACACTTTAGTGTAAGAAATTAAACATACGACAGAGAAAAGAGATGAAATATTTGTGGATTAGGCCTCAAGTGGATACCAAATAAAAAAAGAGATAAAAAAAAAGTGTGGTGTGGAAAAAGTACCAATATTATATATTGCATTCGCAAAAATTTGATATATCTATCAAACTATCACTTGTACAATAAAAATTCACATAACAATTTTTGTAGAGAATTATATGAGCTATTATAATGTACTTAATAGTAATTTTCATCAAACTAAGTTTTTATAAAAAAAAAAAAAAATGAAAAACTGAAATCTGGCGGCCATTTTTCAAGGAGGACGAAGCCCATAGTGGATCGATGGGGACTTTTGGTATGTTATTTGATATGTTATTTTGATATGTTATGTCTAAAGAAGTCATGTGCAAGTTTTCAGCTTGTTATATTTTTCATTTATTTGACTAAAATTACTATGAGTGGACCATCAGGGGGTAGAATACTTTAACCAACTAGTTGATCTCATGGCATACGAAATGTTTAACAGGTGCATTCCATTCCCTATAATGCCGTATCTCAGCGATAAGGATGTCTTTAATCTTAATGAGGCGGCCTTATTGGCTGATCAGTTCGCAGTAGTACACAAAATGGGTACTCAACGGGAAAAGCCAAAGCCAATTGTAAAATCATCAGTACGATCCCTTGGCACTCCTGATGATAAACTGGTGGGAAAACCCAATAATGTTTCATGTGGATATTGTAAGCGTACTGGACATCGCATTACCAAATGTCCGGAACCAAGGTGTACCACGTCTCACTACACGGGGAAGACCCAAAATTTTGATAGGTCTTCGGTAAAGCTAGGTGGCGGAGCAAAAGCCTAAAATCCTCCAAAACCCATGAGTCATATTGTACCACAACCCTCTGCGTCTGGTGATCTTTTTAAAATGTTCAAATCCTCTAGTGAAGCAGCTATAACCCAAAAAGGTCCGTTCTACCCAATAACCATGCTGAGGGACACTGGCTCTGCTTAATCCATTTTATTTAAAGATGCCCTACCTGGAGTTGAAAAGAGGAGTACTAGAGATAAGATCTAAATAGAAGATCTGTCCACAGCCCAGTCCACAAATCTAGCTAAGCTATTAAATAAATATTGTCAATAAGGAAGTAACAACTGGCCTCAGAGAAAAGTCAATGCCAATTACTGGAGTTGATCTCATCCTAGGTAATTACATTGCAGGTTCATTAGTATCCCCCTTAGATATAGTCAAAACCCCTTGTGACAAAAGTCCTACAATTGTAGAAGATCACATACATCCTGAAATTTTCCCCCTATGTGCAGTAACTCGTTCCAAATCAGTTCCCTTAAACGAAACTGCACCTGATATTTTTTATCTATCTACACAAATCATGTCACCTTCTAACCTCATCAAAGCTCAACAATCAGACCCTACTTTAAAACACTTCCATAGATTAGCAGAAGATTCTAAGGATAAAGTGGACAAATTCCCTGGATTCTATTACCAACAAAATATTCTCAAAAAAGAGGAATGATTGGAGGCAACAGGGCCTACCGACTAAAATTGTGAGTGACTAATCATATGTAACGAAACAGTAGGAAATAAAGACAAAGGCGAAAGAGAGAGTGGAAAGGGTGTTGGCGAAAGTGGTGGCAGCAGTCTGATGAAACCCAATGCTACTAAAAAAAAAAAAAAAAAATGGTGCAGCATAGAACTTAGTGTAAGATACGGCTACGTATGTGAAGAGACTGTTGCAACTTAGACCTTAATGCAAGATACGGCAACGTGTTTGAAGAGACTGGTGCAACATATAATTCACCGAGACAACTGCAAGTAACAATACAGGACCTCAAAGTGCACACAAACCACGCAGCGCACGTTGGTACGAGGGACGACTACGAGGACGAGCTAGTAAACGAGGACGCAAAGACGAGGTTGATGAATTACGTGTAAGGGACAACCACAATAGAGGCAGTTGATTTAAATCGACATTAACAACTAAAGGTATGGCCACGGAAGTTCCCCGTCATGAGGTTGTCACCTCATTTAATAATATTCCAAAGTTTTCGGGGGAATAAAATACCGCGGGGGCTAATAGGTTCCTTGGTTTAATTGATACACTGATAGTGAAAAAATACATCATATGATAAAAGAAATATGAATTAAAAATATATACATAGATCCTGGAAGATATAAACAAATATGAAGATTACAAGAAGGCATTTATAAAACACTTTAATTCAAAGTGGGATCAGGATTATATCATGTCTTTGGTTACGATGATAAAAAAAAAAAAAAAAAAAAAAACAGAATATTTAGCAAAATTAGACATGGTTTTTATGGTGAAGGATTCAAGTTGAAGAGAAATATCTAGTGACAAGTTAAAAGTTTCTCAGGTTACTAAGTTAATAGCATTTACACAATTGGTACACAACTGTGAAGAGATAACTGCAGAAAAGCTATACAGGGATCTTAGAGAAACAATGGACTTAGCAGAGATATATTATCCTTTACAAGGATACCTAGAAAGTAAAGCAATTAGTCCATATTTCGTGACAATAGGAATGCAACAACAGAAAGAAACTAGGAACTCTAGGAGTGACTACAGAAACAGAGGATCTGAATATAGAGTTAGACGCACTTCAAGGAATACTAGATTTGAATGCTTTAATAGTAATCAATGGGAGCATAAAGCTGAAGAGGCTATTTGTAGGAACTGCAAATATGAGGGTCATGATGAGCATCATTGTAGAAACCCACCTTTCTGTTAGTATCACAAAAGAGTAGGACACAGGACAGTAGAGTAATGCCAAATTTTCGTATTCACCCAGAAACAAGAGAAAAAACTCCAGACGCAAATAAAACAACACTACAGAGCTAACCATATAGCAACAAGTAGACAGTATTGTGTAATGGATAATGATGTGAAAGAAAACACCACTACCAAAGACAATCTCAAACTTACTATAACAATTGGAAGGACTTCTGTAGGACCCATCATTGCAGGTAGATTTTTTAATAGACCCATTGAAATATTTATCGATACGGGATCTGTAGTCAATGTTATAACTAGCCAAGTTTTAAACCAATTGAAATCGGGAATGAAAATCTTGGAATCCATCCATTACTCAGTTAAAAAATATTAGGTAAGAAAGAGTTAGATGTTATTTTATATAGAAATGAGCACTTTAATTTCGGTGATATTTGTAGAAGAATCTGTGTTCCCAGAAGATTTATTGAAAGGATTTGCAACTATTAGAAAAGAGGCCATGATCATATGTCCGGCTGAGTTAGGGATCTTAGTGAAATCGCAGTTAATCTCATTTTTAAATCAACCAGACTTACAAACAGTATCTGGGATAAGAGAACCTATTGAGGTAGATGGGGGAAGATAGCAATGCTAGATTGAATGGTAGCGGGATAGAGCTGTCTATTAAAAAAAAAAAAAAAAAAAAAAAAAAACATAGTGAACCCAACTCAGGTTTTCAAGAAATCCCAGAAATTAATCAGAATTCATCAACTCCAGATGAAGCTTTGCTAACTGTGGAAGGTACCGTAATAAAGTCGACATTATTGCACAAGAGCAATTTACAAAGTAGGAGTGCAATTGAAAGGAGTCACCTGTAGACTCCGAAATTTTAACCATCCCAGAATCAATTAGGATAGAAAGTTTGAAATTGGACTCGGGGACTTATAGGACACACAAGAACAAGGTAGAAATATTAGTGATTAGTACTTTGAATAAAGACATAGCCTTAAGAAAAGGTACACAAATAGGGTGTTTTCAAGTCTGTCCAAGACACATTAAGATTTTAAATGAGGTTATTGAGGAGGGGGAAATACCAATTTCATCAATCGGTTCAATTAAGGAAGAAACATATTTGGGAAAGAAATATAAGAGTCAACTAAAGCCTAATTGCTGTCCTGAGTTAGATGTAAGCTTAATTGCATTGCTTATGAAGAATAATAAAGTAATTGTTTTGTCGGGGGACGCCTTGGGCAAAACAACTGTTTTAAAACATCAGATCAAATTAAAACCAGGGACTCACCCTATTTATATACCTGCCTACATATTACCAAATTCCAAGCTAGCCATTGTACATAAATTGATCACTGAAACGTTATCGCAGGATGCCATAGAACCCAGTCAAAATGAATGAAACTTCCCATTGATTCTGGTGCCAAACTCAGATGGTGCCATACGTCCAGTTATCGACTATAGGGAATTGAATAAACAGACAAAACCTGATAGACTACCGTTACCGATGATAGCAGATACACTTCGCAGTTTGGGAACCGAGAATCGGTAGTTTAGCACTACAGATATCAAATCTACCTCATGGCAGATCGAGTTACGTGACGATTCACGGGATCATACGGCATTTTCTACAATAACGGGACACTATGCGTACAAACGAATGCCCTTTGGATTATGTAATAGTTAATTAAATTATATGAGATTAATTAATACGGTACTAAATGGGTTGTTTGGAAACACCACCAGTGTATTTCTAAATGATATTTTAATAGTTTCCCAAACAGCGACTGAGCACTTTGAAAATATATATTTGGTATTCTCAAGACTAGACTAGTTAAAGTAGGGTTGAAAGTGAAAATTGAAAAATGTAATTCTTTGCAGTACTGTAATTTATTTTGGGCATAAGAAATGGCATACAGTAAATTCAAAAGTAGAAACAATAAAGAACTTTCCAGTTCCGACCAATGTAAAAAAAAAAAAAAAAAAAAAACTATCTTGGGATTGACAGGTTATTATAGAGAGTTTATTGAGGGTTATGCAGGTATAGCTAATCCATTAAGTTCTTTGTTGAGAAAAGATTCAAAGTTCTTTGGGGACCTGCGCAACAAGTGTTTGACAAGTTGAAAGGTAGACTTACTAGTTTCCCATTTTTCATATTTTCTATTTACAAAGGAGTGCAGTTGAAAGGAGTCACTGTAGACTCCGAAATTTTAACCATCCCAGAATCAATTAGGATAGAAAGTTTGAAATTGGAATCGGGAACTTATAGAACACACAAGAACAAGGTAGAAATATTAGTGATTAGTACTCCACATAAAGAGTTAATTATTTGTACTGATGTGTCTAATGTAGCGCTAGAAGGCATATTGATGCAAGGGAGATATGGAAAATTGCAGCCAATAGCTTTCACATTGAGTCTTTGTAATAGTGCAGAGAGAAACTACTTCATTACACAAAGAGAAACATTAGCAGCGATATATTCATTAGCGATTTTTAGAGATATGATACTGGGATATCCAATCAGAGTGTGGACAGATCATACAGCTATTTAGAATCTTAGGGGCAGATTAGTCAGGGGGCCCAGTGAATCTGTTGATGATTCCACAAACTCTTGTGCAAGAGGTATTGAAATTACTTCATGATAGTAATTGTAGTTCTTGTCCAGGAAAGGATTACACTTATAGACAAGCACAATTTAAATATTTTTGGACAAATATGAAGAGAGACATTTATGGATATATTGAAAATTGCTGGAAATGTACTGAGGTAAAAAGAAATACACCTAGATCTGCTCCTGTGCTAGTATATCCCATACCGCAGAAACCTTGGGAAAGAGTTCATTTAGATACAATAGAGTTACCTATGTCTGAAAGTGGATATAAATATGCATTTGTTACCATCAAAAATTTATGTTTTACAACCCATACCAAATAAGAGAGCTGAAACAATTGCTTCTGTAATTTCCCTTCTCCTAAGATCTAATGAATTTAATAAAAAAAAATCTTGGAAGAATTGTGTAGGCTATTTAAGATAAACAAAATTAATATTCAAGTGAATCATCCTCAGAGGAACGTAGTTGTAGAAAGGTTAAATAAGAAAATTCTCAATCGTCTTAAGGGCTTTATAAGCCCACGTAGTATAACTTAGGATAATTGGATTCCTTGTGTGAAATGTGCAGTCAATAACCAAATCAACAGCTACAGGAGAAACTCCACATTTCATTGTACATAGGGAAGGCAAAATTCTCCCATATGAAATCTTAATTGTAGAACCGAAACCAGTATATAACATAGATGATTACATCTCAAATAGGATACATATGTTTCAAGCCATACATCAAAGAGTTAGGAAACACATGAAATATTATACACAATAGATGAGGAAGCAACAACATAAAATGTTACACAAAGTAGAATTACAAATAGGAGGTTTGGACATGACAAAATTGCATACAATCAGTAATAAACTTTCACCAAGGTACTCCGGTCCATATAGAGTAATTTATTTTGTAGGTGGAAATAAATGTAAGATCTTACATTTAGAAACTAGGGAAGTGTCAGTTAGACATGTAGACGATTTATAAAAGACTATGATATGTAAGGCTAGAGGTTTAATTGAGTATTATTCTTTTTCCGAAGGTCTATATGACTAATCGCGAATAAGTACTGTGGATTTTTTTTTTTTTTTTTTTTTGTGGTTGGGATGGTGGCAGCAATTACTAATCAAAACCATCCGAATTAACATAGGATTTTTCCAATCAACATTGTATAGATATATTTGAATAATTGTCATACCGTCCGTGGTGCTCGGGATTGGACACGTTTTTTGAAGGCGTCCTATACATCTCACCCATCCATTCATTAATAACACTGGCTTGCGAAGTTTCAAAGGTAAAGCATCTGATAACTGATTCTAGGGTAATTTGCTATGCAGAATCTAAAAATCACACTCATTTTGTTCAATCAGGTCACGTTTTTGAGATACGAGGCGGTAAAAATAATTAAAAACGCCATTTAGTGCTATTTATTCCCTTTAATTTTGGAAAAAAATTCTTGACAAAAGAAATAACTTTTTCTTGCATAGTTCAGAAGATAAAGAGGATATATCACAAAAAATCTAATCATGGATGAAGGGCCTTTTCAGTGACTTTCTCCTGTGTTGGGCAGCCACCACGTCTCGTTTCAAACACCAACAGTAGTCCGCAAGAAAGTTCACATCCCACCGGCCTTGGTAGCGTTCTTCCATGACACGAATATCCTGGTGGAAACGTTCTCCCTGTTCCTCACTGAAGTCACCACAATTCTGAGGGAAATAGTCTAAGTGGGACCGTAGAAAATGCATTTTGACTGACATGCGAGCCCCTAATTTTTTATAGCTGTTCAAGAGCTCATCGACTTCTTTCTCGTATTCTGCACTTCGGTTATTTCCTAGAAAGTTTCTTATCACTGACTTAAGCGACCACCAAACGGACAGCTCAGCTGCATTCAGTGCATCGTCAAACATTGAGTCCTTCATAAGTTCCCTTATCTGAGGCCCATCAAAGATGCCAGCCTTAAGCTTTTCCAGACTGATCCGAGGAAACTTCTGCTGAAGAAAATAAATCCCATGCCGTCCTTGTCCATTGCCTTCACAAAGTTCTTCATCAGTCCCAGTTTGATATGTAAAGGTGGGAGTAAGACCTTGTTTGGTTCAACAAGAGAACGAGCCTGAACATTGTGTGAACCAGGTTTCAAACGTTGTCGTGGTGGCCATTCTTGTCTGACAAAATGTTGATCATCAGCCCGACTATCCCACAAACACAAAAAGCATGGATACTTTGTGTACCCACCCTGTAGTCCCAAAACCAATCCAACTACCTTAAGATCTCCACAGATCAACCAACCATGGTCATTGTAGTTCAGAGCAGACAGTAGCTGATCCATGTTGTCATGAGTTTCTTTCATTTGCACCGAATGACCGATTGGAATTGAAGAGTATTTATTTCCGTTGTGAAGGAGGACTGCCTTGAGACTTCTGCTGGAAGAGTCGATGAACAGTCTCCATTCAGTAGCAACATAGTCCAGCCCCATTGATTGAATCAAACCAGCAATGTTGTTGCAGTAAACTAATGACGAGTTCTTCTGGGTTGTGAAGAACTGTCTAAATTCTCTTTCACGCTCTCGGTACCAAAAGAATGTTGTCTCAGGTGCTAGCAAATTTTTCTCACGAAGACGAGAACCCAGAAGCTGTGCTGATTCCTTTGATAGGTTTAGATCCCGTGTCAGGTCATTGAGATCTGCTTGTGTTAGAGGCACTGGCCGGTCATTCTCTTCTGGCATGTATTCTCGACCCTCTGCCCTGTCTAGTGCGTTATCAGATTCCGATTCAGAGCTAGATTCCATTGCAACATCTGGCTCGGGAACGGGCAGGCCTGGACCATGAGGGACCGGTCGTATGGCAGACGGAACATTAGGATACTGAATACAATGCTTGTTCTTGCGGTTGACTCCTTTAAGATTAGTCATGCAGAAATAGCAGTCTGACACATGATCTTTACCCTCTCTCCAAACCATTGGAACAGCGAATGGCATACTCTTCCTTTTTTTATTTCTCCAATCACGCAAGTTCTCGACACATGTTTTGCAGCTAACATGGGGTGCAAATGGCTTGTCCTGGTCCCCAAGCTTAACTCCAAAGTAAGCATGATATCCCTTCTTCACAAAATCAGTTATATTTGCTAGTCGACGAGGAAGAATCACATTACCACATATGTAGCAGAACCTATCAGGATGATTTGTGCATTTGCGTTCCATTTTCTATCAATCTAAGATACGTGTCCAAAATAGAAACACAAGAAGCACAGATTCTTGTAAAAAGCACAGATTCTTATCAAATCAGTCACATTGATTGGAGATCACACTTTTCTAAACCATTTTCAGTTTCAGTGTTGTCATTGCAGTTTGTCAATGTAGTCAATGAAGTTTCAGTTTCAGTTTCGGTTTCAGTTTCCTGAAAGTAAACAAAAACATAATTAGATTTCAGTATCAGTTTCGGGGTGCTACAGTATAATTTTTATGCAAAATAAAAATAAAAATAAGAATAGGCTATACCTGCAGCCTCGTTTTCCTTATACTTAGTACTATACAAGGCCCAAAAGTCGCACTTCTCATATCTAAAAAACTAGACCTGATCCAAGGAAACGGATGGCATTTTTGGATTCAGCGCACCAAAAAACCTATAAATCACTTGAAAAACCTTCGACCTTTGAAAAAAAAAAATTAAACGCAGGCCAGTGTAATCAAACGTAGTTACCTAATGTGACACTACACACGTGGCACTACAAATAGAACTTGACAATGGTGATAATTGTGATAATGAGGATTGTAAACAACTCTTTTGAGGGAGAAGCAACACAATATGTACAATCAATTAGGGAAGCTTTGAGTTGTGAGGCTTATCAGGGATATATTTGTAATACTCGTACTATGTATGAATTGAACATTAATAACATAAAAAATTCAGATGAAGACTTGATTTATATTACTGATATATATGGTACATGACTAGGTTTGGAATTCTGTGCGACCTGGAGCTTTGGTACAGCATCAACGAAACCTCATAATGGTAGATCATATCCTTAGTATAGTTTTAGATTACCAAAATAAAACAATTATGGAAAGTAATATAGACTCCATGAGAGTGAATCTAGTTATTATCAAGGAGAGCATTTCAAATAAAAATGCTGTTCAAAGGAAACTTGGAAATAAAGTAAGTGAGATAAAGAGTAAAATTGATCTCATAAATGCAAATTTCAAACACAATGGTAGATAAAAGAGAAGTTTGATGGTTGTAGCTTTAGAAGGTCTTGCTGGATTAGGAATATCCAATTTTGCCTTCTTTGCTGATTTAAAGAATTCTATGAACAGATTAAATGAGAAAGTAGCAAAAATTTATAATTTACAAATAAATGTAAAAAACATTGAGGATTTAATATCTGAGATTACAGAAAATTTAGAGAAACCCATTGCCAACCACTCTGAACAAGAGAACTCCCTACTTATTTTTTTATTTCTTGATATTATGCATTTGAAAATAACTGAGATGCAACATCGGTTGGAATCCTTTGTGCAAGATTTAGTTTGACCAAATTCTGGTCAAGTCATCCTCCATTCTCCCAATACCCCGGCTTATAAGGATAATTAACTCAGCTTAGAAGGATTAAATTTTTAAACCTTTCTTTGATGAAGTTAATGTAGTATTATATTACCCCTTTCTGACTGCATACTTAAATATTTCTTCAGTGATAATTGAAGTTCCTTTTTCGTCTGATTTTAAATTTAACCGGTACAAACTTATACTCTTCCTAATGCAGGTAAATAATTCCCTTTGTGAAGTTGACATACCGGTAGTAGATTCACTAAATTACATCCTTTCTCTAGATAAGAGTACAATCTTTAATGATAACCTTAAAAATTGTAAGGTCACTAATAGGAATCTCTACCTCTGTCACTCTACTCTTTTTGTGTTCCGTGAAGCTCTGAAAAATAATTGTGAAGCTTCACTAATTAAAAATGTGATGCAGAATTGTCATTACAAAAAGATATTTGTAAACTAGGCTACTCATAGTAACATAGGAAGTTTATATTTCCTATTTTTTCCAAATGAAACCAGAGTATCTATTATTTGTCCTGAATTGAGCCCAAAGTTGGAATAGGTTAAGGGTACTATCTGATTTTCTAACAGTTGTGAAATACATGCAGGCACATTCTCTACTATTGCTAACACCCTTGATACTGTGCATATAACCGATGTAACAAACCTCACAAACATCAACATCGTATTTCCTGAAAACTTTTCACCTTTAAAAATAAGAAAACATCCCATATTGAGAGCTTCCACAAACAATTCTTCAAACAATGTCCCTATTTTAATTGTTCTTTTCTCCTCCTTAGCTGTTGCTGCCTTAACATCATTTATTGTATTCAGGAGCTTAAGGACATCAAATACTATTTGTCACTTACCAACATGAAGTTGTAGAAAAAAAATTACTGAAACTATTATGGATATATTCAAATGTTTTGTTTTCATAGATTTATTAATGTTTTTAAGAATCAGTAGGTATTTGGTGTTACAGACATTTGTACATGTTGGAGTAGTTGCACACTTCTTTGGTTCTTATAGCATATTTTGGATCACCATTAAGTTGATGACAACATCCATTGAATGACATTTCTTTTCTAACCTTATTTTAGCCAGTTTATGCAGAAATATTTTTGATAATTGAGTTAACTCCCTGTATAAAATTATTATCTCAAATGTTGATTTCAAGAAGGCTATAGTATGCCACAGCCCTGTAAGAGGGAAGTAAAAAGGGATTGGTCGGGACGACCAAGTTTTATTGGGGTGGTAAATAAAAGTCTCACTACACATAAAAATATATATTATGTTAAATTCACCAAAGCACGCAATCAACAAATGCGCAAGCACAGGTCTGAGGTAGAGTTACAACTAGACGCCAAGACTTAGCTTCGCACGAAACATACATAATTCGCTTGGTTCTCCATACAGAATGTACAAAGAATTGTAAATAAATAATACAATGGCAATGATAAAATTGATATGTAACAAAATCTATAATAATTATTTAATGGAAAAACACAAACATAATTGAACAATACGTAAATATAACACACAACAATAGCTGTACGATGCTACAACGCAGTACTTAAATATAATTTACACAATGGTACGATACCATTACATCGCTTGGCCACCACCACTCGGTGTCCCCACCGAGCAAACGAGAAAAACTAATGACTGAGGTATAACAAAATCAAAAGGATAATCTATTCCACGCACACCAAAGTGTACATACAAAAATGGGGGAGAAAAATGTTTACATGAAATCACCCTAGACAATACAGCATACACATATATCTATACTAAATAATATAAGAACATAAATGAGTATATACATATAAATAAGTACTGATGCCAGTAAAAACAAGAGACAAATGTCCAGGACGTCCGGGACATTACACTTAATAACTAAATAGTTACACATGATACCTAAGAAATGGACACAAAAATGGTAAACATTACAAAATATATATGGATAACATCATAAGCAATGCACATATACAGATATTAAGGCATAGGACCCCTTGAACGGAGATTGTAATTGTGAGGGGTAGATACAGAAGGCATAGTTTGTACAGTGGGCCTTGGGGAGGCCGGGCGAATGCAAGAATAGGTACTTTTATTACCCTAAGCCTATCAGCGTGGAACACTTCACTCAGTCCTTGAGAAGGATCAAATACCCTGAATTTATTGGTAGGCAACTTTTCAGAAACCAAAAGGGGACCTGTAAACCTACAATTGAGTTTAAATTGGCGGTCAGGCATGCTCTTATAAACATGATCACCAATACTGGATTTGGAGTCATCTTGTTTTTCTCTTACAGAATTACAAATCCTATGTAATGTGTAGAGGGGACAAGTAGGACTGTCTAACATATCATATGGGAGCCGTTTTTCCACTCCATAGATGACGTAATGAGGCATCTTATCTGTGGAAACATTAATTGTGCAATTAATGCAAAATCTGACATGCAGAGACCAATACTCCAAAGATTCATGGAGGATACTGGCAACGTGCCTAAGAATATCCAAAATCTTCCTACTCGTCCTCTCTACTAAACCATTAGATGCAGGATGGTAAGGAGTCACGAATATTTGCGTGATGCCGTAACGTTCACAAATGTTCGCTAAAACCTCATTCCTAAATTCAGATGCACGATAGTATCCTGCCAGTCCAAGGAAGGAACGTACATGTTCAACTGATCTAGGTGTAGGGAAGTCCTTATCTGCTTTGACTTTGTCAATTGTGGTGTGAATACCATGTTTGTCTACAACATGACCCAGGAATTGGATGCTAGACTTAAGAAAAGAACACTTGGGTAAATTGAATTTCAATCCAGCATCAGCAAAACGTTGAAAGTCCATCGACAACTTATTGAAGTGGCTTTCCACATCCTTGGAGACTAAAATTAAGTCGCCTAGGTAAACAAAATGTCCATTCCCCACTAGGCCATGAAAAATGGAGTTAATCAAACACTGGCAAGTCAAGCGAGCATTCCGAAGAACATAAGAACGTAAGAATGAATGAGAATGCAAGAGACCATAAGGCCTACACTAAGCAGCTCCGTATCCATCACCACCTGACAACTTTATGGATGGGGATGACAGGTGGTGATGGATGCGGAGCTGCCTAGTGTAGGCCTTATGGTCTCTTGCAGTCTCCTTCATTCTGATGTTAACGAAGCCATTCATAATGTCCTGTAGGAGTCGAGAAGGTCGTGATCTTACGAGACTTCTCCAAGGGAATCTGTCAAAAGCCTGCCTTTAAGTTTAAGGTGTTGAACATCGTATTACCTGTTCCAATGGACTGGAGAGGACCACTTAACACAGGCAAAGGGTAATGGTCTGGAATAGTGACCTCATTAACTCGCCTATAATCAATAACAGGACGAAAGGAACCATCCTTCTTAGGCACCAGGAGGAGCGGCGAGTTCCACTCTGAGTGAGACTCTTGTACAACGCCTTCACGTAACAAGTCGTCAACCAAGGACTGTGCTACAAGCCGACGAGAGTGAGGTAACCTGTAAGAGGGTACATAAACAGGACGAACACCTGGCTGAAGATCAATGCTATGAACAACACGATCCGTAACTCCTAATGGATCACCAGGTAAAGCCAAAGCTTGACGGTGGTTCACTAACAGTTCAATGAGACGAGGCGTCTCATCAGGAAAATCAATCTCACCTACATACGTTGCATACTTAGAGGCCAAGTGAGCTGTGTCACTTGCTTGTGGAGACTGTAGCACAGAAGCTGCTTTAATAGGGGGTAAATCCTGGACATTGTGAACATCTACTACTCCAGAGGAACCTAAATGACTACCAGGAGAGAGGGCGATAGGAGCACCAATAACGCTGGTTACCATAGCTGTGGTAACATAATCCTCACGAATACTGGAGAGAATTCCTTCCAATACTAGACGATGAACACCAACAGAGTCAAGTTGAGATAAGGAGACAGACCCAATTGGAGCATCTGAAATGCGTACCGGGACTCGAGCTGAACTTGAAGGTCCAATATAATACTCGCCTACAACAACAGCAACACAAGAAAGAATAGAAAAATCAAAACGATTAGAACTCTTTGAAGACAATTGTATGGTTTGATCATGCACAGAAAGGGAGCTACATATGAAAACTGTTCTATCCGTTGCAGGAATAACAGAATTTATATAAAACAAAAAATCACTACACGGCGCCTAGGAGGTATATCTATGCCAAGAGGCAGTCATACATAAGAGCAATTCCCTAAACAACAACAAAAATTACATGGAAAACGGTAGGATGCGAAGAAAACCTTAAGGGAATACGAACAGACCCAAGAATAGGCAAGAGAGAACCTTGTACAGAATGCAAACTATTACATAAAGGAGATAGAGGGAGATTGTAAAAATCCCTGAGAGCATAATAAGCCTTTCTATCTATAACACTACATTCTGCACCAGTATCTAATATGACTGAGATAGGTGTGTTCTCCATAAGAAATTGGAAGGTGGGTAATTGAGAAGACCCAGCAGCCACCAAAGAGATAATCTGAGACCGGATATTATTGGTCAGTCCCTTAGTTTGTGATATGGGCGCAGGTGAAAATGGGACTGAGTTTGCCTAAGTTGATGAGAAGTCTCTGCCTTAAGTTTCAGAATCTTTGAATATTGATCAGTCGAATGTTTACATTGACCATGAATATGACAGCAGTCAAGTTTATCCTCAGGCAGTACTCTAGAGAGGTCATGTGTCACATTAAAGGAGGCATCAGAGAAATTCCTTCGGACAGGGAACTGCTTTGACTTATGCTCGTGACGCTTACGGTGAAAGCAGAAAGCCCGTGGATGACCTGACTTGTTAGAATAGGTTTATGTAAGTACAGGAGGTGTAAATATAGACAATGGAGAGATTTGAATTGGGAGCATTGGTATGTTGCTGTGTATTGCTAGTAGAAAAAAAAAAAAAAAAAAAAAAACAGAAGGCCTTCCTTTAGTTTACTTGAAAGCCGTGTTACAAACGACAACAGGGACTCATTCGTCTTATAGCTGAGAGAAGATGCTGCTCTCTTCTCAAAATATACCAGTAATAGAATAGAATAAAGAAATTCGAAAATAAGGCGGAACCTATCCAAAGTGATAGGATCCTTATCTACCCAATCTGAATGAAACAATGACTCGCAGGGATCGAAAACGATCTTGCTGGCCTGGGCCTGAGGACGCATATAATTAAGAGTGCCGAATCGGGATGTAAGGACATCAACTAACTTAAAGCATTAATAAAAATTATCACCTAGAGGGGCATTAGAAAATATTTTGAGGAAATTGGCTCTAAAAGTATCATAATTATAGTTCAATGTTTTGGGATCATGGCATAAGGCTGACATCATTTAAGCTGCCAATGAGTTAGGCACAAGTTGAGATCTCACGAATGACATTTTCTCAGACCCAGTAGTTACATTAGTAATAACTATATTATCATACATATACCAAGGCTTTTTCCCCCTTACAAGGGAGGTAGCCAAAAAGGACAAGGCATAAAATCATTCCCACCCATTCCATCCCCGAAAACACTCCACACCCCTCCACCCTCCCTCCCATCTTAGCACCTCCTAGATGACGGGTCATCCCTGCACCCTGTCCACTGCCCTGGGTCAGAAGCAGTGTCGCAGGACACAGCACATCCACAGCAAGGCCGCTTCATTAAATCGGCGACCCCCCCTCTCCGTCCCCCCATATAAAGGAGAGGACGGTGAGAAATCCCTTCGGGTTGCGTCAAAATTTTTGCTCACACACACTACCTCACCCCCCATTCCCCCGTCCATTTCACCTCATGCATCACAACATTTTCCATATACAACCATTCTCCATTCACCCCTGTCTTCTGTCCTCTCCCGTCCTTCCTCAACAAACATTCCCCTCTTCCCCAAAGCCCCCTTCACCCCATCCATCTATCTCATCCTAGAACGTCCCCTCATGTTCACTCCCTCCACATCTGCCTTCCATACCTCTTTTACTAGTCTTTCTTCACTCATTCTTTCCATGTGTCCAAACCATCCTAATACTCTTTCATCAACCCTATCTCCCAGCTCCCTTTCCACCCCTGTTCTCCTCCTCACCTCCTCATTTCTCACTCTATCTAGCCTAGTAACCCCCATCATACTTCTCAGACACTTCATCTCAAACACATTCAAGTTCCTTCTCTCTTCCTCTCTCATGTTCCATGTTTCTGCTCCATACAGTGCTGTTGGCACAATCACTCCTTCATACAGTCTCCTCTTAGCATCCATTCCCAAATTTCTATTCCTCATTACACTTTTTAAACCACCAAGGCATTTACTCGCTTCTCTCAATCTACATTCTACCTCCACCTTCACTCCACCCTTTCCTGCCACATTTGCACCCAAATATCTAAAACTATCCACTTCCTCCAGTTGCTCTCCCTTAATGCTCACTTCCAGATTATTGCCACTTTCACCCCTTGTACATCTCATCACCTTACTTTTACCCACATTTATCTTTAGCTTTCTTCTATCACACACTCTCCCAAACTCTGTCACCAACTTCCTCAATCCCTCCTCCGATCCTGCCACAAGCGCAGTGTCGTCCGCAAGCAACAGCTGGCTCACCTCCCACTTTTCTCTATTTTCCTTAACCATCTCCAATCCCTGACCCACTACCCTTGCATTCACTTCTCGCACTACCCCATCCATGTATAAGTTGAACAGCCAGGGTGACATAACGCATCCCTGACGAAGTCCTACCTTTACCTCAAACCATTCACTCTCTCCATTTCTAATCCTAACACAAGCTCTACTACTTTCGTAAAAACTCTTGACAGCTCCTAGAAGCTTTCCTCCTATCCCGTATATCTGCAGTATCTCCCACAATGCCTTTCTGTCTACCCTGTCGTAAGCCTTTTCCAGATCCATAAAGGCCCAGAAAACATCCTTCCCCTTACCTATAGCTTTCTCACATATCTGTCTTACCACAAAAATCTGATCTACACAACCTCTACCTGTCCTAAATCCACACTGTTCCTCACCAATTACTCCCTCTGTTCCTCTCCTAATCTTCTCAATCAAGATCCTCCCATAAGCCTTCCCAACTACACATAACAAGCTGATCCCTCTGAAACTACTACACTCACACTTGTCCCCCTTTCCCTTGTAAAGCGGAAATATACAGGCACTCCTCCAGTCCTCCGGCATTCTACCCTCTCTCAAACAAACATTAAACAGCCTCACCAGCCAGTCCTCCATCACTGTACCTCCTTTTTTAGACATTATGCATGGCATCCATCCATACCAGGTGCCTTACCTGCTTTCATCATCTTAACAACTGCCTTCACTTCATCCTTCCTTATTTCTCCTCCATTTTCCTCACTCATCACTCTCATTTTCTTAGCATTTCCCACTGCAGCTATCTTTCCCTCCCTATCCTCCTTCACATTAAGCAACTCCCTAAAATATTCTGCCCATCTTCCCCTTACTGCCTTCTCTTCCATTATCATCTCTCCATCTGCACCTTTTACTTTTTCTTCTCTACTTGATTCGCCTCCTCTTCCTCTCTTAATTTCTTTCCACAACATCTTTTTAT
>NC_134790.1:54919231-54971731 GCF_046742065.1 Oratosquilla oratoria
TCTCTCTCTCTCTCTCTCTCTCTCTCTCTCTCTCTCTCTCTCTCTCTCTCTCTCTCTCTCTCTCTCTCTCTCTCTCTCTCTCTCTCTCTCTCTCTCTCTCTCTCTCTCTCTCTCTCTCTCTCTCTCTCTCTTTCTCTTCGTTTCTTCCTGTCTGTCTCCTTCCATCTTCCCATACTCGTGTACCCGATTTCTACATCTCTGGTTTGTCCCACCACTCAAGGAAATGGAACCACCACCACCACCACCACCTGGCGTCATCCTCTACCAGGGGTACAGGAGTGCCAAAGAGATGAATGAAACGCGAGGGTGGTAGCACCCAGAAGGGAAGGGAAAGTGTCATCAGAAGGGGCTCATCTAGATCTGTTCTCTTCAATACCGAAAGTGATCCACGAAGATGAAAAGGGATATCCAATGGACCAGCTAGAATTTAAGGGAAAGATAATGGAAGGGGTGGTAAAAAGAGTCATGTGCATACCCTTTTACCCGAGGACCGCCTCGTAGCTGAGTTAAGTATTCTGGCAACAACCAGCACCTAATCTGCAAAGATCGTGTTGTGGGTAAGGGGGTTCCACCCTTCCTGATCGATCATCTTTCCCTTTTCCTTCATGCGGGATGCATGACTCATCCTGCATCCTCGACTCCGGACATCAGAGTCACCTTACTCCACCCCAGTCCACTTGGCTTAATCCTTCTCTGGACAAAGTGACACCCTCAGCTGATACTCTTCAGACGATAAACATAAAAGTTAAATTTTGTATATGTGCTCCGTAAAAGCTTATTTAAGACTAAGCGAGATACTTCAACCCTTTAATGGAGGGATACCCCATCCCCGACAAGCTGAATAACGTTGTCCGTCATTACCCAGACTGAAATCTTTAAATGTCCACATTTGTAAATTTGATAAAGTTAAATTGATATAGCTGTTACATTGCCCTCACTTGCAAGCCGTGGCCCTGCCAGTCTTCATCCGGGTCAACAACGCGGGCACAACATCCCGTTCTTGCTGTGAGGAGGTTTTCTGGTTGAGTTCACTTCCCAACGCAGACGAATCCTCCTCCGTATTTCCCTCTCCTTCCATGCACGCACACACGCACAAACATCCACAGACATTCTATTCAGAGTAATGCACACACATCCTACTTACGCTATGTAATTATGTCCTTGCACAAACACAAACATTCTCATGTATGCTTTGTAGTCATGCACATACATTCTACTCACATATACAACCATTCACAAGCACTTTTTGTTCACATTAACATACTTTCTCCGCATATACACAAGCATTCGCATGCATGATATGTGGTCATGCACGTCTATTCTACTCATACACACAAGTATTTACATACACGCTATGTTGCCATTTAAATACTTTTTACGCATACACACAATCATATCGCAGACACACACAAGCATCACGTACATTCTGCGTATAATAGCATAACCATTCACACACGCTATGTAGCCAAACACATTCATTCACAAACGTGCCATGAATCCATACACGTATATTCTACGGACACACGGACAGCCATTCCTACGCACTTTATAAACGTGTGTGTGTGTGTGTGTGTGTGTGTGTGTGTGTGTGTGTGTGTGTGTGTGTGTGTGTGTGTGTGTGTGTGTGTGTGTGTGTGTGTGTGTGTGTGTGTGTGTGTGTGTGTGTGTGTGTGTGTGTGTGTGTGTGTGTGTGTGTGTGTGTGTGTGTGTGTGTGTGTGTGTGTGTGTGTGTGTGTGATATACAAAGACATATGCACAAACAAATCTTAGTTATGAAAGGAGTGTAATAAAATACGAATGCAAAAGTTACTGAGCCAAGATTATGGAAGAGTATGAGGGCGCGTTGCAATATTTGTCGAGTAGTTTGAACAATGTAAGGTTAAACCGAGGGAACCCACAGGAAAAGGATATACTTGTTTTTATTATGTTTATGTATGTTCGTTTTAATTGAGAAGATTAGAAGAACAGAGGGAATAGTTAGTGGGAACAGTGATGGTCTAGGAAAGGTTGAGATTGCGTGAATTAAATTGTCGTAAGGCAGATATATGAGAAAGCTTTAACAAAACGTAAAGATATTTTGGGGGCCTTTTTGGAATTGGAAAAGGCTGACAAAACTGACAGAAAGGCTCTGTAGAAGCTTTTGTAGAATGTTGTATTGGATGGGAAAGTTTTTAAGTGCAGTCAAGAGTTTTTACGAGAGCAGTAGAATCTTGGTTAGAATTGAAAATGGAGAGAGTGGTTTGTGGTAAAGGTGACTTTATATTTTATAATGCGAGTAGTATGATGAATCGTACGTTTGGCAGCCGATGGTGCGCGCGAGAATTTGAGTCGTACTGAAGTAAATAAGTTAAATGTCCTTGCTCTCGATGTGCCATGTCTTGCTGCATTACTTCTGATCCAGGGCAGTGGGCGGGATACAGGAATGAGAGGGAAGAAGGGGTGGTGGATAGAAGTGGAATGGGTGGGAGCCTTTTGACTTATCTACCTCTCTTATAATGGGGAAGAAGCCTTATATATACATACATACACACACACACACACACACACACACACATATATATATATATATATATATATATGTATATATATATACATATATATCAGACAATCTCCATGACCGTCGCGCAGAGGATTCGAACCCGCTGTTTCTGGACCCAAGAGATGCTCCATAACACCCGCCTTAGATCACTCGACCACTGACAAGTGCACACACACACACACACACACACACACACACACACATATATATATATATATATATATATAGATAGATAGATAGATAGATAGATAGATAGATAGGTAGATAGGAGGAAGGAGGAAGAGAAAAACACGGGTCTGGGGCCGAGTTTATTCCTGACCGGTTTCACTTACAGCTTCTTCCTCTGAAGAAGCTGTAAGCGAAACCGGTCAGGAATAAACTCGGCCCTAGACCTGTGCCTTTTTCTTCCTCCTTGCTCAAATCTGTCACAATGTCTCAACATAGATAGTGTGTTCGTTAACAATTTATTTCTTTAATCATTGAAATTGTTACTCTTTGAGAACTAGATGATAAACCAATTTCTATGTGCGTACTCAATGAAGAATAGTGATGGGCGTAATCGATTATTTGTAATAGACTACTAAATGACATTCAGTAATCGATTTTACACACAAATAATCGATTACCAAGCGATTACTCCCTGAGGCAGAGTAGATCTGAGGACCGTGTCAATATATTTAGATTAGAAAAAAGAAGAAGAAAAAAAAAAAAAAAACAATCGCCATGACTTTTTTTCTATACAAGGTAGTTCAAGCTATGTTTTTTTTTTTCTTTTTTTAAGGAGTATCTTTACTCGCATTGCATTGAGAAAAGGCGACGGTAACCGTTTCAACATATGCACGCAGTTGCAGCGGCGACTCGACGCGACGTTCCTCGATTTACCTTTAATAGGCAAAGCCTTAGGGAAATACGCAACAATTGCGTGAACAGGGGGGAAGCAACGCTATTTCAGGGTCACAGTAGAGGCAAAACATTGCTGGTCCCAATTTTGTGAAAGAGTCAGGAAGGAAATATAGTGATTTTCATTACGACACGATAGTGGTGACGACGGCGACGCGAAGCGACACTCCTAGATTTGCCTCTAACAAGAAAAGCCAGATAAAAATACTTGCCATTTGCATGGGCAGTGGTGAAGTAAAGCTATTCAGGGTCACAGTAGAGGCAAAACATTGCTGATTTCAACATTTGAGAGAGCCAAAGTGGGAAGATAGAGATCTTCGTCTCCGAAGTCGCTCATGATGAGAATGTATATTTTTATATTTATATATATATTTATATATATATATTTATATATATAAATATATATATATATATATATATATATATATATATATATATGTATTTATATATACATATCCTATCCGAGAGTTGACACCTTGACGTGGTGGATAGGCTTGAGAATCTTAATGACTACAAAAGCTATGTCGATAGAGAGACAATCTCTGCAGGGTCACCCATATCGAACAGGTTTTGTAAGAAAGATCAGACAAAGAGCAGCTCACACGCACAGTCGCAGGACCCACTGCAAACTGGCACGTCCCTGATGGCGAACAGGGAAACTCCTCATAGATATATGGGGTACCGTTATATTGACGGCGTGGACCATTGGGCACCCTATGGATATAATGAATAAGGTGACATCAGAGAAATATCTCACCAGAAACCAGTTGGCACGGAGGTGATATTACTGCCAACCCCCCTTCATAGCCAATATGAACAGCACAACCAAAACAAAACCGGGCGTTCCTGTTGGATCATCGTCTCCTAAAGGTCCACCCGCATTGCCTCGTGTGCTTACGGGCAGTGTGCCACCGAATGTGAGTAAGAACTGTCCAAGCAAATCCAAGTCTTGGACATTAAACAATATGAAGAAAATGAGGATCTATAATTACAACGTAAGAAGTCTCTCAGAAGACCACAGTCTGGAAAGTTTAATGGAAGAACTAGACAACATCAAGTGGGATATCGTAGGACTGAGCGAATTCCGAAGAGCGGAAGAAAAGCTGATACAATTACAAAATGGTCACCACCTGTTCTACTATAGAGGTAAGGACAAAGAAAGATCTAGTGGAGTAGGATTCTTGATCAACCGAGAGGTAGCTGGTAACGTAGTCAAATTCAGTAGTTTGTCAGACAGGGTAGCTTGGATTATGATTAGGCTGTGTAAGAGGTACACTCTAAAAATAGTTCAGGTTTATGCACCAACTTCACAGAGTTCAGACGATGAAATAGAGTCGTTCTATGATGATTTAAGACAGGTAATGGATAAGGAAAAAAGTAAGTACACGTTGGTAATAGGCGACTTTAATGCTAAAGTGGGGAAGAAGATGGGCGATGAGACGTGCATTGGGAAGTTTGGAGTAGGTGAAAGAAATGACAGAGGCGAGAACTACATGAAAATAATGAACACTTTCTTCCAAAAGCGTGTAGGTCGTAAATGGACGTGGAGAAGTCCAAACGGAACAACAAAGAACGAAATAGACTTCATATTAGGAAATGAGAGCAAAAGCGTTAACAATGTTACGGTGATAAATAAAGTCAACATAGGTAGTGACCATAGAATGGTAGGTTGCACAGCTAAATTCAATTTCAGAGCCGAGAGAAATAAACTAGTTTTAAGAAAGAAAATAAGCCTTGCAAAGGTTAAGGATAATAATAAGAAATTTCAGTTAGAAATTAAAAATAGATTAGAAGTTCTAAGAACTAAGGCGGACAGCGTGGAAGATATTAATTTGAATTTAGTGAATATCATTAGGGAATCGGCAGAGAAAGTAGGAAGTACAAAAACATCAGAGAAAACAAATACTCCCAAGCTACAAATGACCTAATTAAAAGAAGAATGATCATGCAGATTAAAAGCAGAAGAGACGAAATAGAAAGAGTAGAACTAAAGAAGCTTATCAACAAAAGGTAGAGATTAGAGAAAAGAAAGAGAAACATGGATGAAATAGAGGAAACTATTCGGAAGGGTAAAAGTATTAAAGTGACCGAGCGCAAACATGCTTTAGGAAGACAGCAAATGATATGCTTGAAAGATAGGAATGGAGAAATAATCAAATGTAGAGACAAAATGGTAAAAAGAGTAGGAGAATATTACCAAGAGCTTTACTCGTCGAAGACCGTAGTTGAATCAGTAAGTTCATGTGTAGACGTTAGTAGTGTACCAGAAATTACAAAGGAAGAAGTAGAATTTGCTCTAAAAAATATGAAACAAGGAAAAGCACCTGGGTAAGATGGTATATCGATAGATCTGTTGAAAGACGAAGGTGAATTAGTTCATATTAAATTAGCTGAGTTGTACACCCAGTGCTTACGTCAAGAAAGCGTTCCTGTTGCATGGTGCAATGCTATAGTGATTTTGCTTCATAAAAAAGGAGACCAGAAGGACTTTAGTAACTATCGACCGATTAGTTTGCTATCAAATGTATATAAAGTATTCTCCAAGATCCTTACAAATAGACTAAGTCCATTTTTAGATGGAAACCAACCAAGAGAACAGGCAGGCTTTATTAGCGGATATTCGACCTTAGACCATTTGCAGGCGATAAATCAACTAATCGAGAAAACGACAGAATACAATATACCTCTGTGTTTAGCTTTTGTATATTACGAGAAGGCTTTTGACTCGGTAGAACAAATAGCAATACAAAACTCGCTACGCAAGCAGGGTACAAATGAACAGATCGTAAAAGTTTTAGAAAAGATTTATGCGAAAGGTACCACTATAATTCGACTATATAAAGATACAGAAAAGATCAAGATCGAGAAAGGAGTACGGCAAGGCGATACAATTAACCGAAACTATTTACAGCTTGCTCGGAAGATATTTTCAGAAGATTGAGTTGGGAAAAGAAAGGTTTAAAGACTAATGGCGAGTATTTGAACCACCTAAGATTTGAGGATGACATTATTCTTATTTCAGAAAGAGCAGAAGACTTGCAAGATATGCTGAGTGATCTAAACAAAGAAAGTGTCAAAGTAGGCTTAAAATGAATAAAAGTAAAACCAAAGTAATGTTCAATACGAAAGTTCAAAGTAAAGAGATTGTAATTGATGATGAGAGTCTTTAGGAAGTTGAAGAGTATAATTATTTAGGCTAGATGGTGAAAATGACGAAAGATCATGATAATGGAATAAAAAGACACATTACAATTGGTGTTTGGTAAGTATAATAAAATCCTGAGAAGCTCTCTACCTTTAAGTTTGAAACGTTAAGATTACAATCAATGCATTCTACCAGCAATGATCTAAGGGTGTGAGACTTGGAAACTAACGAAGGCGATGGAAACAAAACTAAGGACAGCACAGAGGAGAATGGTGAGATCAATGATGGGAATAACGCTGAAAGACCGAAAGAGAGTAAGTTGGGTGAGAGAGCAGGCTAGAGTGAAAGATATTGTGGAAGAAGTAAAAGAGAGAAAGTGGAATTGGGCAGGTAAGTTAGTGCGAACGCCTGATGAGCGATGGAGCAAGTGTGTTACTATGTGGATGCCGCGAGATAGGAAGCGTGGAAGAGGGAAACCAGACAGAAGGTGGAGAGACGAGATTGAGAAATTTGCAGGAGTGACGTGGCAGAGGATGGCGCGATCGTGTGAATCATGGAATGCTATGAAGGAGGCCTTTGTTCAGCAGTGGACTCAGGATGGCTGATTTGATATATATATGTATATATATATATATATATATGTATGTATATGTATATATAAATATACAGTATATATATATATATATATATATATATATATATATATATGTATGTATATGTATATATAAATATACAGTATATATATATATATATATATATATATATATATATATACATATATATATCCAAATTACCTGCGCGTTACTGTGGGCAAATGATGATCATTTTAATTTTGTTAGAATTTGTGGAGAAAAGTACACGTATCATTATAACTCAATGAAAAAGGTAACAAAAATAAAATTTTAAGAAAGCAAGGAAAAAAAAAGAAAAAAAAATTGAGAGTGGGAGACGCCCTTTGGAAATAAAACATACTTATCCAAGTAGTCTCAGTTATGGTGAATATATATGGTTTTGGGGGGATTTCGTGAACAGACATACAGACAGAGCCTACTATTTTATTATAGTAGATATAAATGAAAGATAACTATCCAAGTACCTTGGGTTACAAGGTTTCAGAATATACAGTATATGGTTATAGGGGTTTACCTGCAAAAATCTAGGAGGAGTTCGTGAATACTTCTTAACCTAACCATACCCCACCTAACTTTAACCCTTAGTCCTAATTATTATTATTGTTATCTTTTTAAATTGAATATATTTATTCAAGTACCTGGAGTGATAGGGTATCAGAATATATATGGTTACGAGGGTCTATCTCCAAAACCCTAGGAGGAGTTATTGAACAAAAAAACAAACTAACAAACAAACAAAGAGACAAATGAAAGATAGTTATCCAAATACCTTGGGCTATAAGATTTCAGAATATATATGGTTATAGGGGTCTATCTGCAAACGTAGGAGGAGTTCGTGAATAATCCTTAACCATGCCCCACCTAACCTTAACCAAAATAATTTTTAATGAAATATAGTTATCCAAGTACCTGGAATGATAGGGTATCAGAATATATATGGTTATAGGGGCCTATCTCTAAATCCCTAGGAAGAGTTCGTGAACACACAAACAAACAGGCAGATAGACAAATGAAATATAGTTATCCAAGTACATTGCGTTATAAGGTTTCAGAATATATATGGTTATCGGGGCCTATCTGCAAAGACCTAGGAGGAGTTCGTGAATAATACCTAACCTAACCATACCCCACCAAACCTTAACCCTTAACCCTAACAATTTTTTTTAAAGAAATATAGTTATCCAGACAGACAGAGGCTACTTCTTTATCATAGTAGATACATACATACATATATATATATATATATATATATATATATATATATATAGATAAATATATACATACATATATATATATATATTTAGGGCACAGGTTTTCTGTTATACACACTGAATAGAACACCACAGCGTTTTCACAGTTATTAATTTTCTTCTTACTATTTTCAAGTTTCCTCACCTTAGAGAGGAAACTTGAAAATATTAATAAGAAAATTAATAACTGTGAAACCGGTGTGGTGTTCAATTCAGTGTATATATATATATATATATATATATATATATATGGTTAAACTTAATGGCAAGATTATTATTGCAGAGTTTTTTATCTGCCTTTTCTCTTTCTCTGAGAATCTTTTTCCCTTCCACGGGAAGTTGTCTTATAATGTCACCATATGACATTATTTTGTCAGTTACTTTGGGCATGGCTTTACCAAAGTGAGAAACTGGCCAGAACGCGTTTTCACACTACTTAGTGCTTCATCAGTGGCTAGACTGTGAATATCTGATTGAATTATTGTGTTTATATATTGTTGGTGGTGGTCTGATATTACATTTTGAGGCTTCTGATTGGCTAGTGGGCTGGGCTGGGACTCCCAAGCTATTCTACTTCCTCATTGGTCGGCTGTTGTGTGACGTCATCAGTATTGTGCCTTCTTTCAGTGGGCTTAGATCTCCTTACGCTAGGGAGGGCTTCTAAATCCCTAGTTTGTATATTGAGATTGGGAGATGTTTCTTTAATAAAGAGAGCTTCGAGGATAGGTAGCCTTCTATGGTCTTGATTTGTTGCCAGCACTTCTGTGTTTTCTATTAGAGTTTCTTTATTTAAATTTCTTTTGTGAGCAGAGTGATGGTGGTTTCTGGGAGCTCCTGAAGAGAGGTGGTATGATAACCGGCGTGAGAGCTTCATTGTTGTCATGCCAATATAGTTTGAAGGTTGGGATGCACAGTTCCCAAGTTTACACGTGTACCTATATATGACGTGAGTTCTCTGAAGGTCACTTTTACTTTCTCTTATATTATTCTTTAGTAGCAGTTGAGATGTCTTTTTATTTTGATAATATATAATCAGTTGTACTTTAGAGTTTTCTTCTTTAGGTTTAATATTTCTTTTAATAATTTGTTGCATAACCCTTTCATCTTCTTTGTAGGCTGTGGAGAAGAAGGACTTATAGTAAATTTTAATCAGGTTTTTGGCGTTAATGTCCTGTGGGATTTTGTCTGGGTGGCTTTTGTCCTGTGGGATTTTGTCTGGGTGGCTTTTGTCCTGGTACCATTTGTCTAAAGTTCTTTTTGTGATTCGCTCTATATCCTTATTGGCGAATCCATTATTCATAAGGGTCTGAGAAGCTCTTTCTAACTCATTATGTACTGTTTCCCAATTATTACAGTGACTAAGAGCTCTTCTAATATAAGCGCTGATGGTAGAATCTTTGTATCTTTGGGGACATTCGCTAGTCCCATTTAGGCAATGTCCTGAATTAGATGCTTTTATGTACACAGATGTGTCATATGTGCCTTCATCTCTCTGTTTCACTAATGTGTCTAAAAAGGGAAGGGACCCATTTATGCTGTGCTCAATTGTAAAATTGATGCCAGATGTCTCTATTAATCGTTCTTTTAGATCGTCTATTTGTTGGCAATTTTCAGCTTTGACGAAAATATCGTCTATATATCTGCAGTAAATGTGAGGTTTTTGCAGATTTGCGAAAATTTCATTTTCGATGCTACCCATAAAAAAGTTAGCAAAAAGTACTCCAAGTGGTGATCCCATTGCAACACCATCGGTTTGGCAATATTTATTTCCTCTAGGGCACATAAAGGGGGCTTCTTTGGTGCAACATTCCAAAAGGTCTTTCATTATTTTCTCTGGGATATCACAGTTAGGTGTGGTATCATTGTGATAAACTCTGTCTATTATATATTGAATAGTGCGGTCAACTTGGATGTTAGTATAGAGGGACTCCGCATCTAACGAGGCGATAATGCCTTTTGAGTTATTGTTTGCTAAAAGATCTAGAAAATCAGTGGCGGATTTGACATTGTAGTCAGCGGGAGTGTAAGGTGTGAGGATTTCAGCCAGTTTTTTGGCAATTTTGTAAGTAGGTAATGGTATCTGTGAGATAATTGGACGTAGCTTGTTGCCGGGTTTATGGGTTTTAACATTGCCATAGCAGTACCCTAGTTCGTAGTCGCCTGTAGGTTTAGGAAGCTTTATGCCTCCTTTAACCGCGTTTGCACAATCTACTAGTTTATTAATTTTCTTTTTGAGGGAGTCTGTAGGGTCTCTTGAGATCTTCTTAAATTTTGTCTCATCGTTTAGGATTTCATCCATTTTTTGTAAGTATTCTTCTGTGTTTATTAAGACGAAAGTGGCAGCTTTGTCTGCTTTTCTGATTGTGATGTCTGGGTCTGTTTTCAGTTGTTTGGCTGCTTCTATATGTTTCTTTTTTAAAATCTGGCTTTTAAAGTTACCTCTCTGTTTGGAAGACTCGCTAATAATTTCAGTTTTGAAAGCGGGCTCAACTGTTATTTTCTTTTGTTTAGCTAGCTGTTCAATGTTATCTATTAAGATTTCACATTCTAATCTTTTATAAACACAATAATTCAATCAGATATTCACAGTCTAGCCACTGATGAAGCACTAAGTAGTGTGAAAACGCTTCATCAGTGGCTAGACTGTGAATATCTGATTGAATTATTGTGTTTATATATTGTTGGTGGTGGTCTGATATTACATTTTGAGGCTTCTGATTGGCTAGTGGGCTGGGCTGGGACTCCCAAGCTATTCTACTTCCTCATTGGTCGGCTGTTGTGTGACGTCATCAGTATTGTGCCTTCTTTCAGTGGGCTTAGATCTCCTTACGCTAGGGAGGGCTTCTAAATCCCTAGTTTGTATATTGAGATTGGGAGATGTTTCTTTAATAAAGAGAGCTTCGAGGATAGGTAGCCTTCTATGGTCTTGATTTGTTGCCAGCACTTCTGTGTTTTCTATTAGAGTTTCTTTATTTAAATTTCTTTTGTGAGCAGAGTGATGGTGGTTTCTGGGAGCTCCTGAAGAGAGGTGGTATGATAACCGGCGTGAGAGCTTCATTGTTGTCATGCCAATATAGTTTGAAGGTTGGGATGCACAGTTCCCAAGTTTACACGTGTACCTATATATGACGTGAGTTCTCTGAAGGTCACTTTTACTTTCTCTTATATTATTCTTTAGTAGCAGTTGAGATGTCTTTTTATTTTGATAATATATAATCAGTTGTACTTTAGAGTTTTCTTCTTTAGCTGATATCTTTACGGTTTGGGATGATGAATGGGGATCATTCCAAGAATTTCACAACCAGCTCAATCACCTAACGAACAATATTAAATTCAAGGTGGAATGGGAATTAGATCACAAATTACCTTTTCTAGATATTTTAATAATAAGAAATGCGGAGTCACTGTCCTTCACAGTTTATAGGAAGCCCACCCACACAGGGAGCTACCTACATTTCTTTAGCCACCATCCTGACAAAATAAAATATAGTGTAGCTTCAGGCCTATTCTTACGGGCTTTGAGAATTTGTAGCTCCCAATACTTAGATTTGGAACTAAATTCAGTGAAAAATCAACTAACAAAATTAGGATACCCGCCGTGGTTTTTACAAAAAGCTCTCAGCAAGGCCAAAATTAGTTTTCACAAAACAGATTCCCATTCCGCCATGAATCATCATTGGGATAATAGAAGCATAAAATTGCCTTTTAACAAATCCATCCATGAATTGTCTCACATGTTACCAAAGGAAAAGGTAAATTTTATCTTCCATTATCCTAATAATTTGTTCAGTAAAGTTGTCAATATACATCACAGATCCAAGAGTAATACAACTCCTGGAGTTTATAAATTACCTTGTTTAGATTGCAATGATGTATATTGGGGACAGACGGGTCGAGATCTCAATACCAGGGTTAAGGAGCACAAGAACTCTGTTAAATACGGACAGGAAAATTCCGCAGTATTTCAGCACGTCGCCAATAAAAACCACCGAATAAATTGGGACGATGCTGAAATAATTTATAAATCCAAATGTAGTTTCAGAAGAAAAATAGTAGAATCCTCCTTAATAAACAATTTCCCAAATTATAACATTTCCCATGGTCAATGGTCACCAGACTGTATTTCTTCTTTTGCCATAAATAAAATGTTACCATCAACATTAACGGTGGACAAAACTCACCAAGGCCCATGCAACGCCGGTCATGTGACCTGAGCCACCAAGATGCGAGCATGCGTGCCGGGCGTGTTGACCTGAGCCTCGTCCCCTCATGTTACCTCACTGCTTTACTATAAATACATATTGTTCTGTACTTTGTAACTTATATCTGCCGAAGAGGATCACAGTAAGTGATCGAAATATACAGATCTCTATATCTTCGCTTATTCTTCTCCGAAAGTGGGTCATCAGTATTATATATGTATATATATATCTATATACATATATACATACATATATATATATATATATTTATAAAATTATGTAAATGAATTGTGAAAGATCTATCGACCAAATATCTCGAAAATGTGAACATTCTGACAGACAGTCAGTTTGGCTTCAGATCTAAAGGGTCGTGCGTTTTGAACCTTTTAAGCTTTTACTCGAGAGTGATGCGATGCAAGAGAGGGGTGGGTGGGCTGTGTGTACCTCGACCCAGGGAAGGCATTTGACAGAGAACCTCACAGTCGACTTATATGGAAATTAGAGCATGATGGAGGACTGAGAGGCAAACTACCAGAATGGATGAAAGGTTTTATGAAGGAAATATTCATGAGGTCAGTAGTAAGGGATAAGATTCCAAGATGGAGAGTAGTAACGAGCGGAGTACCACAAGGTTCAGTGCTTGCACCAATAATGTTTCTAGTCTATGTCTATGACATGATGCAAGAAACAACACGCTATGCCAATATGTTTGCAGACGATGTAAAAGTCAAGAGAATAGTGAAAAATGAGGAGGATGGTAGACTACTGAAAAAAAAAAAATCTAGACACTATTTTTTGCATGAAGTCAAGAATGGGAGATGAAGTTTAATACCAACAAATGCAATGTAGTGGAAATGTGCAGTAGTGGCAAAAACCCATCATTAAACTACTTCGGAAGTGAATCCATTACAAAAGCAAAAGAGGAGAAATACAAGGTATGTTCACTAAGTAATGAGAAAATGTCAGGCGAGGCATTAAATATGAATTGATCAAAATACTACTGCATGGTGAAGTGCACATACATATATTCTATAAACTGACTAACTGGCAATTTTCTATATTTGTAGGTCTGAGTGCAGCGGTGCACGTGGTGGAACCAGTCTGATTCGGTTTGCCAATCTGTGAACACTTGTCAAGATGCAGGGAAACATGGAGCAACGTTACGTCATCAAATTTTGTGTTAGACTTAAGAAAACCAAACAAGGAGTTTATGGAATGTTAAAGGAGGCCTATGGGGATAAACAAATGAGCCAAGCAAGTTTCTATCGGTGGTTTAACATATTTTCTGAAGGAAATGAACAGGTTGAGAATGAAACCAGATTTGGAGCACCGAAAAGTGCACGGAAGGAGGAAAACAGTGAGGAAGTGCAAAGGTTAGTGATGCAAGACCGTCGTATATCTGTGAGGATGGTATCTGAAGCTGTTGGTATTAGTATTGGCACAGTAGAGACAGTTCTGACCAAATATCTGAAGCTCCACAAAGTTTGTGCCAAGTTCGTGCCAAAGATCCTCTCCGACGACCAAAGACAGTTTCGCGTGGAATGTTGCACTGACATTCTCGAAATGATAGAGGCTGATTCAGGTTTCCTGAATAAGGTAGTGACTTGCGACGAAAGTTGGGTGTTCACCTACGACCCTGAGAGCAAACGTCAGAGTGCTCAGTGGAAGCAACGCTGCTGACCACCTGGATGGCCGACAGGAGAATGAAAGCGGTACAACACCCACCCTACTGCCCTGATCTAGCCCCTTGCGACTTCTCCTGTTCCCATGCATGAAAGAGAGCCTCAGGGGAACCAGATTCCAGTCAACAGAGGAGCTGAAAGAGGCATCGGAAAGTTACCTGAAGGGACTACTGAAAAAGGACTTTGAGGAGGACTTCTAGGATTGGGAGGGACGCATACAGAAGTGTGTAGATGCGAGAGGCAATTATTTTGAAAGAGACACAGTTCTGTAAGCTTATGAAAATAAGTAGTGTCTCTCCTAACATTCTCTCATTACTTATTGATCGTAGTGGTATTTGGTAGTGTTGATAAAAGACAACCTGTCACCTGACAGACATATCAATAGGATTGTAGGAGAGACATACGGACTACTGCAGAACAATAAAGTGACGTTTCACTATACAGATGAAGAAATGAGGAAAAAACTCATAGAGACCTTGATCTATCCAAGACTGGAATATGCCTTAGTAGTATACTCTCCACACAGAGTGAAGGATATAAGCAAGATCGAAAGAATACAAAGGCCAGCAACCAAATTGGTCCCCAGCCTGGCGGATAAACCATATGAGGAAAAACTAAAAGCACTGTGTCTGCCAACTTTGAAAGATCGAAAAGAAAGATGTGATACGATTGCAGTATTCAGGTAATTAATAGAGATAGGTTGCATTGGCAGAGAAGATCTCCTGGTTAAATATGAGAGGGCTTTAAGAGGTCATGGGGGCAAATTAAGAAAGACCACACGTCTAAAGAATGTGAGGAAATACAGTTTTCCATATAGATGCATAAATACCTAGAATACCTTAGGAAATGATATAGCCCAGTAAACGAGTTCAAATCTAAATATGATAATTATAAATCAAGGATATATATTTAGTTGGAACCATACATGAATTTGAGGCCAGGTAGGATAGATAATTAAAGAATAGGAGACGAGATCCAACTAGCGTTGCTCCTTTTCTTGTATACTACATTTTGGTAGATACACACACATACAGAGAGAAAGAGAGAGAGAGAGAGAGAGAGAGAGAGAGAGAGAGAGAGAGAGAGAGAGAGAGAGAGAGAGAGAGAGAGAGAGAGAGAGAGAGAGAGAGAGAGAGAGAGAGAGAGAGAGAGAGAGAGAGAGAGAGAGAGAGAGAGAGAGAGAGGGCGGGGAGGGGAAGAAGGAGAGAGGGAGAGAGAGAAGGAGGGAGAGAGGGAGAGAGTGAGTGAGTGAGGGAAGGAGGGAAAGAGGGAGAGAGGGAGAGAGGGGAAGAAGGAGAGAGAGAAAGAGGGAGAGAGGGAGAGAGGGAGAGAGAGAGATAAGGGGGGGGGGAGAAAGAAAGAAGTAGAGAAAGAAAAAAGAACTTCCGATACAAGAATACTTGGCAGTTAGTTATACGTGTTAATCTTCTTAAAATAAGTACAAAGAGAGATAGAGATAGAGGGAGGGAGAAAGAGAGAAGTAGAGAAAGAAGAAAGAAATTCCGATACAAGAATACTTGACTCTTAGACATGAACATATTTTGTCCCTAAGAGTATTTCCCAGGCCTTTATTTTATCTAAACAATATGACTCGTCATGACAAAGTACGATCACAAAGGACACACTGTATCTAGACAAAATAGGCCATGAATCTTCCAGCAACAATTTTATGATGCGTTATATTGTCTGAACTAGTGTACCTGGTAGAAAAAAAAAACTTCCTTTAAAAACAATGCTTGGATTGATATTGCTTTTTGAATGATCCCAAGTAAGTATAATGTGTTCATGACGAGCGTTTGGTGAGTAAAAATTATCATAAAACCCGCAGTGTAACATGAGTTGCTATTCAAAGTTTTACAGCCTTCTCGACAAAGCAATATATGCCTATAAAAACCGTCTGGGATATTTGGTGTGGTAAAGTATTTGCTGAAAGTTTAATCTGTTTACGCCTCGATAGACATCAGTACAGTTGGGGAACTAATTATTTAGGCGCTTTGCTTGCAGTTGTTGGTATTAAAAAAATCTATTTATAACTGAAAAAATCATACGCCAGTGAGTCTTGATAGTAATTAATTGCGAATCTTTCCTCGGCAATTCACACATGACGAATGAAAGGCTATTAAAAATATTTACGCTCTCACCAAGTATTGACTATAGTACTCAATTCTTCCCCCACCCCTATCCTTTCTATCTATCTATCTATCTATCTATCTATCTATCTATCTATCTATCTATCTATCTATCTATCTATCTATCTATCTATCTATCTATCTATCTATCTATCTATCTATCTTCATCTTTCTCTCTCTCTCGCTTTCGCTCTATCTATATCTATCTATTTATCTATCTATATGTCTATCTACCAATCTATCTATCTATCTATCTATCTATCTATCTATCTATCTATCTATCTATCTATCTATCTATCTATCTATCTATATATATATATATATATATATATATGTATAACTATTTCTGTATCTCACTTTCACTCTCTCACTCTTAATCTCTCTCTCTCTCTCTCTCTCTCTCTCTCTCTCTCTCTCTCTCTCTCTCTCTCTCTCTCTCTCTCTTTCTCTTTCTCTGTCTCTCTCGGGTTCAACTATCTTCCTCCTGAAACCATGATGACTAACATGATGGAAAACAGTCGAACTTTCTTGACCATATTTGATAGATCGCTTGTGTCTGACCAATCTAATGTTCAAGTCTCTCACAGTGTGGCCTAAGTACACTAGATCACAATCTTGGTAGAGTAAGTTGTAAACTCCAGAAAAATCTGCCCTAGATCTTTGGTGTACGTTCACAATTTGCTTATGCACTGTTTTGGGATAGTGGTAATCAAATGTGAGACGATCCTTAAGAATTACGTTACTAGAAGAATTGATGGTATAACTGTAGAAATTTTTTATGACGTCTTTTCGAGCAGGGTGTTGAGTGGTGGGGATTAAATTTTAAAATGGCTAGCTCTGGCTTTATCCAGGAACCAGGCTGGGTAGGCCTACTTCATAAATTGGAATTCAATCAAGTCGATCTCTCAGTCCAAGAACTGGGAACTTTTAATCCTAAAAGATCTTAGTAAAAAAAGACCAGAGGCAACACTTAACTTTATCCGGGTGGTTACTGAAGAAAATTAAGGTAGCTCCTAGAGTGGTTTGTTTAATAAAATATCCAACAATGTGATCTGGTGATCTTCCTCCCATTCTGTTTTGTAACTAATTTCAAATTTTAGGGGCAGAACTGGATCAACTTATTACGGAATACCTAGAACACACCCCACCTGTTGTCCCTCGCTAAAAAAAACGTCATCGACATCAACGATTGGAATCCAAACTTCAACCATTTCAGGATAATTTCCTATTCCCTGTCACTAAAACTCTTGAATTAGTTCGCCTTTGAGTCTCGCTTATTAATTTTAATGAATTTTAAAGGTAAATGTACGATTGTAATAAGGGTTAACTGTCGCCTTTTTTGGCTAATTTGTATATAGAATATCTTAAAAGTATCTTGTTACCCATCAAATTATCTCAGATGATTTGGTTTATGTATGTCGATGACATATATATATATATATATATATATATATATATATACATATATGCATACACATATATACATATATATATATATATATATGTACATATACTTATATATACATATAAAGTGTGTGTGTATTAAATACATAAATATACATCAATATATAGATATATATATATGTATATATAATATACAATATAATATATAATATATAATATACAATATATAATATATAATATATAATATATAATATGTAATATATAATATATAATATGTAATATACAATATATAGTATGTAATATATAATATATAATATATAATATATAATATATAATATATGATATATGATATATAATATATATTATATAATATATGACATATGACATATGATATATGATATATGATATATGATATATGATATATAATATATAATATATAATATATAATATATAATATATAATATATAATATATAATATATAATACATAATGTATAATACATAATACATAATATATAATACATCATATATAATATATGATATATAATATATAATATATAATATATAATATATAATACATGATATATAATATATGATCTATGATATATAGTTTGTAATATATAATATATGATATATACTATATAATATATAATATAACATATAACATATAACATATAACATATAATATATAATATATAATATATAATATATAATATATAATGTATAATATATAATATATAATATATAATATATATAATATATACAATATAATAAATAATATATAATATATGATATCTAATATATAATATATGATATATAATATATAATAAATAAAATATAATATGTAATATATAATATATAATATATAATGTATAATATATAATATATAATATATAATATATAATATATAATATATAATATAATATATAATATATAATATATAATATATAATATATAGTATATAATATATAATATATAACATATAATAAATAATACATAGTATATAATATATAATATATAATATGTAATATATAATATATGATATATAATATATGATATATAATATATAACATGAAATATGTAATATGTAATATATAATATATAATATATGATATATAATATATAATATACAATATATAATATATAATATATAATATATGATATACAATATATAATATATAATATATAATATACAATATATAATATAAAATATATGATATATGATATATAATATGTAATATATAATATACAATATATAACATATAATATATAATATATAATATATAATATATAGTATATAGTATATAATACATAATATATAATATATAATATATAATATATAATACATAATGTATGATATATGATATATGATATATATAATATATTATATATAATATATAATATATGATATATGATAAATAATATATGATATATGATATATGATATATGATATATGATATATAATATATAATATATAATATATAATATATAATATATAATAGATAATATATGATATACAATATATAATACATAATATATAATATACAATATATAACATATAATATATAATATATAATATATAATATACAATGTATAATATATAATATATAATATATAATATATGATATGTAATATATAATATATAATATATAATATATAATTCATAATATGTGATATATATAGCATATAATATATAACACTATAATATATAATATATATATATATATGTAATATATAATATATAATATATAATATATGATATACAATATATAATATATAATATATACAATATAATATATAATATATAATATATGATATCTAATATATAATATATGATATATAATATATAATAAATAAAATATATTATGTAATATATAATATATAATATATAATGTATAATATATAATATATAATATATCATATATCATATATAATATATAATATGTAATATATAATATAAAATATATAATATATAACATATAATATGTAATATATAATATATGATACATAATATATAATATGTAATATATAATACTTAGTATATAATATATAATACATAATATATAATATATGATATATAATATACAATATACAATATATGATATGAAATATGTAATATGTAATATATAATATATAATATATAATATATAATATATAATATACAATATATAATATATAATATATAATATATAATATATAATATATAATATACAATATATAATATATAATATATAATATATAATATTAAATATATATATAATATATACTGTATAATATATAATACATAATATGTAATAAGTAATATATAATATATAATATATGATATATAATATATAATATATATATATAATATATAATACATAATATATGATATATGATATATCATATATAATACATAATACATCATACAAAATACATGACACATAATACATAATACATAATACATAATATATAATATACAATATATAATATGTAATATATAATATTTAATATATAATATATGATATATGATATATAATATATAATATATAATATATAATATATAATATATCTTATATAATATATAATATATAATATATAATATATAATATATAATATATAATACATAATATATAATATATAAAATATAAGACATAATACATAATATAGAATATATAATGTATAATATACAGTATACAATATACAATATATGATATATAATATACAGTATATAATATACAATATATAATATATAATATATAATATATAATAAATAATATGATATGTAATATACAATATACAATATATAATATATGATATATAATATATAAAATATAATATGTAATATATAATATGTAATATATATTATATGATATGTAATATATAATATATAAAATATAATATATAATATATAATATATAATATATAATATACAATATATAATATATAATATATAATAAATAATATATAATATATAATATATAATATTAAATATATAATATATAATATATAATATATAATGTATAATGTATAATATATATAACATATAATATATAATATATAATATATGATACATAATATTTAATACAGAATATATGATATATCATATATGATATAGGATATATGATATATAATATATAATATATAATATATAATATATAATATATAATATATAATATATAATATATAATATATATAATATATATATATAATATATAATATAAAATATATAGTACATAATATATAATATAAAATGTATAATATATAGTATATAATATATAACATATAATATATAATATGTAATATATGATATATAATATATAATATATAATATATAGTATACAATATATAATATATAATATATAATATATAATATATAATGTATAATATATGATATATAGTATATAATATATAATATAAAATATATAATATATAATATATAATATATAATATATATATATAATATATAATATATATATATATAATATATAATATATAATATATAAAAGTATATAATATATATATATATAATATAATATACAAATATATAAAATATATATAATATATGATAATATATAATATATAATATATGATAATATATAATATATAATATATAGTATATAACATATAATATATATAATATATATGTAATATAAAATATATAATATATGATATATAATATATGATATATGATATATGATATATGATAAATAATACATAATATATAATATATAATATATAATATATAATATATAATATATAATATATAATATATAATATATAATATATAATATACAATATATAATATACAATATATAATATGTAATATATAATATATGATATATAACATATAATATATCATATACAAAAAACAATATACAATATACAATATACAATATATAATATATAATATATAATATATAATATATAATATATAATATGTAATATACAATATATAATATATGATATATAATATACAATATACAATATACAATATACAATATACAATATATGATATATGATATATGATATATGATAAATGATAAATGATAAATGATATATGATATATGATATATGATATATAATATATAATATATAATATATAATGTATAATATATAATATATAATATATAATATATAATATATAACATATAATATATAATATACAATATATAATATATGATATATAATATATAATATTTAATATATAATATATGATATATAATGTATAATGAATGATATATATTATATAATATATAATATATAATATATAATATGTTATATATAATACATAATATGTAATATGTAATATGTAATATGTAATATGTAATATGTAATATGTAATATGTAAAATGTAAAATTTAATATGTAATATACAATATACAATATATAATATATAACATATAATATATAATATATAATTTATGATACATAATATATAACATATAATACATAATATGATATATAATATATATGATATATAATATATATGATATATAATATATAATATATAATATATAATATATAATATATAGTATATAATATATAATATATAATATATAATATATCATATATAATATATAATATATATACATACATATACCAAGGCTTTTTTTCCCCTTACCAGGGGGGTAGCCAAAAAGGACAAAGCACAAAAACATTCCCACCCATTTCATCCCCGAAGCACTCCACACCCGTCCACCCTCCCATCTTAACACCTCCTAGATGACGGGTCATCCCTGCACCCTGTCCACTGCCCTGGGTTAGAAGCAGTGTCGCAGGACACAGCACATCCACAGTAAGGCCGCTTCATTAAATCGGCGACCCCCCCTCTCCGTCCCCCCATATAAAGGAGAGGACGGGGAGAAATCCCTTCGGGGTGCGTCAAAAATTTTTGCTCACACACACTTCCTCACCCCCATTCCCCCGTCCAATCCATCTCATGCATCACAACTTTTTCCATATACAACCATTCTCCATTCACCCCTGTCTTCTGTCCTCTCCCGTCCTTCCTCAACCGACATTCCCCTCTTCCCCAAAGCCCCCTTCACCCCATCCATCCATCTCATCCTAGGACGTCCCCTCATGTTCACTCCCTCCACATCTGCCTTCCATACCTCCTTTACTAGTCTTTCTTCACTCATTCTTTCCATGTGTCCAAACAATCCTAATACTCTTTCATCCTCCCTATCTCCCAGCTCCCTTTCCACCCCTGTTCTCCTCCTCACTTCCTCATTTCTCACTCTATCTGGCCTAGTAACCCCCATCATACTTCTCAGACACTTCATCTCAAACACATTCAAGTTCCTTCTCTCTTCCTCTCTCATGTTCCATGTTTCTGCTCCATACAGTGCTGTTGGCACAATCACTCCTTCATACAGTCTCCTCTTAGCATCCATTCCCAGATTCCTATTCCTCATTACACTTTACAAAGGATTACAAAGGCGGAGCATGCCGACAGGAGACCTATTGATCCATATCTAGGTCGGATGCGAAAAAAAAATCATATTAATAATAAAACAATAAATAAAAACTATGATATTGTAAATAACAAATAAAATACATAAATAAATGCATAGGTATAGTTAAATAATAAACAAACAGGTAAATAGTAAATAATAATAAATTGACATATAACTAATAATAAATGAAAATCAGACAGACAAATGATAACAAAACAAAAACAAATAATATAAGATAAATTATAAGCATTACAGCATCTTACTTAGGTATTTATCTAAATGATTCTTAAAGCTTCGAACTGAACTACATTGCACTACCTGTGCAGGAAGTTTATTCCATTCATTAACTACACGGTTGGCAAAGTTGTTTCTACCTACTTCCAAATTGAATCTATTTCCGGACAGTTTGAGACCATTGTTTCTTGTCTGATTCTCATTCAATGTGAAAATTTGGTCACTTTTGATGTTGTCAAATCCCTTTAAAATCTTAAAGACCTGTATCAAGTCACCTCTGAGTCTACGCTTTTTTAGGGAAAACAGATTCATGTGTTTTAGTCGATTTTCGTATGATTTATTTTTGATATTTGGAATCAGTTTTGTGGCTCGCCGTTGTACTTTTTCCAGTCTGTCAATGTCTTTAATGAGATTCGGTGACCATACGGAAACAGCATATTCCAAATGTGGACGAACTAACGATTTATATAGCTTGTTAATGAGTGATGGACTTTTGAAATCAAAAGATCGCGCAATCAGTCCCAGAATCTTATTTGCTTTCTCAGAGGCTGAAATACACTGCTTAGATGATTTGAGGTCGTTACTGATAATTACGCCGAGATCTTTTTCACTATCCACTTTTGTTAACGAATTTCCAAATAACTTGTAATCATACTTACTGTTATTTTTACCTATGTGCATTACCTTGCATTTACTTGTGTTAAATTTCATTAGCCACTTTTCAGACCATTGCTGTAATTGATCTAAATCTTCTTGAATATCTAATTGGTTTGAGTGATCATTTGCCACTCCGCACAGTTTTGTATCATCAGCAAATTTGGAAACAGTAGATTTTAGTCCATGGTCTATATCATTTATATATACTATGAATAGAAGTGGCCCAAGAACGGAACCCTGAGGAGCTCCACTTGCAACACTTTTCCATCCAGACTTTTCCATCCAGACTATTCAACCAATTACTAGTCCAACCTAATAGGCTACCACTTATTCCATGCAAAGCTAATTTAGTAAGTAGTCTTTCGTGTGGGACGGTATCAAAAGCTTTTGCAAAGTCTAGATATACTAAATCTATATTGTTTCTTTTGTCATAATTCGAGATAACTGTGTTGTAGAATTCGAGTAAGTTAGTCACGCAAGAACGTTTCCGTCTGAAACCATGCTGGCTATCATTTATCAAACGGTTACTTTCTGAATGATGTTCGATAGCATCTCTGATGATAGTTTCCATTATTTTTCCTACGATTGAAGTCAAACTTATAGACCTATAGTTATTTGTTTGTTTTTTTGTCACCTTTTTTGAATATGGGAGTAACGTTAGCTAGCTTCCATTCTCTTGGAACATCTCCGGATATGATGGATTTCTTGAAAATAATTTCTAATGGAACAACAATCTTATTTTTAATTTCCTTTAAGATTCTTGGATGCCAACCGTCAGGCCCTGGTGTTTTATTAACTTTGAGTTTGTCTATACACCTTTTAATTTTTTCTTTTGTTATATTTACCGTAGTGAGTAAGTTTACCCTAGACTTTTCACAGGTTTCAATTTGGAATTCACCTTGAGGTGTTTCGTTTAAGAATACCGAGCTAAAATAATTGTTTAAGATATTACACATTCCTTCATTTGAATATTCAAGTTGACCGTCAGCAGATAATAGTGGACCAATGTGATTCCTAACAACCTTTTTATCTCTAATGTAACTATAGAATTCTTTGGGATTCTCTTTGGATTTATCAGCGATGTTCATTTCGTATTGTCGTTTTCTTTTTCTTATTGTCTTTTTTAAATCTCTCTGTATTGATACATAACTTTCATAGTCATTAGATGCACCCGAGCACTTATATTTCTTTTTAAACCACCAAGGCATTTACTCGCTTCTCTCAATCTACATTCTACCTCCACCTTCACTCCACCCTTTCCTGCCACATTTGCACCCAAATATCTAAAACTATCCACTTCCTCCAGTTGCTCTCCCTTAATGCTCACTTCCAGATTACTGCCACTGTCACCCCTTGTACATCTCATCACCTTACTTTTACCCACATTTATCTTCAGCTTTCTTCTATCACACACTCTCCCAAACTCTGTCACCAGCTTCCTCAATCCCTCCTCCGATCCTGCCACAAGCGCAGTGTCGTCCGCAAGCAACAGCTGGCTCACCTCCCACTATTCTCCATTTTCCTTAACCATCTCCAATCCCTGACCCACTACCCTTGCATTCACCTCTCGCACCACCCCATCCATGTATAAGTTGAACAGCCAGTGTGACATAACGCATCCCTGACGAAGTCCCACCTTTACCTCAAACCACTCACTCTCTCCATTTCTAATCCTGACACAAGCTCTACTACTCTCATAAAAACTCTTGACAGCTCCCAGAAGCTTTCCTCCTATCCCGTATATCCGCATAACCTCCCACAGTGCCTTTCTGTCTACCCTATTGTAAGCCTTTTCCAGATCCATAAAGGCCCAGAAAACATCCTTCCCCTTACATATAGCTTTCTCACATATCTGTCTTACCACAAAAATCTGATCTACACAACCTCTACCTGTCCTAAACCCACACTGTTCCTCACCAATTACTCCCTCTGTTCCTCGCCTAATCCTCTCAATCAAGATCCTCCCATAAGCCTTCCCAAACTACACTTAACATATGAGACGTACAGGGAAAAGAAAAGAGAAGTAAAGAAAAAGGTAAATGAGGCAAAGAGGAGAGCAGATGTAAAATGGGGTAAGAGTATGACAGAAAATTTTGAAAGTAATAAAAAGATGTTTTGGAAAGAAATTAAGAGAGGAAGAGGAGGCGAATCAAGTAGAGAAGAAAAGGTAAAAGGTGCAGATGGAGAGATGATAATGGAGGAGAAGGCAGTAAGGGGAAGATGGGCAGAATATTTTAGGGATTTGCTTAATGTGAAGGAGGATAGGGAAGGAAAGATAGCTGCAGTGGGAAATGCTAAGAAAATGAGAGTGATGAGTGAGGAAAATGGAGGAGAAATAAGGAAGGATGAAGTGAAGGCAGCAGTTAAGATGATGAAAGCAGGTAAGGCACCTGGTCTGGATGGATGCCATGCAGAATGTCTTAAAAAAGGAGGTATAGTGATGGTGGACTGGTTGGTGAGGTTATTCAATGTTTGCTGGAGAGAAGGTAGAGTGCCAGAGGACTGGAGGAGTGCGTGTATAGTTCCACTTTACAAGGGAAAGGGGGACGAGTGTGAATGTAGTAGTTTCAGAGGGATTAGCTTGTTAAGTGTATATAATATATAATATATAATATATAATATATAATATATATGATATATAATATATAGTATATGATGTATAATATATAATTTATAATATATAATATATAATATATAATGCATAACATATAATAAATAATATATAATATATGATATATAATATATAATTTATAATATATAATATATAATATATAATATATAATTTATAATATATAATATATAATATATATGATATATAATATATAGTATATGATGTATAATATATAATTTATAATATATAATATATAATATATAATATATAATGTATAATATATAATGTATAATTTATAATATATAATATATAATATGTAATTATAATATATAATATATAATATATAATATATGATATGTGATATATGATATATCATATCTGATATGTGATATATGATATATAATATATGATATATGATACATAATATATGATACATGATACATGATATATAATATACAATATATGATATATAATATATAATATATAATATATAATATATAATATGTAATACACAATATATAATATATTATATAATATATATAATAAATGATATATGATACATAATATACAATTATAATATATAATATATAGTATATGCTACATAATAAATAATATACTAATATGTAATATGTAATATATAATATATAATATATAACATATAATATATAATATATATATATAATATATAATATATAATATATAATATATAATATATAATATATAATATATAATATATAATATATAATATATAATATATAATATATAATATGCAATATATAATATATAATATATAATATATACCCGTCTGGGGTATTGGCTGCTTGTTATTGTGGCCAAGTAGCATACAGTTGATACTTTAGGGTCTATAAGGGGCGCCCCTCTACGGACCAGAGCCACACATCATTTTGTCTATGATAGAGGAAAACTCTTCATAGAGAAATGATGACACTTTGATACTACGATTGTCCCTCCGTTATGCTGTCCCCCAACCCCTTGCTGCTGTCCTGTACCATTTCTCTGAGTATTCATTTTCTGCTGTGGGGGAATTCTCTGTGGTTGGGGGAAAAGAATATTGCCACCAAGTATTTCCACTTGGATCGTAAGAGGCGAGAAGAAAGGGACGGGGAGTGGGACTAGGCATCCTTCTCCTTGTAGCCCCACAGGGGACATTCCTAAACGAAAAAGTAAAGGCATAAGAGGGTCTGGGAGTTTTCCGACCAGCACCCTAAGGTTTGGGTCTTTTAATGTGCGTGGATGTGGTACAGATGAGAGTAAAAGGGAAGAGATAGGTAGTATGTTTGTGAGAAGAAAGATAGGTGTGTTGGCTTTGAGTGAAACTAAGTTGAAAGGGAAGGGTGAGTGTAAGTTTGAGAGTGTAAGTGGGAGGTTATCAGGAGTGAAGAGAGGGCTAGGGAGGGAAGGGGTGGCTATTCTAGTAAGTGAAGAGATAGGTAAACGTGTAGTGGAGTGGAAGGAGGTTCCTCAAGGATAATGTGGATGAAGGTGAAACTGGGAAAGGAGATGTGGGTCTTTGTAAGAGCATATGGGCCTGGCAGTGAGAAGAGTGTAGAAGAAAGGGAGCCCTTTTGGATATATTTAAATGAGTGCATAGAGGATTTAGGGAGAAATTTCAATGTAATAGTACTGGGAGACCTTAATGCTAGGGTAGGAAAGGGTCCATATATGGAGTGGTTTGGAAATGTGGAGTTCCAGGAAAGAATCGTAGTGGAGAGTTGATGGTGGAAATGTGTCTAGAAAGAGAGTTGATGATAGCAAATACAGTGTTTCGGAAGAAAGTCAAGCATAAGTACACATGGGAGAGGGTGGTGGATAGAAGGGTGGTAGATAGAGCGTTGATGGATGATGTAGTGGTCAATAGGACTATGATAGGAAGAGTTAAGGATGTACATGTGCTAAGGGGAGAGGGTGGGGGAATATCAGATCATTTTTTGGTGGAAGGTAAGTTGAGAGTGGAGAATAGATGGAGAAAGAGGAAAGGGACAAAAGGTAGGGAGGTGCTTAGAGTGAACTCTTTAAATGAAAAGGAAAAGAAGAAGGAGTACAAGAAGAAGCTGAAGGAGGAGTGGGGGGGAGTGAAGGATAGAGTAGAGCTAGGTGTGGAGGAGGAATGGGGACGGTTCAAGGAGGGAGTCATAAAGTGTGCAAGGATGGTGTGTGGAACAAGAAGGATAGGAGGAAATAGAAGAAAGGGTAGTGAATGGTGGGATGAGGAAACAAAGAAGGTTGTAGAAGAGAAGAAGCGAGCTTTCACAGATTGGTTATAAAATAGGACGAGGGAGTCATATGAGAGGTACAAAGAAAAGAAAAGAGAAGTAAAGCAAAAGGTAAAGGAGGCAAGGAGGAGAACAGATGTGAAGTGGGGTAAGAGTATGACAGAAAATTTTGAAAGTAATAAAAATATGTTTTAGAAAGAAATTAAGAGAGGAAGAGGAGGTGAATCAAGTAGAGAAGAAAAGGTAAAAGGTGCAGATGGAGAGATGATAATGGAAGAGAAGGCAGTAAGGGGAAGGTGGGCAGAATATTTTAGGGAGTTGCTAAATGTGAAGGAGGATAGGGAGGGAAAGATAGTTGCAGTGGGAAATGCTAAGAAAATGAGAGTGATGAGTGAGGAAAATGGAGGAGAAATAAGGAAGGATGAAGTGAAGGTAGTTGTTAAGATGATGAAAGCAGGTAAGGAACCTGGTCTGGATGGATGCCATGCAGAATGTCTAAAAAAAGGAGGTACAGTGATGGTGGACTGGCTGGTGAGGTTATTTAATGTTTGCTGGAGAGAGGGTAGAGTGCCTGTATAGTTGCAGTTTACAAAAGAAAAGGGGACAAGTGTGAATGTAGTAGTTTCAGAGTGATTAGCTTGTTAAGTGTAGTTAGGAAGGCTTATGAGAGGATCTTGATTGAGAGGATTAGGAGAGGAACAGAGGGAGTAATTGGTGAGGAACAGTGTGGATTTAGGACGGGTAGAGGTTGTGTAGATCAGATCTTTGTGGTAAGACAAATATGTGAGAAAGCTATAGGGAAGGGGAAGGATGTGTTTTGGGCTTTTATGGATCTGGAAAAGGCTTACGATAGGGTAGACAGAAAGGCACTGTGGGAGGTTATGCAGATATATGGAATAGGAGGAAAGCTTCTGGGAGCTGTCAAGAGTTTTTATGAGAGTAGTAGAGCTTGTGTCAGGATTAGAAATGGAGAGAGTGAGTGGTTCGAGGTAAAGGTGGGACTTCGTCATGGATGTGTTATGTCGCCCTGGCTGTTCAAATTTTACATGGATGGGGTGGTGCGAGAGGTAAATGCAAGGGTAGTGGGTCAGGGATTGGAGATGGTTAAAGAAAATGGAGAATAGTGGGAGGTGAGCCAGCTGTTGTTTGCTGACGACACTGCGCTTGTGGCAGGATCGGAGGAGGGATTGAGGAAGTTGGTGACAGAGTTTGGGAGAGTGTGTGATAGAAGAAAGCTAAAGATAAATGTGGGTAAAAGTAAGGTGATGAGATGTACAAGGGTGATAGAGTTTGGGAGAGTATGTGATAGAAGAAAGGTAAAGATAAATGTGGGTAAAAGTAAGGTGATGAGATGTACAAGGGGTGAAAGTGGCAGTAGACTGGAAGTCAGCATTACGGGAGAGCAACTGGAGGAAGTGGATAGTTTTAGATACTTAGGTGCAAATGTGGCAGGAAAAGGTGGAGTGAAGGTGGAGGTAGAATGTATATTGAGAGAAGCGAGTAAATGCCTTGGTGGATTGAAGAGTGTAATGAGGAATAGACATTTGGGAATGGATGCTAAGAGGAAACTGTATGAAGGAGTGATTGTGCCAACAGCACTGTATGGAGCAGAAACATGGAACATAAGAGAGGAAGAGAGAAGGAGTTTGAATGTGTTTGAGATGAGGTGTCTGAGAAGTATGATGGGGGTTACTAGGCTAGATAGAGTGAGAAATGAGGAGGTGAGGAGAAGAACGGGGGTGGAAAGGGAGTTGGGAGATAGGGTTGATAAAAGAGTATTAGGATGGTTTGGACACATGGAAAGAATGAGTGAAGAAAGACTAGTAAAGGAGGTATGGAAGGCAGATGTGGAGGGAGGGAACATGAGGGGACGTCCTAGGATGAGGTGGATGGATGGGGTGAAGGGGGCTTTGGGGAAGAGGGGAATGTCTTAATATATAATACATAATATATAGTATTTAATATATAATATATAGTATATAATATATAGTATGTAATATATAATATATAATATATAATATATAATATATAATATATAATATATAATATATAATATATAATATATAATATATAATATATAATATATAATATATGATATATGATATATAATATATAATATATAATATATAATATATAATATGTAATATATAATATATAATATATAATATATGATGTATAACATATAATATATAATATATAATATACAATATATAATATATAATACATAATACATAATATAATATATAATATATAATATATAATATATAATATATAATATATAATATATAATATATAATATATAATATATAATATATAATATATAATATATAATATATAATATATTATATATATATATTGACTTTATGTTAACAACTAACAAGAAACTTTTCAAAGATGTCAAGAGCATACCATCGGTTTCCTTTGACTCGGATCATCGTTTAGTTCTTGCGAAACTAAACATTAGGAAGCCAAAGCCAATGAAAAAACTTGTCAGAGAAAGAATTAAATTAGAGAATCTAAAAGAACCAGAAAAGGCAAGATTATATAAGGAAAAGATTTCAGAAGTTTATTTGAGCGAGCCGGAAGAAACCAGAGACATTGAAGAAGAATGGATAGGCATGAAGGATAAAATTACAAAAATAGCAAAAGAGGTCCTGGAGACCAAGAAAATAAGTGGTGGGAGAAAAAAGAAAACTATATGGTGGACGGATGAAGTCCGGGATGTTGTTAAAAAGAAGAGTCAGTCTTTTAGAAGATGGATGAGAAGACGGACCCCAGAAAATAGATTGGAATACGAAACAGCAAGAAACGAAGCAGAGACAGTAAAAGCAAGAGCCAAGAGAGATTCTTGGAAGAAATTGGGAAAAGAGCTTGAAGAAGATCTGCTGGGAACTAGGAAGCTCATATATAGTTTGGCGAAGAGTTATAAAAGGGGCGAAGAAACAGTAGTAAATACAATTAAGAATAAAGACGGAGTGTTACTAACAGATGAGAACGAAGTAGATGAAAGGTGGAGAGAATATTTCTCAGAATTATTGAATCCTCAGGAATTGGACGATGAGTGTGAAAACACCAGCCTGAGACTAAACTACTACCACGAAATATCTATCGAAGAAACTAGAGTTGCCATCAGTAAAATGAAAAATGGAAAAAGTCCTGGATGCGATGGCATACCTGTAGAGCTGCTAAAAGGAAATGAAAACACAGTCACATGGCTAACGAGAATTTTCAATGTAGCTTGGTGTGAAGGTAGAGTACCAGAGGATTGGGGGAAAGCCATTATATGTAAAGTACCAAAGAAAGGCGACAAGTCAGAATGCAAAAATTGGAGAGGAATATCCTTATTATCACATGTGGAGAAGATATATGAAAGAATACTTGAAAGAAGGTTAAGAGCGACGGTAGAAGAAAAATTAGAGGAGGGACAGTATGGATTTAGACCTGAGAGAGGTACAACAGATGCAATTTTCTCCTTGAAAATGCTGATGGAGAAGAGATGGGAATGGGATCAACCAGTGTGTATAGCTTTTGTTGACTTAGAAAAAGCCTTTGACAGGCTACCAAGGAAGATGATTTGGGATACATTGGAAGACCCTATATATGGTGTAGATAGATTACTTGTTAGAGCAATCAAAAGTCTATATAGTAAATGTACCAGCGCTGTAAGAACACAAACTCGCGAGGATAACTGGTTTGATGTAAATTCTGGAGTAAGACAAGGTGGGGTTATATCCCCATTGCTTTTTGTACTTTTTATGGACAAATGTATGAAAAATTTGAGATCTGGAGAGGAAGTTGTTACATTGGCATACGCAGATGATATTGCACTGGTTGCAAACAACCCCATTGAACTTCAAAATGCATTAACTGCTTGGAACAGTGCATTGAAAAGAGTGAAAATGAAAATAAACACAAATAAAACAGAAGTAATGATGGTCGCAAGGCAAAAAGAAGAGATAGAAATATGGTTGGGAGGCGAAAAACTGAAATTAGTTGAAGAATTTAAATACCTAGGAGTAAAGATAGATGAAAGGTGTCAAATGGAAAAAGAAATATTAAATAGAATACAGTGCCATACAAATAATTTAAGAACGCTATATCCATTGATGCGAGAAAAACTTATACCCAAGCAGGTTAAGTTAACAATTTACAAAAATATTTTAAGACCAGTTCTAACATATGGGTCAGAAACATGGACATTGACAGAAAGGCTGAAAAGTAAGATACAAGCAGCAGAGATGAGAGTACTGCGAATAATAAAAGGTGTAACAAGTTGTGACAGAATAAGAAATGAAGAAATAAGAAGAGAGCTGGAAATAGAGCCAATATTAGAATATGTAGAGAAAAGCCAATTAAGATGGTTTGGCCACGTCATGAGGATGAATGAGCATCAGTACCCATTAAAATACTACCAGTGGCAGCCACAAGGAAAGCGTCCAACAGGAAGACCCAGGAAGAGATGGAGAGACGGTATCAGACAAGCCATAGAGTCAAGAGGAAGAACTATGGAAGAGGTGGAGAGTGTGCAGCTGTATGCTGATAGGGACTTGTGGAGGGACTTCGTGAGGCATCATCGCTGACAGGGCATCGCCCTACCTGGTGTATGGTGAGAAAGGTGAGAATATAATATATGATATATAATATATAATATATGATATATAATATATTATATATAATATATAATATAATATATATATATATAAATGAATATATATATATATATATATACATGTATATTTATATATTTATATATTTATATATACATATACATATATATGTGTGTGTAAAACATTAAGGTGTCGATTATTCGAAGTGTGAGACCCTGACATTCATGTGTCCAACATTTTCTATCGGTCCCAAAGGAGAATCTCTATTTATCAAGTTCGCAATAACTTACCAAAATAATTTCCGGTATGCAACTAACCCCCCCCCCCCACTCCCGAGTTAACTAGTGACCTTGCAAACTACTCACTCGCTGTAGCCTTCCGTCAAACCATTGTTATGACCCCGTTATAGTGACCTTTTCCTCAGTATCTATGCTTAGGAGATTTATACTATCCCCCCACAGCTTCTAAAGTTTACTATACCATGTATTCTAAGATTCAGACCATTAGTTAGCCATATTCTGCTAAAGCAATAGTCTATGTGTGAACTTTCCTCTTTCCTATCGGGAAACCTTAGCAGACTATCCGTAGTTTCAGGCGTATAGTTCTGAGCGCTGATACCTTAGTCTACATACCGTCTATAGAATAAATGTTCATAGACCGGGTACTTATAGAGAACCATCATCAATTTCACTCCACCCGAACAGTGAATTAAAACCATTTTCGTATGTGAAGTCCAAGATTTGGTTAACACTAATTCTCTTTAGTGGAATTTTGCAAGTAAAGATCTACTCAACCACCTTAAGTTAAACTTAGCCCCTTCTTACCGTTGAAATGGTTTTCAATATAGATACTTTTGTTAATAATCCTTCAGTGGATCAGTTAGTGTGATCTCAAGAAGAAGGACTGGAGACTGTTGGCTCAAACCTACCAAATTAATGCCCCTTCTAACTTAAGAAAGGATGAACTTAAAAGAATGATTATTGATCACCTCGTAGCTTCATTTGAACTGGATGCAGACGCATTCGAATTAAATCACCAGGAGAGTGCTCGTGACATAACTGAAAGAGACCCAAATGTAAGAAACAGTGACCCCGCTTTCAGACTGAAGCCCACGACCCCCCCCCCACTCTCCTTTAAATAGATCAGTGTTATCTTTTGAATTAGAGAAAATTAAACTAGAGAGAGAAAGAATGAGACGAGAAAGTGAGGAACGAGAGACTATATATACTATAAATAGAAGTGGACCAAGAACGGAACCCTGAGGAACTCCACTTGTAACATTTTTCCATCTAGAATTTTTCTATTTAAAACAACTCTCCGCTTTCGATCATTCAACCAATTACTAGTCCAACTTAATAGGCTACCACTTATTCCGTGTGAAGCTAATTTAGTAAGTAGTCATTCGTGGGGGACGGTATCAAAAGCTTTTGCAAAGTCTAGATATATTAAATATATATTGTTTATTTTGTCATAATTCGAGATAACTGTGCTGTAGAATTCGAGTAAGTTAGTCACGCAAGAACGTTTTCGTCTGAAACCATGCTGGCTATCATTTATCAAACGGTTACTTTCTAAATGATGTTCGATAGCATCTCTGATGATAGTTTCCATTATTTTTCCTACGATTGAAGTCAGACTTATAAGCCTATAATTATTTGGTTTCTTTTTGTCACCTTTTTTGAATATGGGAGTAACGTTAGCTAGCTTCCAGTCTCTTGAGACATCTCCGGATATAATGGATTTCTTGAAAATAATTTCTAATGGAACAACAATCTCATTTTTAATTTCCTTTAAGATTCTTGGATGCCAACCGTCAGGCCCTGGTGTTTTATTAATTTTGAGTGTCTCTATACACCTTTTGATTTTAATGAGCGTATTTTGAAAAAAATTCCCACATCTGATCTACAGGTCTTTTGCTTAATTTTGCCTCCCAATCTGTAAGCTGAAGCTCCTGACGTAGTCCTATGAACTGAGCTTTACTGAAATCGGGTATTTTAGAAACACAAATATCTATTCTAAAAGGCAAGTTTCATTGAAATATTATCCCCATTTATTAGTTATAATTGCTTAAAATTTAATATGCTATCACAGAAAAACTCTGGGTGATAGAAAAATTCTGAAAACATATTTGAAATTAGCAGAAAAAAATCTATCAAGTTCACCGCCTTTTGCTTGTGGGGCAGGTATTTTAATAAATTCTGTTGACCAGTGTTGCAAAAGCAAACGAGGAGAAAAATTTGGGTGTTGACAAAGGACAGTCTGTCACCTGACAGACAAATCAGCAGGGTTGTAAGAAAAGCTTCCGTACTACTGCAGAAGATTACAATGATTTATTACTGTATGGATAAAGAGATGGTGAAAAAAATTATAGAAAACCTGATGTTTTAGTGACATGGTCCCTACATAGAACAAGAGATATAATCAGGCTGGAGAGAATACAAAGGGCTGGAACCAAACCCGTTACTAGCTTGGCAGATAATTCTATAAGAAGAAACTAAAAGTACTGAGTCTGCCAACTTTGAAAGATCGAAGAGAAATAGATTATGATTAGAACATTCAGGTTTCTGAAAGGGGATAGACTACATTTACAGAGGAGATCTCTTGTTTAGGGGTAGGAGGGCTTTAAAAAGTCAAGTGAGCAAAATAAGAAAGAGTAGATATCAAAAGGGCATGAAGAAATAAATTTCCATATGGATGAACAAATACTTGGGATAGCTCAATTTAAATTTAGATATGATAGTTGGAAAATAAGGATGTAAATCAAGTTGAAACCATACATGAACTTGAGGCCAGGCATGATAACTTGGAGAGTAGGACATGGGACTCAACGAGCGTTGTTCCTTTACTATATACTACAATTGGGTAAATATAATTGGGAGAATTAGATTAATATAACCATACGCAAAAACGGAGGTAGAAGAAAGTCGAAATGAATATGGTAATAAAAGAGAAATTGGCAAACCAGGTGGTATTAAAACACAAACAAAAAGACAAGAAAAAATGCTGAGAATTCAAGGCGAGGGTGGGTTAGACATCAGGAAATTAGTGATATCATTAAACGTGTGCGACGTTTGAACGCTAGACAAGAAAGGAAAAGGAAAGGAAAAATGGGGTGAAGAAGTACGTGATTTAGTGGAGGAATGTAGAAAAAAATGTACATAGAATGAAAATATAGGTTAGAGAGAAGACAGGGAAAAGTATGTAAAGAGTTAAAGATAACGTTGAGAGTTGAGAAGAGAAAGGAAGTAATGGTTGTGGAAATTAAAAGCTTATTAAATTTGAGATATAGAAGCAATGTTATGAGTTAAAAGAAAGATTGGAAATGATTCATTGTTAGATGAGAGAAAGAACAAGGCACGATGAAAAGTGGCGAAAATGAAGGACGCAACTGAGGGAAAGAGTTGAAAGAAGGGAAGAAAATGAATAGACGAATGAATGGCTGTAAAGAATCTCTTAAAAGGTCAGAGAAGAGGGAAGAAAGCGCGTTTGGTGCTCATTTACAAAGAAAAAGAAAAGGAGTGTAGGGATTACTGTTCCCAAACTTGGAGGGGAAGAGCACACGGCATTTCTGGGGAAGGTAGGAGGTGTTCACTGTGTGCTGGGAAAGTACTGGATGTGGACTCTCGATATTCAGAGAGAAGCAAATCAATGAGATGGGTTCTAGGAGAAAGTCAAGTGAGGTACTTAGACAGGGTTTTCTGTGATAAAGATAGGAAACATAGGACGCAGGTGTGTTTCCCCGGCGCGGGGATAGGTGATATTAGAGACAGGATTGAAAAGTGTTTAGTAGGGGAAGGTAAGGGCCCCGTCGTTTGCTTGAGTGCTGGGGACAATGACATAGGTAAGTTAGGGAGTGATGAATTATTTGCGCTGTTCCGGGATTCGCTGGACAATATTAGGAACAAGGGAGGTGTTCCTGTTGTATGTGGAATCCTTCCGAGGCGTAGAGTTGAAGGCGTGTGGCATTCCAGGGCTATTGCAATGAATTGCAGGCTGGCAAAACATTGTAAGGACAATGGATGGGCATTTTTGACGACTGGGATCGCTTTCACGGTAAGAATCATCTATATGCAAGGGACTGGGTGCACTTGTCGCTCAGAGGATTTCGGCTCCTTGCTGAATCCCTTGAGCGAGAAGTAGACATCCTACATTTTTTTTTCGGGTAGATCACGTGGGAGTAGGGGGGGAACTATCGGAATATAGTTTAGGCAATAGAGAAACAGCTCAGAGAGGGACTGTGAAAAGAATCACCGAAGCAGGGGGAGGGAGGATAAACTTAAAATTTATTATACAAATAGCAGAAGCGTAATAAACAAAATTGATTTGCTGCGAGGTAAAGCCTGCATAGATAATTTTGATATTATAGCTATTAATGATTCCTGGATCAATATGGCTGATAAACATTTCCTTCCGGAAATCGAAATAGAAGGATATAAGTTTTTTCACAAGGACAGAGTTGGCAGGAGTCGGGGAGGAGTAGCACTTTTCGTTAAAACTACAACAATCTGTATTATCAACAATTCGATTAAGGAAGAGGACAGTACGAAATCTATTTGGATGGAGATTATAGGCAAGACCAAGAAAATTATTATTGGTGTCTTGTATAGACCTCCTAACCTCAGCATTGAGTAGACTGATCCCCTGATTCATGAAATTCACACAACGTCCCAGTACAAAAATGTTGTGATCATGGGAGATTTTAATTATAGAAACATTGACTGGGAAATTTTAGTAGATCAGCAAATGAAAAAATCTTAGATGTGGTGCAGGACAATTTCCTAAAACAAATGATTACCGATCCTACGAGGTGAGAAAATACTCTGGACTTTTAACTAATAATGAACACCCAATGAGTAACGTAAAAGTGGGAGATGGTCTAGTTTCTAGCGATCACAAAGATATATGATTTAATATCATTTGGGAAGAATTAAAAAGTACGAATAACGTCCAAGTACCAGACTTCAAGAAAGCCAACTTTGACAATATAAAAACTTATTTAAAATTGAATATGAGATGTCATACGGATGGTTCGGACATCATCGGTGCGGTCATAGGGCGTGACATGACCAGTAGTCAGGTCATGACCATGGGTCAGGTCATGATCAGGGGTCGAGTCACGGAGGGTAATATGAATACCTTGGGTCAGGTCACTTGGGGGCGGAGGGTCAACAGCAAGGTCAGCGATTTGGATGAAATGTATAGCAATCTAACTGATTTAATTATTAATGCACAAAATAAATTTATCTCCCTGAAGTCAATACGGAAGAATAGTAATACTCTCAAATGGATGACGGACAGACTGGAACATGAGATCGGAATGAAAAGAGTACTTTATGTAAAAAAAAAAAAAAAAAAAAAAAAAAAAAAAAAAAAAAAAAAAAAAAAAAAAAAAAAAAAAAAAAAAAAAAAAAAAAAAAAAAAAAAAAAAAAAAAAAAAAAAAAAAAAAAAAACGGGGAAACACACCTTAGATTAAGATACCACAAAATGGCAAAACTGGTTAAAAATAATACACGTACAACGAAATGTAACTATGGAATTAATGTTGCCAGCCAAGCACGATCCAACCCAAAGGGTTTCTTTTAGCTATACAAAACAAATAATAAAGAGAGAATAGGCCCAATTAAAAACGATGATCTGTGGTAAGACAGATATGTGAGAAAGCTATAGGAAAGGGGAAGGATGTTTTTTGGGCTTTTATGGATCTGGAAAAGGCTTATGATAGGGTAGACAGAAAGGCACTGTGGGAGGTTATGCAGATTTATGGGATAGGAGGAAAGCTTTGGGAGCTGTCAAGAGTTTTTATGTGAGTAGTAGAGCATGTGTTAGGATTAGAAATGGAGAGAGTGAGTGGTTTGAAGTAAAGGTGGGACTTCGTCAAGGATGCGTTATGTCGCCCTGGCTGTTCAACTTATACATGGATGGGGTGGTGCGAGAGGTGAATGCTAGGGTAGTGAGTCAGGGATTGGAGATGGTTAAAGAAAATGGAGAAAAGTGGGAGGTGAGCCAGCTGTTGTTTGCGGACGACACTGCGCTTGTGGCAGGGTCAGAGGAGGGATTGAGGAAGCTGGTGGCAGAGTTTGGGAGAGTATGTGATAGAAGAAAGCTAAAGATAAATGTGGGTAAAAGTAAGGTGATGAGATGTACAAGGGGTGAAAGTGGCAGTAGACTGGAAGTGAACATTAAGGGAGAGCGACTGGAGGAAGTGGATAGTTTTAGATACTTGGGTGCAAGTGTAGCAGGAAAAGGTGGAGTGAAGGTGGATGTAGAATGTAGATTGAGAGAAGCGAGTAAATGCCTTGGTGGTTTAAAGAGTGTAATGAGAAATAGACATTTGGGAATGGATGCGAAGAGGAGACTGTATGAAGGAGTGATTGTGCCAACAGCACTGTATGGGGCAGAAACGTGGAACATAAGAGAAGAAGAGAGAAGGAGTTTGAATGTGTTTGAGATGAGGTGTCTGAGAAGTATGGTGGGGGTTACTAGGCTAGATAGAGTGAGAAATGAGGAGGTGAGGAGGAGAACAGGGGTGAAAAAGGATTTGGGAGATAGGGTTGATGAAAGAATATTAGGATGGTTTGGACACATGGAAAGAATGAGTGAAGAAAGACTAGTAAAAGAGGTATGGAAGGCAGATGTGGAGGGAGTGAACATGAGGGGACGTCCTAGGATGAGGTGGATGGATGGGGTGAAGGGGGCTTTGGGGAAGAGGGGAATGTCTGTTGAGGAAGGAAGGGAGAGGACGGAAGACAGAGGTGAGTGGAGAATGGTTGTATATGGATGATGTTGTGACTGCATGAGGAGGAATGGGCGGGGGGGTGGGGGGTGGGGTAGTATGTGTGAGTAAATTTTGACGCAGCCCCGAAGGGATTTCTCCCCGTCCTCGCCTTATATGCAAAGGGGGACGGAGAGGGGGGGTCGCCGATTAAATGAAGCGGCCTTGCTGTGGATATACTGTGTCTTGCGACACTGCTTCTGACCCAGGGCGGTGGGCAGGGTGCAGGGATGACCCGTCATCCAGGAGGTGCTCAGATGAGAGGAAGGGTGGGAGGGGTGTGGAGTGTATTTAGGGATGAAATGGGTGGGAGTGTTTTTATGCCTTTCCCTTTTTGGCTACCTCCCTTGGAAGGGGGAAAAAGCCTTGGTATATGTATGTATGTAAAAACGATGAAAATGTAATGATAGAATCGGAGGAAAAAATGAGTGAGGAGTTTAACAAGTTTTTTCTCTCGGTGTTTAGTAATAAGAGATTAGATAAGGTACCTGACTGCGATCCAATTTTCAGTGGGGATGAAGAAAGTAGACTATCTAATATCACCATTAGTAAAGTAGAAGTAGTCAAGCAGATTGAAAGACTTAAAGCTACAAAATCCCCGGTCCAGACGAATTTTTTCCGAGAGTGCTAACGGAGTGTAAATTTGAAATCTGTGATCAGTTAACTGATATATTTAATAAATCGGTAGACACTGGTTTTGTGCCTAATGCTTTGGGGGAGGCAAACGTTGCTCCTGTTTTTAAAAGGGAGATAAATCGTCTCTATGCAACTACAGGCAAATCAGTTTGACATCAGTTATAGGTAAAATGCTTGAATGAATCATAGTAAATAGGCTCAGAGAACACATCGAGAGACATAATTTAATTCGTGACTCAAAGCATGGTTTCTCCAAGGGTAAGTCATGTGTGGCTAATCTCCTATCCTTTTACACTAAAGTATATAAGGGGTCAGATAACAATGATAATTACGATGTTATTTACCTTGACTTTAGCAAAGTGCTCGACAAGGTGCCCCACCAGAGACTACTAAATAAAACCAAAGCCCATGGCATAGGAGGAAAAGAGTTAGAATGGATTAGAGCTTGGATCAGTAACAGAAAACAGCGGGTCACCATAAATGGAGTAAAATCCAGATGAGGCAATATTACTAGTGGGGTTCCCCAAGGCTCGGTTTTGGGTCCCTTGTTGTTCATTATGTACATGAACGACTTAGACGATGGGATAAATAGTGATGTTAGTAAGTTTGCGGGAGACCTTATATTAGGACGCAGAGATTCTGCAGGATGATCTTAACAAATTGTTCACATACATACATATACTAAAGGCTTTTTCCCCCTTACACGGGAGGTAGCGAAAAAGAAAAAGGCATAGAAATCACTCCCACCCATTTCATTTCCCATATATTCCACTCCCCTCCACCCTCCTCCCTCCCTCCTATCTTGGCAAATGGACTTCATTATCTCCAAGTGCAGCGTATTAAACGTAGGGCTACACAACCCCGAAAATAGATACAGCTTAGATAACACGATTTCAGAGAAAACTGAGTGCGAGAGAGACTTGGGAGTTCTAGTAAGTCCGGACCTTAAATCCAGGAAACAGTGCATTAGCGTCAGGACTAACAGAGCATTAGGTTTCATTGCTAGAACGGTAACGAATAGAAGGGAAGAGGTATTTATCAAGCTCTGTCTAGCGATAGTTAGACCCATCCTTGACTATGCGGTACAGTTTTGGTCTCCGTCCTATAGAATGAACATCGATTCACTAGAATCAGTACAGAGAAGAATGACCAAAATGATACATGGACTCAGAAATTTACCTTACGAAGAGAGGCTTAGGCACCTTAACATACACTCTCTGGAAAAACGCAGAGTGTGGGGTGATCTAATAGAGCTGTTCGAGTGGATCAAAGGCTTTAAGAAGGAAATAGGCAAGAATTGGTTTACTTATAGTGCGGTCAACGAATGGAATAGACTTAGTATCCATGCAGTGATGACAGGTGGTGATGGATATGGAGCCGCCTAGTGTAGGCCTTATGGTCTCTTGCAGTCTCCTTCAATCTTATGTTCTTATGTTCTTATGATACTTTCAGGGAGAACAAATCGAGGGTTAGAGACGATGGAGATAAACACAAAGGAAAGAGAAACACAGGTTCGTAATTGGGGAAGTTGGGAAAAGAGGTACACGAGAAAGGGGAAAAGATAAAGGAGACAAGTAAAATGGGAACGAAGCTTCAAATATATGTAGTATACCTTTAGACTTGAATACCTGTTGTTTGCACATATCTTATTCCACTTCACGTTATGAGGAACGAGGAAAATTGTCCTGGCTACATCCTTTCCTTTTGGTGTGTACTGAGGCTAAAGAACTTGATCAGGTAAGGGAGTAGTGACCGTCGTGCACGGGGAGAAACGCCAGTGTTTAAACGAATTATAATCAGCTGGTAAAAACAACGACTACACAATGGAGTGCAAGAACAACTGCAGTTTTATAAGAAGAAGTAGACTAAGGTAGACGAAAAAGAACAAAACATGAGGAAAAAGAAAAATGTGATGGATACAAAGCAAGCTACCAGAACAAAGTAGTATTGGTAGGGAGATCGAGGATAGCAGCTGTTAGTGGAGTTGCAGCAGCATGTTCAGCAGGAACGCACGTACAAATGGAGAGGGAAACGAAAAGGGAGTGAGGCCAGATTTCGCTCTCAGGCAGGCAAGCGGAGAGAGGGGAAACGCAGGAATTGGGAAGAAAACGGAGGAGAATACTATTGATGTGGAAAGGATGCAAGAGGATGGAGGAGAAGGAGAGAAAGGAAGAGAGGACAGAGGTGACGTAAGTCAGCGATGTCCTCCACTTCTCTTCAGAGGAAGGAGAGGTGCCGATGCAGTCCAGAGGTAGGAGGTAGTGGTGATGCTGAGCAGGACTCATGTCTAAGAATCTTCGTCTTACCAAAGGAAGTAGAGAGTGAGAGGGAGGAGGAAGAGGAGGTCAAGGAAATAGAAGTGGAGGTGCAAGTTGTTGTGGTAATACAACAGGTTTATATCGGAGTCTCTGTCGGATATATTGCGCTGCTCAAAAGAACACTATTTAGAACGTAATGTAGGATGGAACTCAAACTCTTTGAATCAGTGTAAAATGGTATTATATGAAGAAATGATTGTGGTATAGAACGGAAAAAAATTTGGATCACGGTAGGGTAAAACTAGGAGCCTCTACGAGTAGGACACATAGTATATGGGAAAAAAGCATTGTAGAATGTAATGAGGAGTCTGAAGCATTGTAGAATGAAATAAGGAAGAAAGCACTGTGGAAAGATAGGTCTCTGGAGTACTGTATACGAAGAAAGAAATACAGGATGGAATGACGCTTCCTAGGAGGAATGCCCATAATAAATCGTGATGGGAGACAAAAAGGATTACAAAAGATTACAAAGGAAGAGCATGCCGACAGGAGACCTTTTGATCCATAACTAGGTTGCAGAAAAAATCTACTAAAGATAGATAGATAAAAGAAAAATAAGTAAAAATTATTATATAAATAATAATAAATAAAATAATTAAATGCATAGGTCTAAATGATAAACAAACATACAAATAGTAAAAAATAATATATTGACAGATAACTAATGATAAATAAAAATCAAGCAAATAATAATAAACAAACAAATAATAACATGGAAAACATGGGAAGAGGACAATTCGCTCAGCAATGAGAAAGGAGAGAATATTGTAAAAGGGAGTAGGGACCACAATTAGCATTGTTTTAAGCCTCCGGTACCCCACTGGAGGGACTCTAATACAGAATGCAAACAGCTCCAAGCCAGACCCAAAGACTTTATGGTTTTGGAACCTGGTCCTGGGAACGTGCGCTATTCCACAGGGCTGTGCTTCCAATGGGTAGGCGCCTCTACCTCTCGGAGAGCAGTGGCACCATGCCTAACTCCGACCAAGGGTTACTTTTGCCCTATATCTTCGCACTTCCAGGACGAGTAGAAATCATTGGTAGTTGTTGGATTCGAACGCGGGTAGCTTTTAAATTACTGCAAAAAGGCTCTCCCATTGCCTCCGAGGGAGCCACGGAAACGAATAAAATAATTCTGGTGAAAGGGAAAATAAAAGGAAAAGTGCCGCCCGGGACGAAAGGTCTTAATCGAAATAGGCTATATCTTTCTGAACCGAGATCTCGTCAAAGTATTGGATAGAACAGCTTGGTGGCAGCCGGTACGGAAGGGGTTGGGGAACTATTGCGGGAGAAGGATAACTAATAGGGGAAGGAAAGAAGCTCTGCAGCAAGAGCTGATGCCATGATTTTTTTTTTTTTTTTTTTTTTTTTTTTTTTTTAATCTTCAGTACGGTAACGTACTGTATGATTTTTGTCACGGCCAGGACAGGTGATTTTATGCAACTAAGAGGACACATTCTAGCGTGAAGGTCTCTCAGTACATACAATGGGTCATTGTGTTGAAAAGGCTGAAGAAGTAGGCAAGTGTCACGAGGGAGTATAGGAGGCATCGCAAATTCGAAACTTTAGCTGCCACAGGTTCCTACAAGCTGAATGACTGGCGTTGGTCAGGACAAAACCTTTAAATGTCCGATTGGGTTATTCAACCCCTTCAGGGTCGGGAGGGAGTATGGGAAGAACTGCAACGTTAATCCTTTTAACGCCTAGAAGCTTCTCTGGGCTGAATGAAATCGTCTGGCTTGGGGAAAAGCAAAATTTTCAAACATTTCATGCAACTGAGATATCGAGCTCTTAAATGAAGGTACCTAATCCTGGATTCATGACAAGACTTAAAAGACAGTGTCAAAGGCATCGCGAGATTATGACACGGGGATTTCTGCAAGATTTTGGAGGCAACAGGAAACTCCAAGAAATGGAGGCTGCAGTGAAAGAGACTCTTTACCAGATGTGAAACGCTTGAAGCATAAGGATGCAGCTCATAAGGTTTAGTTCGGTTAGAGGCACAGTTTAGAAATCAATACAGAATTCAGGATGGAGAGACACTGTTTTGTGGTGAAACAGAGTGAGAAACACTGCAAAATTTATGAGATAATCTGAGAGGCATTGCATGGCAAAGGGAGCAGCGTAGGAAGTGTTGGTATATATATAGGATGCAAGTACAGGGAGGTAAAGGTTAAGAACATAAGAACATAAGAATGAAGGAGACTATAAGAGACCATAAAGCCTACACTAGGCAGTTCCATGTTTATTACTACCCGTCACCCCCATCCATAAAGTTGTCTAACAACTTCTTAAAACAACCGAGTGTCAACACTTACTACATGGTTACTTAGTCTATTCCATTCGTTGACCACCCTATTAGTACACCAATTCTTTCCTATTTCCTTCTTATTTAAATGTATCCAGTTTAAATCCATTACTCCGAGTCCTACCCTATTGTCTTAATATGATGACCTTGTTTGCGTCACCCTTGTTAAAGTCTTTGATCCACTTGAACACCACTATTAGATCACCCCGCATTCTGCGTCTTTCCAGGTGCCTAAGCCTCTCTTCGTAAGGTAAATTTCCAAGCTCTTGTATCATTTTGGTCATTTTCCTCTGTACTGATTCTAGTGAATTGATGTCCATTCTATAAGACGGACACCAAAATTGTACGTTGTCGCCGTCATTACTTCCACCACCACCTTCATTACCGTCGTCATCATGATCATAGTCAAGGATGGGTCTAACTAACACTATATAGAGTTTGATAATTACCTCTTCCCTTCTATTCGTAACCGTCCTAGCAATGAAACCTAATTATCTGTTAGCTTTATTCCTGGCGCTAATGCACTGTTTGCTGGATTTAAGTTCCGGACTTACTAGAACTCCGAAGTCTCTCTCGTACTTAGTTTTCTCTAAAAACGTGATATCTAAGCTATATCTATTTTCAGGGTTGTGTAGCCCTACGTTTAAATCACTGCACTTTGAGATATTAATGTCCATTTGCCATTTCACCGACCATGTGAACAATATGTTAAGACCATCCTGCAGAATCTCGTCACCATCTCCTGACCTAATTAGGCTTCCTATTATAGTGTCGTCCGTAAACTTACTAACATTACTATTATGTACATAATGAACAATAAGGGACCCAAAACCAAGCCCTGGGGAACTCCACTAGAAACACTCCCCCATTTGGATTTTACACCATTTATGGTGACCCGCTGTTTTCTGTTACTGATCCAAGCTCTAATCCATTCTAACACTTTTCCTCCTATGCCATGGGCTTTGATTTTATTTAGTAGTCTCTGGTGGGGCACCTTGTCGAAAGCTTTGCTAAAGTCAAGGTAAATAACATCGTAATTATCCTTGTTATCTGACCCCTTATATACTTAAGTGTAAAAGGATAGAAGATTAGTCACACATGACTTACCCTTGGAGAAACCATTCTTTGAGTCACGAATCAAATTATGTCTCTCTATGTGATCTTTGAGTCTATTTACTACTATTAACTCAAGTATTTTACCTACAACTGATGTCAAACTGATTTGCCTGTAGTTGCATATAGACGATTTATCTCCCTTTTTGAAAACAGGAACAATATTTGCCTTCCCCCAAGGAATGGGCACAAAACCAGTGTCTACTGACTTATTCAATATTTCTGTTAACTGGTCGCAGATTTCAAATTTACACTTTATGAGCACTCTCGGAAAATTTTTGTGTGGACCCGGGGATTTTGTAGCTTTAAGTCTTTTAGTCTGTTTGACTATTTCTACCTTACTAATGTTGATATTTAATAGAATGCAACGTAGGAAACACTGCGAGGCTTACAAGAGACATTGGGAAAGGATTCAATGCAGGTTATAGGTAGATTTAGGAAACAGTATAAAAAGCATTGCAATTCAAGGTGATAGCGTAGGAATTATGGTAGGTTTTGGAAACAGCGTAAGAGATGAAGGAGGTCGAGTGTGAAGCAATTGTGTATGGGGAGAGAAGTGGTTATTGTATTTTTATCAAAATACATGCAACGTCATGAGAATAGATAAACCAGATATTAATAATGGAAGGAAAGAATACATTATGCATTGAAGACTGAGTTCTCCAGTGAAAAGTATATTGTAGTAGCAATTGACAATAGACTGATTTTTGGTTGTCGTGTGAGGCAACTTTTGTATCCCTAGAAAAAGAGATTTTTAAATATTTGTATGTAGTTATTGTAAGGCCACATTTAGAAAATGCACACCAGATATGGAGTCTATATCTGGTAAAAGACATTGAAGAAATCGAGAATGTACAACATAGAACGAGGAAGCAGATTCCGACATGATAAAAGATAGGCGAAATAAATTGAGATTAACAAACTTATCTCACACAAAGGTAAAGGGCTATTTGATTGAACCATATTGAATCTTATATGGTGTATATGACCCAGAAGCGTGTGAGGATGTGTTTATGTTGTCATTGATTGGAATATGTTTAGCTAAATCAGTAGTTGGAGCTAAGACAGTATCATGTGCTGAGATATAGTTAAATGAATTTTAGATCAAATAGAATTTATTGTATAATTATAAAGCAAAAGTTTGTTTCTAATGAATTAGTTCCGTTAGCCACCAGCATGAAATCGCCTGGCATTTTCCAGAAAAATCTTAAATGTGCCACTATTGGCTTTCTGTGTCGTGAAAGGGTGAAAAACTTAAAGGTTATTGTGAGGATTGAGGGAACTGATCATTTTTTTTTAGATAAGTGTTATATACCGGCAAAATATCCGTGCTACCGTGATGGTGACTGTCAATATAATTTTGCTGTCATCGTCGTAGTCGTAGTCGTTGTCGCCGTCATTACTTCCACCACCACCATCATTACCGTCGTCATCATGATCATCATCATTACCACCACCATCACTACTACCACCACCAACATCACCATCACCGTCACCATCCCCATCCCCATCACCATCACCATCACCATCACCATCACCATCACCATCACCATCACCATCACCATCACCATCACCATCACCATCCCCATCCCCATCACCATCACCATCACCATCACCATCACCATCACCATCACCATCACCATCACCATCACCATCACCATCACCATCACCATCACCATCACCATCACCATCACCATCACCATCACCATCACCATCACCATCACCATCACCATCACCATTATCATCACCATTGTCGTCGTCGTCGTCATCATCATCATCATCATCATCATCATCATCATCATCATCATCATCATCATCATCATCATCATCATCATCATCATCATCATCATCATCATCATCATCATCATCATCATCATCATCATCATCATCATCATCATCATCATCATCGTGATGATGATCATGATCACGATCATCAACACTATTACTGTCACTACCATCGGGAAGGACGTAGCATAATGTAAAGAAGGAAAAACAGGTACGGAAAACGATAGAAGACCCAAATAAAATAAAAAAATGGAAATAAAAGGTCTAATAAGATGGAAACATAATTAAAGATTATAAAGGGAAGAGGGGAGGGAGAAGAGAAAGAAGGCGTAAGTTCAATAAAAAAAAAAGAATGAAGGAGAGGAAGTAGAGCAAAGAGAAAGGTAAGATGCAATGAAAATATCAAGGAAGTGTGAATTAGATAGGACTGAGAGGGAGGAATTAAGAAATGTGGTAGAAGAAAGAGGAAGAGGAGAAGGGGAGGTTTGGAGGAAAAAAAGAAATAATGCGAGAGAATGAGAGATAGAAAGCGCCCCTGGAATAAGAGTTAGAAGAATGAAAAAATGAGCGGACAGAAAAAGAAGTAAAGACTTAAAGATGCACAAGACAAAGGGAAAAGAACAATAAGAATTGGTGAAGGAAGGAGAAAGAGGAAGAAGATAAGGAGAAGGAGGAGGAAGAGGATGATGAAAGGGGGAGAAGGTGGAGGAGAAGAAGGAAGAGGAGGAAGTGAAGGAGGAGCAGCAGCAGCAGCAGAATAAGATGAGGAATGAAATGAGATAAATACTTATCAGAAGAACGTGGTGAAACGTGGAAATAAATTATAGGACCTTATGCACAGGAAGAGGATGCTAAAAGGGAGGTAAAGAGAGATGGTAGAATGGAGACGAACAGAGAAGGAAGACGAAAGAGAATGCAAATTAGAAAGAGGGGAGATTGGTTATGAGTAAAAGGGAGAAAAGGAAGATGACGAGAAGACAGAGAAAGAACTGAAACAAAACAGAGAATGAAGGGAGAGGAGAGAGTGAGCAATAAATAGAGGAAATCAAATGAATGTGAAGAAGGGAGTAGGTTTGAGAATGAAAAGAGATATGGTGAAGAATGAAAAGAGACAGTAAATAAGAGGGAGTAAGGCAAAGCAAGAGATAGATAGATATAGAGAGAGAATGGGAGAGAGAGATTATCAAAAGAAGATGAGAAAGAAACAACAAAATATAATACGATAAAAAGTTAACAGTTAATGAATGTAAAACAAAGGGTAGGGGAGTGAAGGAGCAAGAGAAAGACGATGAGAAGAAAAGAGCTCGATGGGTTAGAGAGGGTTAGAGAGCATGGGAAAGGAATGAAGTAAAATCGGGGAGAGCAAGCGCAATAAAGATGACACAGTCGGAAGAAGGCACAGAAGGAAAAGATTTAAGCGATTTAAGAATAAGGAAATTATCAAAGAGAGGCAGAGCAAGACAAAAGACGGTGAAAGAGATACGTTTGAGAGAAAGCCAGTGAAGAGAAGGAGGATAAGTACGAGGAGAAATAGGAGAGAGAAAAAAAAGAGGAAAAGGAAGAGTAGTAAAATAAGAGGAAGGAAGGCGTGAACTAATGGAAGCGAAGGTCGTCAGGAATTGGCAGCATTAAGATGGACGTACGGCCGTGCTACGAAGAGGGTGCTGGAGGAGAACCAGGAGGAGAGGAAAAAGAAAACTAAGCACAAAAGGGAAGAAAAAGGCCAATTAGAAAGCAAAAATCTTCTGTGCTGAGGAAAAGGAGAAAGAGAGACAGAGACAGAGAGACATAGAAACATAGAGACATAGAGAGACAGAGTGAACGAGAGACATAGAGAAACAGAGACAGACAGACAGAGACAGAGTGTAAGAGGCCGGTAGATAGAGGTAGACATTAAGAAGATAGAGGGGTAGGTGAAAAGATATGCAATTTTTATGACCTGGATGTTTTGAAACAATGGCCGATAGGAAGTGCAGAGTTGCATATTCTCGCTTGCCGTCTGGTGTTTTGTAAACATAGGCTAGGGTATCGATAAAAGTGATGATATAACGAATTGTAAACATATAAACCACGTTTAGCTTACGACAGAGTGCTTGTGTAAACAGTATTGCTTGAGACAGTATAACAGTCTTTCTGATGGGAGAAAAGGGTGGAGGAGGAGAGAAATTATTGGTGCACGGAGGCAAAGTCACGCCCTTAAAAGGTGGGACTTATTTGTAACATTCAAAGTTATTGGATAAATTAAATTGTGACGTCGGAGCAGACTTGGCTTAGTGGAATGTACAAGGATTCTAAGCGGGAGTCCCTTGGCGTAGATTGAACCAAGTGTATTTACTAAGATAAAGAAGGTAAGAAATAGACATTTCAATTCAATTCACCCCATCAAGAAACTTTGATATCTCATGACTGAAGCTTTGAAAGAAACATACTAAAGAGAAGGAAGAGGCATGGGACCTAACAGTGGTGGCAGCGGTGGGATGGTTAAAATTTCAGAGTCTACAGTGACTCCTTTCAACTGCACTTCAACCCTGTTAATTGCTCTGGAGTGTAATAACGTCGACTTTATTACGCCACTATCCACAATTTCAAGGCTTCATTTGTGGTTGATGTATTAGTAATTTCTAGGATTTCTTGAACATCTTACTTGGGTCCACTATATGTGGCTTTACTTTCTGTTAGTCGCTCGGCCTCGTTATCTAAAGTAAAAATGTGATCTTTCCTATCTATGTCTAGGGATTCATTGATTCCTGTCACTGGTCTAAAGTCTGGTTGATTTAAAGATGGGATTAACTTTGATTTCACTAAGATCCCTAAGTCAGCAGGACATATGATCATGTTCTCTTTTTTCATAGTGCAAATTCAATCAATAAATCTCCTGGAAAAACAGATTCTTCTACAACTATCACTGGAATGTGCAAATGTTCATTTGTATATAAGATAACTTCTAGTTCAACCTTACCTAATGTTTTTAACTGATTTCCATTTACTCCTTGCAATGAGTAATGGATTGGTTCTAAGATTTTCACTCCTGGTTTTACTGATACCATTTTACCAGTTTGCGCAAGGGTAGATTAGCTTCTTGTAAATGATGATTTCCAAGTATATACTAGCGAGCCCTGTAAAAGAGAGAGAGAGAGAGAGAGAGAGAGAGAGAGAGAGAGAGAGAGAGAGAGAGAGAGAGAGAGAGAGAGAGAGAGAGAGAGAGAGAGAGAGAGAAAGTGACAGAGAGAAAGTGACAGAGAGAAAGTGACAGAGAAAGACAGAGAGAAAGTGACAGAGAGAGAGAGAGAGAGAGAGAGAGAGAGAGAGAGAGAGAGAGAGAGAGAGAGAGAGAGAGAGAGAGAGAGAGAGAGAGAGAGAGATATGGAGATGGAGAGGGAGAGGGAGAGGGAGAGGGAGAGAGAGAGAGAGAGAGAGAGAGAGAGAGAGAGAGAGAGAGAGAGAGAGAGAGAGAGAGAGAGAGAGAGAGAGAGGGAGAGGGAGAGGGAGAGGGAGAGGGAAGGACAGAGAGAGAGACACCCATGGTTTTTGCGGGGTGGTCATTTAATCAAAACTGGTCAGATCTTTGTTCCTTTTTCCAAAATGTTCCTCTGCGGGTCTTTTATATGCAAACATATGTTATTTCTTTTTTCCTGCAATTTCTAATGCGCACATAAAGTTCTTTGAGACGGGGGAGGCGTAAGGGCCAACGGGACGAACTCCTGGAGACGAAAAACCTTAAGTCAGCGCGTGACAATCGCAATTATAGTTGCTGGGTCTTATATCACTAATCTTAAGCAAATGTTATCATGCTACTTCACAGAGCTTGTAACGATGAAATACTGGACATTTTTTATTCCCTTATAAGAAAAATAAACACCTCGGCAAGGAATACATATTATATATTATATACTATATATTAC
>NC_134790.1:54976731-54981731 GCF_046742065.1 Oratosquilla oratoria
ACGCAGCTCCAGTCAGGTAGGTTTCCGTATTTGTCTAGATCAGGGGTCTCCAAACTTTTCAATGTAAGGGCCACATTATATATTTCCCACATTTATGCGGGCCAAAGGAAAAAAAAAAATCAGTGCCAGTAATTTAATTTCCTCAAATATTAGAGTATAAACATGGAAAAATAAAAACACATGTTGTTGGAAAAAATCAGGGTAAACTAAATAGATTCCTGCCTTTAGTTTTATGCAACCAAATTAGTGTGACGAATGATACTGTCGTTTTGACTTCAAATTTTCATTGAAATCCGGTTCCAGATTAGATGAGCCAATTGTAAGAATTGATTTCAAATGATCATCAGACAAATTTGCTCGATAGTTAGATTTCACATACTCCATTTTGGAAAATGTTTGTTCACACAAGTATGTTGTACCAAAAATGGGCACAAAACTACAAGCAAACTTTTTCAAATTTGGAAACTGATCTGGCTTCAGGCATTTATAAAATTCAATCAGATTTCCTTCTCTATACTTATCTTTCAGTCTGTCATCTGCCTGGAAATCAATAATTTCCATTTGAAATTGAGTTGGAAGATTTTCAGCATTGCAGTCAAATGGATTATGAAAGAGCCTGATTTCATTTGCTTTGGCATCAAGGTCAGATAATCGCTCCTGAAACTGTTTTTTCAAATCTGAAATTATTTCATTTGCAAATGAGGAAGGATATTCAACTTTACTTTCTGCATGAAATTTTTCACAACATGGAAAATGAGCAAAATTCTTAACTTTCACCTGGCCTTCAAGTAGCGCAAGTTTTGCTCTGAATGCCTTGACATGAACAAAGTAGTCACTGATCAAATTTGCTTTGCCTTGCAACTTCAGATTCAATTGATTCATATGACCTCTCATATCTGCAAAAAAGGCTAATTTCCAAATCCATTCACATTCTGATAAAAATGGCTGAGGTTTATTTTTCTTTGTGTGAAATAAATCAATTTCTAATCTGAGCTCAAAGAAATGCAACAAAACCTTTCTACAACTAAGCCATCTAACTGCTGTATAATAAGGCAAGTCAACAAACTCAGCATCAATTTCTTTCAAGAAATCACGAAACTGGCGATGGTTGAGTGCATGAGATCTAATGAAATTAACCACAGAAACAACAGGTTTCATGACACAAGACATATCAACATATTTTAGGCACAATGATTGTTGATGGATAAGGCAATGCAGAAAAATGGGTTTTGAGAATCATCCAACCTCATAAGCTGTTGTAATTTGTCCAACCAAACCCTTCTTTGTCCCAGACATATTCTTTCCTCCATCAATTGTCACACACTGCACTTGTTTCCATTCCAGGTTATATTCTGTCATAGTTTTACTTACTTCATTGAAAATGTCCTCTCCAGTTGTTGTGGTGTGCATGCGGTAAACTGATGCTAATTCTTGGGTTACATTAAATTCACTATCAACACCACGAATACTAAGAGCTGAGAGGTATCACACACATCAGTTGATTCATCCAACGCAAGAGAATACCAACAAAATCTTTTTGCTTTTTCCTTTATTTGCCGAATTATGTCGCCTCCTAAATCTTCAATTCTACGAGCAACAGTATTTGACCCAAGACTTATCATTTTGAAGAGGTTTACTTTTTCTGGACATAACTCTCCCGCTGCTTCCACTATACACTCTTTTATGATACTACCATCAGTGAAAGGTTTTCCTTTTTTGGCTAACACATAGGCAACTTTGTAACTGGCTCTAGTTGAAGTTTCATTTTCAGAATTTTTCTTACTGAAAAAAGCTTGTTGAGAATGCAGACTGTGCTGAAATGATTCAAAATTTTTAGTGCGTTCTGCTCCTGTGATGTGAGAATAACTTGAGCCATGTTTAGATTCATAGTGCCGACGAATATTGTATTCCTTTAGAACAGCAACACTGTCTTTACATATGAGGCATAAAACTTTATCATTTGCTTTCACAAAAAAGTACTTTATATTCCATTCGTCATTGAACTGACAACACTCACTGTCCACTTTTCTTTTCTTTCTCTTTTCCATATCTGAAAACATAAAGGTATTTTAGGAATTTAAACAGGTACAGAAAATTAATTGGCTTTATTAAACTTCGGATTTACCGCGATTGTGCTTAACCCTGGCATGCTACCTACGAGCGCGCGAATTTGCACTATCTTGAAAAGCACCATAGCATTCCATGGTTAATAAGCCTACTTACGAAATTAGGCCAAGACGATCTCATGTTTAGATTCATAATCCCTACGAATAATGTACTCCTTCATAACAGCAACACCGTCTCTACATATGAGACATTAAGCTTAATCATTATGCTTTCACGAAAAAGTACTTTATTTTCCATCCGTCACTGAACTGACGACACTCACTGTCCAATTTTCTTTTTTTCTCCTTTCCATATTTCAAAACATAAGGGTATTTTAGGGATTTAAAGGTACTGACTTATCAACTGGTTATTAGAATTAAAGTTCGGAGCTACCTCCAAAGTGCTTAACCATGGAATGCTATCTATGAGCGCTCGAATTTGCACTTCCTTGAAAACCACCATAGCATTCCACGGTTAATAGGCCTACATACAAAATTAGGCTACGTCGAAAATAAACTAGTCGAGGTGAAGTAATTATGTTTTTTTTTTTCGTATCTACTTGAACATTTCAGTTACTCCAAAGTTTAAGCCGTAAACTTTGGAGTAACTGAAATGTTCAATATTTATATTATGATAGCCCAGTTTCTTAAACTTTAAGAAACTGGGCTATCATAATATAAATATGATAAGTTCATGAACAGTACTAGTATCTGTGCGTCACACTATCGAGAGAGAGGGAAACTGACTCGGGCTGAGCGCCACCAGTCAGCAGCCTCAGCTTTGAATTCAGCGATGCCAGTCATGCGATAAATATCTTACAAATATGAAAATTTGAACATGTGTACAATGTACAATAGTTGAGCAGCAGTACGATAATACAATAATTATTCATGAGTAGGTGCAGCATTTTGGGTTTAAATATAATATTATTAATAGCTTTTCAGTTTAATTATTACAAATAGAGCAATCAGTAATAAAATATTTTTATTTCTATGTTTTCTGCAAGGCCTATCGCTCGTCTCCCTGCGTCTATCACTACCCCCTCCTTCCAACCAACACCACCCACCCCCTCAAGACCCTCTCCTCTCTGACGACTGAGGCGGCGAGGCTATCCTTGTCAGTTGGAAACCGTTTGAGTTTTCATTACATTTTAATTGCTAGTCACAGCAATTAAACCGTGACAGAATTCTTGCCACTGCCTTGGTTAATAATAGAGATAGGTTGGTATGATAGTTTGGGCAAATCCAACTGGCAACGCTGGCTTAGATCAGCAACACTGCAGCCGTGCAGCGTGCTCATTTTCAAGGCCACCACACAGGGATTTGTTTGGCGGGCCGGATGTGGCCCGCGGGCCATAGTTTGGAGAGCCCTGGTCTAGATGACGAACCAGGGAGCTGGATGTTATATGTCCCCTGAGGTCGTTTTTGTGTTCATTCAACCATTTCTTGATCCCTCGACCTGATTCACCTAAGTATGATGAAGGACAGCCGCTGCATGGAATGCGGTAAACGACATTTAGGTTATTACGAACATTGGCATGTTTTTTTTCCCTATCTTATTGGAAGACACTTTAGCTATATTTACTCCACCTTTTACCAAATAATTATCAATAGCTCCGGTGTTCGTAGAATTAGGGACAGTTATAAAGTGTGACTTATCTTTTCCCGGGGCCTGGACGTTTGAGCCATCGTAGACCTTCTCGGCTTTCCTCATTTTTTTGGTGATCAAACCTCCGGGGTATTTCAGCTTCTTAATGGTATTCTTGATGTATGCCAGTTCATCATCTAGGAGTCTTTTACTGCAGATACGAAAAGCTCTGAGAAAGAAACCTATTAGAACACCAGTTTTGACACGTCTGCTGTGTACTGAAAAATAGTGGATGAAATCATCCCTATTGGTGGGTTTCCTGTATACTGAGAAACTTACCTGTTCAGAACCTCTATATATCAGCGTGTCTAGAAACGGTAACCTACACTCTTTTTCTAGCTCATTTGTGAATTGAATGTATTTATTCACAGCGTTGAGTCTTCTTAGCTTATTCTCCTCCCATGATGTTGATGTATTTGTCCATTTCTAATACTTCCGTGAAAAGACAAGCCATAACAGCAGATAACGGACTCTCCATTGCGAGACCTCTAATCTGTCTAAATTCAGTGTTGTTAAACATAAAATAACCAAACCTAATACACATGGAAACAAGTTTTAAATAATCAGATCTTGGAACTGGAAGGATGTCATCCTCGGTATCTGTAGTAACTTTCTTCACTGCCTCTAGGACATCATTAATAGAATCATTGGTGAATAACGCTGTTACGTCATAACTTGCCAACTTTTTATCACTGACATTCAGATTTTCAAGCCTATGGATCAGGTCGGAGGAATTTCTTAAATGGGCCCCGCTGATGGAACCGATGGTGTTGGATAAAGGTTTTGCTAGACATTTTGCTAACCTGTGAGGAGCGCTTCCAATTCCTGAAGTTATGGGTCTCATGGGGACATTTACCTTATGCACTTTAGGTAGACCGTGCAATAGGGTTTTTTTTGGAGCTTCTTCTAGTAATCCTAATAACTTTTTTCCCCTGGATGATTTGCGTAGGATTCTTCTCGCTTCTGTGTTAAATTTTGTTGATTCTTTATATGCGCTGCCGGCCGGTTGTCTTTCGTAAGTTGACTCATCATTCAAAAGATCGGACATTTTGTCCAGATAGTCAACTTTATTTAAAATAACTACTCCGCCGCCTTTGTCGGCGTGGGTGATTACAATGTTATCATCTTTACTCAAAGTTTGAAGGGCTTCTCTAAATCTTTTGGGAATAACAAAACGATTACAAGAGGCTAAGGCTTGGTAACATGCTATTACTCCTTGGGTGAAACCTTTATCGACTTCGTTCTCA
>NC_134790.1:54994231-55016731 GCF_046742065.1 Oratosquilla oratoria
GGATTTTATAAACAACGCTGTTTTCGTTAGTGGGATTATTGTCGCTACGTGTTATCAAATGTCCTACTTTGCTACCTGACGTCCTGGCTATTTTGATGCCCGCTTTTAGGAGAAAAGTGTCTAGGAATGAATTAACATTAGAGTTTGGTACTGTGATATATCTGGTTTCATTCTTATTTTTATTTTTATCTTTACTTTTGTTAACTATTTCTTTGGCTTTCTTTTTTAACCTACATAAGAGACCTTTTGGATATTTGAGTTTTATGAAAGTCTCAGTAATATGTTGTAATTCATGATCTAGAAATTCTTTCCTGCATATACGAAATGCTCTGAGGAAGAAACCTATTATAATACCTGTTTTGGTTCTGTCATCATGTCCTGAGTAGAAGTGAATATAGTCTTCTTTATTGGTGGGTTTTCGGTATACTGAAAATTTCATATTTTTATCTATTCTATGGATAATTGTGTCTAAGAAAGGTAATTTTCCGTTATTTTCATTTTCTGCAGTAAATTGTATATTTTCATTTACATTGTTTAATCTCCTGAGTATGTTGTTAATGTCTGTATCTTTAGGTACAATTACGAGTATATCATAAAATCCCGTGTAAAAGCTGTCCCTCTTCATATTTTGGTGAATCTGGTCGCGGACTTAATAAAAGGATAAATGAACATAAAAATGACGTAAAAGCCCATAGGACATCTAACTCCATAGTAATGCATGTGGATAAACATAGTCACCTTCCAGACTGGAACAACGCAACCATATTAAACAAAGGATCATCCAAGAAACTAAGGAAGACAATTGAGGCAGCTTATATCAACACTAATAACAACATTAACCATAGAGAAGCCTTTATATGTTTAGCAAAAGCCACAAGCTTATTAGTAACAAAAGAATACGCAAATAAAATAGCAAGCTCTCCGAAGCGTCCCGTAAGATGACCCGTCCGTGTATAAAACATCCTGTTACGTTTGAGTTGTTAGCTTTGTGATCAAGACCCTGCGGGTCGAAACGTTAAGGCGTAAATTCTCCCATATCTCCTCATCAACTTCTTTCATTTTCAATTATATATATATATATATATATATATATATATATATATACATATACATATATATATGTATATATATATATATGTACATATATGTATATATATATACATATATATATATATATATGTGTGTGTGTGTGTGTGTGCGTGTGTGTGTATGTGTGTGTGTGTGTGTGTGTGTGTGTGTGTGTGTGTGTGTGTGTGTGTGTGTGTGTGTGTGTGTGTGTGTGTGTGTGTGTGTGTGTGTGTGTGTGTGTGTGTGTGTGTGTGTGTGTGTGTGTGTGTGTGTGTGTGTGTTTGTGCTGGTGTGTGTATGTGTGTGTGTGCGCGCGCGTCTTTTCACAAGCATGGGGGAGAGGGACAGAAAGGAAGACAAGGACGGGAAAGGAAAAATACACGAGGAGATGAAAGTGTGATGGGTTAGAGATAGGGAGCAGGAGAAAGGAAATAAATGAGAGTGAAAAAGAATATTGGTTTGAAAGAGGAGGGAGAGGGAAGGAGGAAGAAATTGAAGTACGGGTGGAAGGAGAAGGACGAAGGGGGAAAGAGAGAGAGCGATGTAGGAAGGGAGTGGACGAGTGAAGTTGAAAGTGTAGAATGACAAAAAGAAGGGGGCGGAAGGAAGAGGAGGTGGGAGGAAGGAAGAAAGATGGGCGGAGAGGGGGCAGAGGGGACGGGGGTGGTGATTAAGGAGGACAGTGAGAAGGTGGAAATAATGTAGATGAGGAGCAAGAGGAGAAGACGGGGAGTGGAGATGGATTAGTGAGACTGGTAGAATAATGAGGACGAGGGGTGAAGGAAATGGAGGTGGAGGTGGATGAAACGTGAGGGAAAGAGAGGAGGAGGAAGGGTGTGAGGTGAGGGGAATTGAGGGAAGACTGATTGGAGTGGAGAAGGTGAGAAGTGGGGCCAGAGTAGGAAAAATGAAAATAATGATGACGTTAATGTAGAAATGTAAATAGACGAGAAAGGTGAGACAGGCTGCTTTTTAGTTCTTTGTTTCTCACTCCTGCACACTCTCGCTCATTCTCTCTCTCTCTTTCTCTTTTCTCTCATTTCCCTTATAACTCTCTTCACGTCTTTCTTCTCTTTATTCTATTCCTCCTATCTGCTTTCGCTTCAGTCATTCTCCTCTCTCTTTTTTTTCTTTTCTCTATTCTTTTCTTCTCCGTCTTTTCTCTCCCCTCTCCAGCATTTTCTCTATCATTCCCCACCCCATTCTTCTAACTATATATATATATATATATATATTTATATATATATATATATATATATACTATGTGTGTGTGTGTGTGTGTGTGTGTGTGTGTGTGTGTGTGTGTGTGTGTGTGTGTGTGTGTGTGCGTGTGCGTGCGTGTGTGTGTGTGTGTGTGTGTGTGTGTGTGTGTGTGTGCGTGTGTGTGTGCGTGTGCGTGTGCGTGTGCGTGTGTGTGTGTGTGCGTGTGCGGCGCGTGCGCGTGCGCGTGTGCGTGTGCGTGCGCTTGTGCGTGTGTGTTTACCTAGTTTTATTTTGCGGGAGGAGAGCTATGCTCGTATTGACCCGCTGTTGTATCTTTCCCCATCCAGTTTTTTCTTAAGTCATGTATAGTTTTAGCACTCACTGTTTCCTCTTTCAGTTTGTTCCAGATATCTATTACTCTGTGTGGAAAGCTATTCTTTTTCAGATCTCTTCTGTAACTGTCTTTCTTAAGTTTCTTCTCGTGTCCTTTTGTAGTTCTTCTGTCCCATTTTAGTAGGTCATCCCTATCAAGAATTTACATCCCTTTTATAATTCTGTAAATGGTTATCAAATCACCTCTTTCTCTTCTTTGTTCTAGGGTTGGTTAATTTAGTTTGTCCGATCTTTGTTCGTATGTCAAATTGCAAATTGTTGGTGCTATCTTTGTCGTTGCTCTTTGAATTTTTTCTAGTTTATGTTTTTTTTTTCTTTGGTACTAGGTGTTCATAGAGACGCTGCGTATTCAAATTTTAGTCTTATCGGTGTAACTAGTATTTTCTTTACCATTTCTTTATCCATGTAGTCAAAGGCCACTTTCAATGACCTTAATAAGTTAAAAATTTCTCGTTGTCATGTTTTGAAATAGTTACTCCTAGGTCCCTTTCTGTTTTTTTTTTACTTCCTTTGTACCAATTTTATATTGAACCGAGATTCTATTTTTGCTTTTTCCAAATTCCATTATACTGCATTTTTTAATGTTAAAATTCACTTCACTCTTTTGACTCCATTTCTAGACTTTGTTCAGGTCTTCTACAAAGACGTTCATATAATATTCTACGCCTTCATCCATGTCATTCATATAAATAGCAAACATTATCGGAGCCAATACAGAGCCTTGGGGGACTCCGCTTATTATATCTTCCCAATTTGAGTTCTTGTCTCTAAGTACCACCCTCATTTTTCCTCCGTTCAAGAAATCTTTCATCCATTCCAATAATTTTCCTTGTATTCCTCCTACTGTTTAATTTTTTATTAGTAGCTTTTTGTGTGGTACTTTGTCAAAAACCTTTTGTAAGTCCAAGAAAGCACAATCTGCCCATCTGTCTCTTTCTTGTATTATTTCTATTAATCTTGAATAAAAGCATATTAAGTTTGTATTACATGATCTTCTACTTCTAAATGCAAATTGTTTAGGGGTTAGTATATATTTTTTCCTAGTGTTTAATCCACTTATTTTTAATAACTTTTTCGCATATTTTTGTAATTGTGTTTGTAAGGGATACTGGTCTGTAGTTTGTTGGATTTTCTTTGTCTCCTCTATATATTGGTACAATATCTGCATTTTTCCAATCTTGTGGTAATTTTCCTTCTTTGAGTGAGAAGTCAATTATCTTGTGTATTTTGTCTGTAAGTTAAGATACGATTAGACAACTTTATGGATGGGGATGACAGGTGGTGATGGATACGGAGCTGCCTAGTTTAGGCCTTATGGTCTCTTGCAGTCTCCTTCATTATTATGTTATGTTCTTATGTTCTTATACATTCTTTCAATATCCAGTTCGCTGTTCCATCTGACCCATATGACTTTCTGACGTCTAGATTCTTTATTTGGTTCCTTATTTCTTTCTGTGTCATCGTTATTTCTTTCATGTTAGGGGATCCTTCTCGCTGTCCTTCATCCCAAATTTGTGAGCTTTCAATTGTAAATACAGACCTAAAATGCCTGGTCACTACTTCAGCCATTTCTACATCTATATATTCTTTGCTTCCTTCGCAGAGTTTCATTATTTCATGTTTTTCTTTTAGTTTGTCATTTACATATCTGTAAAATAGTTTAGGTTGTTGTTAGCATTCGTCTATTATATCTTTTTCGTATTTTCTTTTTCCCTCTATACGTATATCAACATATTCATTTCTCGGTTTGATGCATGTTTGCCATTCGGTCTTTTTTCCCATCTTTTCCAGGCTTTATCTCTTCTATCTTTAGCATCACTACATTTTTTGTTACACCAAAACCTTATGTAAACCATTTTTTGTTTCTTCTTAGGTACATATCTATCTGTTCCCTCCTTGTATTTTTTCTTAAATATGCTCCACTTCTCTTCCATCTTTGTTTCATTATCTAAAAAAATTCTCCAGTTAGCGTTTTGAAAAAATCTAAGTTTTACAACGTCAATTTTGTTGTACATTAATCTTAATTCTCTGTGTTTCTCATTTCTTCTCACTTAATTTTGTTCCTTAAGTTCGAACTCTATTAGTATGTGGTCACTCTTTCCCATTGGTGTCTTATAATTCATTTTGTCCACATTTTCAGGCTCAGAAATGAATATCAACTCTAGTCGAGTCTCGATAGTTCTTCATTGTTTCTATATCTAGTGTTTTCCTTGACCCATTGAGTCAATGGTCAAATCCAGTAGAATGTTACCCCAGAGTTCCTTTCCACCTTTTATTGTCAATTCTTCCCAATTTATTTCCTTTGTGTTAAAGTCACCCATAATTACTATGTTTCCTCCATCTATCAGTATATCAGATAATTCATTCTTTGTGTCTTCCAGTAATTTGAGTGATCTCTATCAGACCAAGCCTTTGTTTTTGGGGACACATATACTACTATAAACTTTCTGCTTTTCATACTGCTATTTTCAGCTTTAATTGTGACCATTTCCACTTTTTCTTTACTTTCTGTTATTTTTATCATATTTAAGCCCCTTTTAGTCAATAACATGACTCCTCCTCCTTGTTTTATCCACTCATTTTTTTGACCAATAGTTGTGTAATCCTTGTCCCACCATACTTGATTATATAGGACCTTTCAATTTTGTCTCTACAATTCCCATTATGTCTGGTTTCTCTATTAGCAAATAGTCGTTTATTTTATTTATTCAAAAAATCATACCGTCCATATTTGTGTATGCCACTTTTAATTTTTTCTCTTCTTCTCATTTTTTGTTTATGTTTCCATTTTTCTGATGTATAATTTTTAGTCTCAGATCCAGTACTCTCTCTCTCTCTCAAAAAAAAAAAAAAAAAAAAAAAAAAATTCCGGTCTTCTCTCGTTTTTTCCCTTAGCTTAATTTCTTAGTGCCTCATCTTTCCCTTTTTCTTTATCTTTCATTTCCTTTTTTATCCACAATTTTTTTTTTCAATTTTCACTGTTTGGTAGGTTCGCCGCTTTTGATAGTATCTCTTCAGATATCATTTGAGTCCTTAGTTTGATTTTCATTGGCCTATAGATATTTCTTTAGAGTATGTACTCACCCTATGCACTTCGTCGATTACCTTCTCCAATTCTTGACCCTCGTCCTGAACCACTTTCAGTATTTCCTTCGCAATTTCTTTCTCTTCTTTTTCTCTTTGGTATTTATGTACATTATGTTTTTCTTTGACACGGTAAACCACAATTCATTTATTTTCTTTTTGTGTCTCTCATACCAGTTTTACATTTCTTTGATTACCTTAATCACTGTTTCCCTTGCGTTCTCTTCTACCTTCTGTTGTCCTATTTCTTTGAAAGAGATTTTTTATTTACACGTTCCTGTTTTTACTGATTTTCTATTTCAATAAGATCTGTCTCTTTGATTGATTCTCCCATCTTTTCGGTCACTGGTTGTAATTGTTCTTTGACATCTTTCTTTAGTTCTTCGTTTTTGTTTCTATCTTCAGTTTCATTTCTTTCATTTTCTCTTTTAATCATACTTAGTTCACTTTTTAGATCGTTTAATTCTCTGATTATCTCATCGTTGATTCTACGTAAGTTTGACATCTCTATTTGCAAAGCTCTATGATCTATTTTTAAATTAATCAATTCATCTACCAATTCGTTGTTGTCTCAATTCCTTAGTGCCCTGCTAATCCTAGTTTCTCTTTCTGTGTCCATATTTTTTTTCTATTGCTCTCCTTCCCTCTGAAATCCCGAAAAAAATATTTACTTTCATACCTCTGAGTCGTCTTCGGAGTGGCACTTATACACGTTTTCTTAGGGATCACTCTCAGTGGTGACTCCACTCTACTTATATCTAATCCTCTCTTTGTTGGTTCGTTGATTCTTTTTTCTTCTTTACTTTCCTCACTTTTGTGTAAAAATTATACTTATTCAAGTACTGGATTAGATACCTTACCGGTCACTCGAGAACACAACGCTACATTCCGAAAAACAACAATAAGGTGTTTTTCCTAATTCCAAGAACAAAGCGCTAAATCGGAGCTCAATCGCTGGTCCTCCTTCCTTTCCGACGACAAAGTAGTGTGTGTGTGTGTGTGTGTGTGTACATATATATATATATATATATATATATATATATATATATATATATATATATACATGAAAAAATACCACTGCCGAAGAAAGTAAACAGACGAAGAATAGAATTAACTGTATATTTCGACCACTCTCTGTGGTTCTCTTCAGCAGATACATGGTGTATAAGTAAGAGTTATATAGTTAATACAAAAAGGTAAAAAGGGAACATGAGAAGATGGCTCAAGTAAATCTGCCTTGGTAACGATTGCTGTCTTCCAGGCCATCTATATTGGGTAAAAGTTTTTTAATTTTTAATGTTGTTAAACAATCTGATGACCATTGTTCTTTTGATGTATTATAATGTGGGTGATTTTTGATTACTGATGACTCAATGATCTTCCTCCGGAAACTGCACTTTGAGTTTTAGATGTCTTCTGCTTTCTCCCAATTTATGCGATGGTTTTTCACTATATGTGGAAATACGGCAGAATTTTCTTGTGCATATTTCACGGAGTTCTTATGTTCTTTAGTTCTTGTTTTGAAGTCTCTTCCCGTTTGGCCCCAATAAACTAATTCACAATCTCTACAAGGTTAAACTACCATTTAATAACATAATTCAAGACATTTTAAAAATATGTAATAATAAAATAAATGTTGTGTTCAACTATCCCAACAGCCTTTTCAGTAAAGTGATAAATGTCTATCATAGTTTACAAAATAGCTTATAGAAATTGTGAACTATTTTATTGGCAGCAATTTCTCGGGGGTAACTTGGGGTATAAAATCGGCCTTTAGGACGCAATTTAGGCGATTCTGGTGTACGAAACGAAATATGAGGAGGCGAAGTTGTACTTCGATAAGACAGGTGCTATTTGGTACGTATTTAGACGTATAGTACTGGCAATTTTTTAAATAAATGCGTAATACAAAATGTGGCCGGGCAGTAATGGTGTGATGGGTGCTTACTAAAACGTTTACCAAAATAATAAGAAACACAAAGTGATAAATATTTGCCCCCCCCCCAAAAAAAAAATAAAATAAAATGAATCCACAAAAACTATTTATAATCACGTTTTTCGTAAGTGTCAGACTATTATGGGCGACTGTACATTGACTTGAAACTTCATAAATACCAAATGCCTTCACTCTCTGAAATTTTAACGAAGTTTCCCCGAAAAAATACGACGGACGTTCTCGTTCAACCCGAGTGAGGAACGAAAGAAAATCTACGGATTTCTACCAAACTTTCGCACACATATATCGACAAAATCGACCCAGTTTTTCCAAATTTTGTTGGTTTTATATAATTTTGAGTTGATTTAAGAAGAAAAAAATCGATTTTGGCTATGGCGCTGATCGGGAGGGGGGTAGGATGGTTAGTATATACAACATTCACCCGGCCACCTACAGGCTATACAATTTAGCATCCAGTCCGCGGAACGGGGAGTCTTGCACGCTTCTAGGAGTTTACGAAGCAGTTTCCGAAATGTCCAGGGGAACATGATGGGAGTGATAAACCTCATCTAAGATGAAGTTTATGGCCTCAATCACGGGGGACATTAGTAAAGAGGCTCTCTGCATCTAACGAGGCAATAAGATCTGTAGGGGCTTTGTTGTGAAGAAGGTTAATAAATTGTTTAGGGGACTTCATCAACCAGGAACGAGGTACATATGGGATAAGAAGTTTGTGGAGTCTCTTCACCAAACCATAAGTCGGGGTGGGGATTTGGCTGATAATTGGTATAAGGAGGTTGTGGGGCTTGCGCGTTTTCACATTTCCATAAGCATAACCGGGTCCATGTTTTTTCCGTTATGCGTTGTATAAGTATTCCTCCTTTTTTGCGTTTATAGTGTCAATGATGTTGCTACACTTCATTTTCAACATCAATGACATGATGTTGTAAGTGAAATGTAACAACATCATTGACACTATATATACATACATATATGTATATATATAATAGATATATGTATATATATATATACAATCTCCATGACCGTCGCGCAGAGGCTCCACAACACACGCCTTTGACCACTCAACCACAGACGATCTAAAACCGTACGAACTCGTAATCTATCTGATTACCGAGATTAGCCGTATGGTAAAAATGGGGTTTATATGGGGGAGCAGTTAGCGCCCTCCCCAATCTCGGTAATGAGATAGATTACGAGTTCGTAAGGTTTTAGATCGTCTGTGGTTGAGTGGTCAAAGGCGTGTGTTGTGGAGCCTCTCTTGGGTCCATAAGCAGTGGTTCGAATCCTCTGCGCGACGGTCATGGAGATTGTATGATTGATGTCGCTGTCCACTAGCGAATTATTCACATAGTTACGATGGCGAGAAGCGTGAGGGGGATTCGTTCTAGTCCTTACCAATCCCACTGGTGCGATTAGCCGTATGGTAAAAATGGGGTTTATATGGGGGAGCAGTTAGCGCCCTCCCCAATCTCGGTAATCAGATAGATTACGAGTTCGTACGTTTTTAGATCGTCTGTGGTTGAGTGGTCAAAGGCGTGTGTTGTGGGGCCTCTCTTGGGTCCATAAGCAGTGGTTCGAATCCTCTGCGCGACGGTCATGGAGATTGCATGATTGATGTCGCTGTCCACTAGCGAATTATTCACACGTATATATACACACACACATATATATATGTATATATATATATATATATATATACAGGTATATATATATACATAAATACATATATATATGTATATACATATATATATATATATATATATATATATATATATATATACTTTATTATTCTACGACTGTCCCTCCGTTATGCTGTCCCCCAACTCTAAATATTAATTTTCTTATTTCGTCGAACCCTGTCGTGAGGACAAAGAATACCACCAGTTGTCCCACTTGAGTCGTGAAAGGCAACAAAAACAGGATGGGGATTGGACTAGGCATCCCTCTCCCTGTATCCCCAAAGGGAGATTAAAAAGAAAGAGACAGGTGTTAATGGACTATATAGTGGTAATCAGAAGAATAGTAGGAAGAGCTAAGGATGTACATGTTCTAAGGGGAGAGACTGAGGGAATATCAGATAAATTTTTGGTGGAAGGTAAGTTGAGAGTGGAGGATAGATGGTGAAAGACGAAAAGAACACAAGTTAAGGAGGTGCTTAAAGTAAACTGCTTAAATGAGAAAGGAAATGAGAAGGAATACAAGAAGAAGCTGAGAGAGGAGCGTGAGGGAGTGAAGAATGGAATAGAACTAGGAGTGGAGGAGGAATGGGGATGGTTCAAGGAGGGAGTCACAAGGTGTGCAAAGATGGTGTGTGGAACAAGGAGGACGGGAGGAAATAGAAGGAAGGGTAGTGAGTGGTGGAATGATGAAACAAAGAAGATAGTAGAAAAGAAGCTGGCATTCACAGATTGGTTACAAACTAGGACGAGAGAATCATATGAGAGATCCAAGCAAAAGAGAAGAGAAGTAAAGTATAAGATAAAGAAGGCAAAAAGGAGAGCAGATGTGAAATGAGGTTAGAGTATGACAGAAAATTTCGAAAATAATAAAAAAGATGTTTTGGAAAGAAATTGAGAGAGGAAGAGGAGGCGAATCAAGTAGAGAAGAACAGGTAAAAGGTGCAGATGGAGAAATGATAATGGAAGGGAAGGCAATAAAAGGAAGATGGGCAGAGAATTTTAGGGTGTTGCTAAATGTGAACGAGGGCAGGGAGGGAAAGGTAGTTGCAGTGGGAAGCGCTAAGAAAATGATAGTGATGAGTGAGGAAAATGGAGGAGAAATAAGGAAAGATAAAATGAAGGTTGTTAGGATGATGAGAGCAGGTAAGGCAGCTAGGTTAGATGGATGTTATGCAGAAAGTCTAAAAAAGGAGATACAGTGATGGTGGACATTGACAGACTGGAAAAAGTACAACGGCGAGCCACAAAACTCCACCTCCACACTGTTATTAGTCTCGTACTTTCCCCTCACTAGGCCCCTTGCCTTCGTTACGTGAGTTCTTCTTATACAGTAGGCCCTATGCCTTGTATTTCTCATGTAATTCTGTATAGACCTGAGGTTAAAGAATTTTATTAGTTTTTCTTCTTTCACTGTAATTACACTGTCTTGGTACACTCATGATCTCTTTCTCTCCACTCCCACACTCTCTCCCGAGATCCCCGTATCATACGCCAAGCTACCTTCGTCTGACGTCACTAATTTTCTAATCCAATCTCCTCTGACTTCTCAAATAAATGTCACTCCTTATGGGCGTGACTTTGAATTCATGCACCAATAGTTTTTCCTCCTTCCTCCACCTTTTCTCCAATCCGGAAAGCCGTTACAATGTCACTAGCAATATCGTTTACCTCAGCATTAGTCAAACAAAAAATAACTTTGCGCTCACAGAGTTTTTATTACATCAGCAATTATTAAAAAACAGTCACCTCCCGTCGGCGCCTCAAATCTTTGTTTGAAAAACAGCGAGTCTGACTAAGCAATCCGCTTGTCCGCGACTAAACAATTCGCTGACTCAGCATTTCAATACCCTAGTGTTTCCTAACCTGATTTGCATTCGCACAACTACCGGCCTCTTACAATGGTGGACATTGACAGACTGGAAAAAGTACAACGGCGAGCCACAAAACTGATTCCAAATATAAAAAATAAATCATACGAAAATCGACTAAAACACATGAATCTATTTTCCCTAAAAAAGCGTAGACTCAGAGGTGACTTGATACAGGTCTTTAAGATTTTAAAGGGAATTGACAACATCAAAAGTGACCAAATTTTCACATTGAATGAGAATCAGACAAGAAACAATGGTCTCAAACTGTCCGGAAATAGATTCAATTTGGAAGTAGGTAGAAACAACTTTGCCAACCGTGTAGTTAATGAATGGAATAGACTTCCTGCACAGGTAGTGCAATGTAGTTCAGTTCGAAGCTTCAAGAATCATTTAGATAAATACCTAAGTAAGATGTTCTAATGATTATAATTTATCTTATATTATTTGTTTTTGTTTTATCATTTGTCTGTCTGATTTTCATTTATTATTAGTTATATGTCAATTTATTGTTATTTACTATTTACCTGATTGTTTATTATTTAACTATACTTATGCATTTATTTATGTATTTTATTTGTTATTTACATTATTATAGTTTTTTATTTATTGTTTTATTATTATGATTTTTTTCGCATCCGACCTAGATATGGAACAAAAGGTCTCCTGTCGGCATGCTCCGCCTTTGTAATCCTTTGTAATCCTTTGACTGACTGGTTAGGTTATTTAATGTTTGTTTAAGAGAGGGTAGAGTGCCGAAGGACTGGAGGAGTGCCTGTACAGTTTCACTTTACAAGGGAAAGGGGGATAATTGTGAGTGTAGTAGCTTTAGAGTGATCAGTTTATTAAGTATAATTGGGAAGATTTATGGGGGGGGTTGATTGAGAGGATTAGGAGAGAAACAGAGGGAGTAATTGGTGAGGAACAGTGTGGGTTTAGGATAGGTAGGGGTTGCGTGCATCAGATTTTTGTGGTAAGACAGATATGTGAGTAAGTTTTAGGAAAAGGTAAAGATGTTTTTTGGGCCTTTATGGATTTGGAAAAGGCTTATGACAGGGTAGACAGGAAGGCACTGTGGGAGGTTTTGTAGATATATGGGATATGAGGAAAACTGTTAAGAGGTGCCAAGAGTTTTTACGAGAGTAGTCGAACCTGTGTTAGAGTCATAATTAGAGAAAGTAGGTGTTCGTCAGGGACATGTTATGTTGCCTTGACTGTTCAATTTATACATGAATAGGGTTGGTGCGAGAGGTAAATGCAGGTAATAGGTCGGGGATTGGAGGAGGGATTGAGAGAGCGACGGAAATTGGGAGGATGTGTGAAAGAAGGAAGTTGAAGGTAAATGTGGGTTAAAAATAAGGTGATGAGATGTACAAGGAGTGAAAGTGGCAGCAGACTGGAAGTGAGCATTAAGGGAGAGAGACTGGAGAAAGTGGATAGTTTTAGATACTTGAGTGCGAATGTGGCAGGGAAGGGAGGAGTGGAGCTGAAGGTAGAATGTAAATTGAGGGAAGCAAGTAAATGCCTTTGGGGGTTATATAGTGTAATGAGAAATAGACATTTGGGAATGGATGCTAATTGGAGATTGTATGAAAGAGTGGTTGTGCCGACAGCACTATATAGGGCAGAAACATAGAACATAAGAGAGGAAGAGAGGAGGAGTTTGAATCTGTTTGAGATGAGGTGACTGAGAAATATGGCAGGGATTATTAGGTAGGATAGAGTGAAAAACGAGGAGGTGAGGAGCAGAACGGGGGTAGGAAGGAAGTTGGGAGATAGGATTGATGAAAGAGTATTAGGATGGTTTGGACACATGGAAAAAATGAGTGAGGAAATATTGGTAAAAGAGGTGTAGAAGGCAGAGATAACAGCAGTGAACATGAAGGGGCGACCAAGGATGATGTGGGAGGATGGGATGAAAGGGGCATCGAGAAAGAGGGGAATATTTCTTGAGGAAGGACGGGAGAAGACAGAGGGTAGTGGTGAATGGAAAATGGTTGTATATAGATGATATAGATGATACTGTGATGTATGAGGGAGAGTGGGTGGGGAATGGGGGATGAGGCATTATGTGTGAAAAATAATTTGACGCAGCCCGAAGGGATTTCTTAGTCTTCTCCTTTTCTGCATAAGGAGACGGAGAAGTGGAGTCGCCGATTAAATGAAACGACCTAGTTGTGAATGTGCTGTGTCAAGCAACACTGCTTCTGACCCAGGGCAGTGGGCGAGATGTAGGGATGGCCCATCATCCAGGAGGAGCGAATAAAAGAGGGAGGGAGGGGGTAAATGGAAATGGAGTATATGCGAACGAAATGGGTGGAAGGGGTTTTTATGCTTTTTTTGTTTTTTGTTTTTTAGCTGTCTCCGTTGTAAGGGGGGAAAAGCCTTTGGTATATATATATATATATATATATATATACATATATATATACATATATATATACATATATATATATATATATACATACATACATATATATATATATATATATACATATATATATATACATATATATATATATATATATATATATATATATATCACTGTCCAGTAATGTCGTTACACATTAGTAATTGCACTAAAAACCCACTACTATTTGGATTTAAGAAAAGAAGGAAGTAACGAATTTCCGTATATTTCGATCACTTGCTGTGATCCTCTTCAAGCGGAATACATAGACAAGAGAACATACATATCTTATATACAGATGAGAGAGGTAAAGTTAGGGAACATGGACAAGACGTCTCATGTGGCATCTATATTGTTACGCGGGTTATGTGGTAAATCGTCCGCTTTTACAATATGAGGAAATCATTTATTAACTGCCAAGGTGGTTATGTAATCTGGTGACCATTGGCCTTTTGAGATATTAAAATTCGGGAATTGTTTTATTAAGGAAGATTAAATAATTTTCCTTTTATAACTACATTTGTATTTGAAAATGGTTTTTGCCTCGTCCCAATTTATTCTGTGATTATTGTTGGCTACGTGTTGAAATACCGCGGAGTTATGTTGAGCATATTTTACTGAGTTTCTATGTTCTTTAATTCTCGTTTTTAATTCTCTGCCCGTTTGTCCCTAATACACTTCATCACAATCTGAGCAGGGTAGTTTGTAAACTCCGGGATTTATGTCTTCTGTTGGTCTGTGATGAACGTTAACTACTTTTCTGAATAGATTATTGGGATAACTAAGAATGATGTTTACGTTATCTTTTGGCAACATTTGAGAAATATTATTGATGGATTGGTTAAAAAGAAGTTTTAGGCAGTGTTTGTTTCATTTATGATGTTGAGATGGATGGGAAGTGGATTTATAATAACTGGTTTTGGCCTTGCTTAAGGCTTTATTTGTAAACCAGTCTGGGTATCCTAGTCTTTTTAACTGAGTTTTGATGATAGAATTTTCTGAATCTAAATAAGATGGGCTACATAATCTTAGTGCCCTTAGAAAAAGACCCGAAGCAACACTATATTTAATATTATCAGGATGGTTGCTGTAGAAGTGTACATAACTCCCCGTGTGTGTGGGTTTTCTGTACACTGTGAAAGAAAGAAGTATCCTGATGTCTCATGACTAAGATATCCAAAAATGTCACAAATGTATTTTCGTTCAATGATAGATATTACAAGCAAAAATTTGGCTGTTCAATGGGATCCAATCTCTCACCAGTGCTAGCAAATTTATATATGGAATATTTCGAGACGGTACTTCTGCAGGACATAAAACCCCACGGAATGTTCTGGTATAGATATGTAGATGACATCTTCACGATTTGGGATGAAGAGTGGGGTTCATTTAATGATTTCTTCAATAGACTTAACCACCTTACTGCTAACATTAAATTTAAAGTGGAATGGGAAGTGGATAACAGATTACCATTTTTGGACATCTTAGTCATGAGACATCAGGATCTTCTTTCTTTCACAGTGTGAAAAGTCTAGGGTAAACTTACTACGGTAAATATAAACAAAAGAAAAAAAGAAAAAGTGTATAGATAAACTCAAAGTTAATAAAACACCAGGACCTGACGGTTGGCATCCAATAATCTTAAAGGAAACGAAAAATGAGATTGTTGTTCCATTAGAAATGACTTTCAAGAAATCCATCATATCCGGAGATGTCCCAAGAGAATGGAAGCTAGCCAACGTTACTCCCATATTCAAAAAAGGTGACAAAAAGAATCCAAATAACTACAGGCCGATAAGTTTGACTTCAGTCGTAGGAAAAATAATGGAAACTATCATCAGAGATGCTATCGAACATCATTTAGAAAGTAACTGTTTGATAAATGATAGCCAGCATGGTTTCAGACTGAACGTTTTTGCGTAACTAGCTTACTCGAATTCTACAACACAGTTATCTCGAGTTATGACAAAAGAAACAATATAGATTTAATATATATAGACTTTGCAAAAGCTTTTGATACCGTCCCCCACGAAAGACTACTTACTAAATTAGCTTCACACGGAATAAGTGGTAGCCTATTAAGTTGGACTAGTAATTGATTGAATGGTCGAAAACAGAGAGTTGTTTTTTAAATGGAAAAACCTCTGGATGGAAAAATGTTACAAGTGGAGTTCTTCAGGGTTCCTTTCTTTGGCCACTTCTATTCGTATTATACATAAATGATATAGACCATGGACTAAAATCTACTGTTTCCAAATTTGCTGATGATACAAAACTGTGCGGAATGGCAAATGGTCACTTAAGCCAATTAGATATTCAAGAAGATATAGATAAATTACAGCAATGGTCTGAAAAGTGGCTAATGAAACTTAACACAAGTAAATGCAAGGTAATGCACAGAGGTAAAAATAACAGTAGGTACGAACACAAGTTATTTGGAAATTTGATAACAAAAGTGGATAGTGACAAAGATCTCGGCGTAATTATCAGTAACGATCTCAAATCATCCAAGCCGTGTATTTCAGCCTCTGAGAAAGCAAATAAGATTCTAGGACTGATTGCGCGATCTTTTGATTTCAAAAGTCCATCACTCATTAACAAGCTATATAAATCGTTAGTTCGTCCACATTTAGAATATACTGTTTCCGTTTGGTCACCGAGTCTCATTAAAGACACTGACAGACTGGAGAAAAGTACAATGGCGGGCCACAAAACTGATTTCAAATATCAAAAATAAATCATACGAAAATCGACTAAAACATATGAATCTATTTTCCCTAAAAAAGCGTAGACTCAGAGGTGACTTGATACAGGCCTTCAGAATTCTAAAGGAAATTGACAACAACAAAAGTGACAAAATATTCACATTGAATGAGAATCAGACAAGAAAAAATGGTCTCAAACTGTCTGGAAATAGATTGAATTTGGAAGTGGGTAGAAACAACTTCGCCAACCGTGTAGTTAATGAATGGAATAAACTTCCTGCAGAGGCAGTGCAATGTAGTTCAGTTCGAAGCTTTAAGAATCATTTAGATAAACACCTAAGCAAGATGCTGTAATGATTATCATTTATTTTATATCATTTGTTTTTGTTTTATTATCATTTGTCTGTTTGATTTTCATATATTATTAGTTATATGTCAATTTATTATTATTTTCAATTTACCTGTTTGTTTGTTATTTAACTATACCTATGCATTTATTTATGTATTTTATTTGTTATTTACATTATTATATTTTTTATTTATCAATTTATTATTATGATTTTTTTTTTTTGCATCCTACCTAGATATGGAACCAAAAGGTCTCCTATCGGCATGCTCCGCCTTTGTAATCCTTTGTACAAAGAAAGAAACAAATGAATGAATAAATAAATAAATAAATAAATAAATAAATAAATAAATAAATAAATAAATAAATAAATAAATAAATAAATAAATAAATAAATAAATAAATAAATAAATAAATAAATAAATAAATAAATAAATAAATAAATGAATAAGTAAATAAATTAACAAATGAATAAATAAATAAATTAATAAATAAATAATTAAATAAATCAATAAAAAATGTGACCCCAATGGCATCACGGGTGAATTTAAGTATAGAGGTTTTCTATTCAAAAGACAACTGTATATTATCATAACTGTCCTATGGAAAGAAAAGAAAAAGAGTTCCTAGACTTTGAAAGAACCAAACATCATGCCCGTCTATAAAGAAAAACGGAGATAAGAGAGGCCGCAACAATAATCGTGGCATATTTCTGCCATAGGTAGCAGGAAAAAACCTTATCAAGGAAAAGGCTCTCCCCAGCAGTGAAAGACATATCAGAGACCATACTACCTGATACTCAGTGTAGGTGTAATAGCTCTAAACATATTTGTATTAAGGCAGATTCTAAAGAAATGTGTAGAGCAGATTTACATTTTACGATGTCATTGTTGATCTAACAAAGGAATATGATACCTTACCCCACGAGCTCTTTTTGAAAATATCATGAAATATGGGGTTCCACTAGAATTTCTTAATATCATACAACAATTCCACTCAGGCATGATAGCCGTATAATGCTGTAGGCCTGGAATCACCATCCTTGCAAGTAGAAATGGGTATACAACATGATCACGTTTTGACTCCTGTCATATTCAATCTCTTTATATCAACTGCAAGTCCAAACAATGACGTTAACCCGACAAATAATTAACGCACAATATACAGATGAAGCAGCCATCCTAGCACACACAAACCAGCATCTATGCAGCGGATCCAGAATGCCTTCTTCAGCATTTACTGTGCCCTGGAACTGCTGAGAGGCACAAGAAAAACTGAAGTTTTACCAAGGTAACCTACATGGCGATATTCCTGCTTTTAATATAGACGGTGGAAAATTCAATTCTAAATCTATTAGAATCGTCATCACCGTTGCTACAAGACAAATGCCAACATATTGGAAAACCCTCACAAGCATAAAAGTGTAGGATAAAAACATTATAATGGTTCATCTTTTCCGTAGGATTTTAGAAAATTTTGAATACTTATAGTTGAAGTATCTGTGTAGAGGTAATGGGGGAGTAGAAGAAGGAAGAGTAGGAGGAGGTTGGAAAGTTATGAAAGAACATCGCAAAAGTTTGGGAAAGGAAGGAGGGTGAGGGAGTAGTACAGTTACCTTTTTCGTTGCAACCCTTGACCCCCCCTACCCACCTCCACCCCCACCCCAACCCTACCCTTCTCCCTTCCATTCGAAGACCCAATCCTTCCCCGATCCATTTAAGATTTAAGATTCAAGTTCCGGTCCGTTAACTATCTATAGGGTGGCTAACCGTCAAGGCCAGGTGCTCCCAGTAGGTGCTCCCAGTGATCCAGCAATAACATTACCCTTCGCTACCGAGGGATTGCTATTGAAGTTAATAACGTAGTCTGGCGACAACCAGATTAAGAAGAAAGGTGCCATCCGGTAGGGAAGGAGATAATCAAAGGTTATAATCCTTTTATTATTCAGAGAATACCGCAGAGAGATCATTATGGTAACCAGACGGCAGCCAGAATGAAAGGAAAAATGCCAACCAACACGGAAGCAGATGACCGTTTCAACAAACTGAATGGAGAAACAGTGAATGCCAAAACTATACACGATTTTAAGAATAAACTGGATGCGGAGAGATACTAAAACGGGTCACTACGAGCATAGCTCTCGTCCCGTAAAATGCATCTAGGTAAACACACACACACACACACACACACACACACACACACACACACACACACACACACACACACACACACACACACACACACACACACACACACACACACACACACACACACACACACACACACACACACACACACACACACACACACACACACACACACACACGACCCGTGGCGCAATGGCTAGAGTTCCCGGCTGCCACTAATGCGGTCCGGGTTCGAATCCGACCAAGTGGTGAAATAATTTCCGTATCACTTCGCTGGGAGTCATTACTCCAACTCTCGTTGTCGGGGAGTTGGGTATGTGTGCGTGTAAGGTCACAACATTACCCATAGATCGGTCATATATGAGCTCTCTTTCGAGAGAGAAATAGCGGTTGATCACGAGTCCAACACGTGATCCAAGACCATGGTGAATCACCATGGTGAATCACACACACACACACACACACACACACACACACACACACACACACACACACACACACACACACACACACGCACACACGCACACACACACACACACACACACACACACACACACACACACACACACACACACACACACACACACACACACACACACACACACACACACACACACACACACACACACACACACACACACACACACACACACACACACACACACACACACACACACACACACACTTCAACGAACGGACGGCTTAGAGGACGTTCTGAAGAAAAAGTGAAATTTTGTGGATCCGGAAGCAAAGGAAGTACCTATTGTATTTACAGGGTGGGGGGGGTGAAATTGCTCGTGGTGTAGGGGAAAGTGAGGAAAAAGGAGAAGGGGAGGGATTACTGAGGGAAATGGAAGGAAATGAGGAAGGTGAGGACTTGGCCCAGGCAGGCAGACGCCATCTAAACAAAAGAGGTCCGGACCAATTCAGCGACGACGAAATGTCTAACAAAAATGTAAAGATCAGAAGTATAGATAAGAGCAATACAGTAGAAGGTGATGAGAATATTTTCCAGGGATTTAAAGAGGGTGGGGGGGACACAACCCCCCCCCCCCGATTAACAAGACTAGAAGAGAAACTCGATAAGATGATCGAGCACTGGGAACTTAGGTTCGGTCGCGTTAACAACATTGTGCAGAAGGTTGAAAAATTGGAAGAACTAGAGAAGGCGAACAAAAACTTAACTAAGGAAATTGAAGAATTAAAAAAACAGTTAAAAGAAGTAAAAGAGGAGAATAAAGTCTTAAAGGAGAATAATAAGGACAACAAGGAGGGTTGGAAAAAAATTCAAGAAAACAGCAAAGTTGCATTTACTGACATAATCAAACAGCAAATGAAAGAACAAACTGAAGACTCAGTTATTAAAGTGATGAGACAGAAGGAGAATATAGTAAGAGACTTAGCAGATAGAAAGAAATGTATAATTATATTAGGAATGGAAGAGAAACATAACCCAGATATAACCACAAGAACCAAAGAGGAAAATGAAAAAGTAAGAAATTTACTAGAATTAGTTCAGGAAGATGAGCCAGAAATAATGAAACAAATCGAAGAGAAATTCAGGCTTGGGAAATATAGTACAGACAAGACCAGACCAATTAAGATTAAATTCAGGTCACAAACGACGGCAGAGAATATCTTATCCAAAACAGGGAAACTAGCAACAAGTGAACAATATAAAAAGGTATGGATAAAAAGGGAAATGAATAAAGAGGAAAGAGAGGAGGAAATAAGGAAAAGACATGAAGCTAAGAAAAAAAAAAAAAAAAACGAGACCAGAACGGAGACAGAAAAACAAGAATTCTACTGGAGAGTAGTGAATATGAAATTGAAGCAATGGAAAATAACAGAGAGAAACACAAAAGAAACAGAGAATACAATGGAAATAACAGAAAGTTAAAAGTATCCTACACAAATATAGATGGATTAATAACAGGACTGAATGAACTGAACAAATATCTGAAAGAAAAAGATCCGGACATAATGGGAATTGTTGAGACAAAATTAAAAGGTCCACTACCACCCAACAGCATAGGACACAATGCATATAATTATTGGATTAGAAACAGAGAGAAAAAACAAGGGGGTGGAGTTATGTTCCTGACTAAGAAGGATATAAGCGTCACATATGGGAACAATAGAGTAGAGATGATCATGATAGAAGTAGAAGATAGAGATAAGAAGAGCAGAAAGTTTGTAATAAACTACGTGCCCCCAAAAACAGCCTCATGGGAAGAGAATGAACATAAAAGCATGTTAGAAGACACAAGAATAACACTAAACAAGATAATGGAAGATGGAGGAAGAATAGTTATGATGGGCGACTATAATTGCAAAGAAATATGCTGGGAAGAGATGACCGTAAAGGGTGGAGAAGACTCATGGGGAAATGTTCTACTTGAGATGATTACTGACCACACAATGACACAATGGATCCAAGAGAACACTAGGTATAGAAATGAAGAAGAACCATCGAGACTAGACCTAATAATCACATCAGAACCTGAAATAGTGGAAAAGATAGAATACCAGGCACCAATAAGCAAAAGTGACCACATATTTATAGAACTAGAACTAAATGAAAAAAAATACATGAAAAGAAATGAACAATATAGAAAAGGAAGACTGATGTATGAAAAAGCAAATTTTGATAAAATAAGAGAATTCTTCCAAAATGAAAACAGGGAAAGAATACACAAAGAAGATACAACAGTAGAAGAGAAATGGAATATTTTGACAAAAATCTATAAAAAAGGAGTAGAAAAGTATGTCCCAAGACAAAAACAAGAAAAAGAATATGTAAAGTGCTGGTACAATAAAAGTTGTAGGGAGATAAAAGACAAAAGAGACAAAGCCTGGGCCAAATGGAAGAAAAACAGAAGACCTGAAAAATGGAAAATATATACTTGTTATAGAAATGAATATGTACAAGCGTGCAGAGAGGAAAAGAGAAAATATGAAAAAGATGTCATAGAAAAATGTAAAGATCAACCAAAACTATTCTACAGATTTGTAAACAACAAACTGAAAAACAAACAAGATTTGGAGAAATTAAGACAAGGAGGAGTTGAATACACAGAGGAAATTGAAATGGTGGAAATTATGAACAAACATTTTAAATCTGTGTTTACAAGGGAGAACATACAACCTGAAGAGATTGAATGGAAAGAGAAAGTCCCCCCTAAGAAAAAAAGAGAAGTAACAAAAAATGAAATATTGAAACACTTGAGTAATCTTGATGTCAGAAAATCGCATGGACCAGATGAAATAGCAAACTGGATTCTGAAAGAATGCAGGAATGAACTGGCAGACAAAATGCATAGCATAATAAACAGTTCCTTGAAAGAAGGTAAAGTTCCAGAAGATTGGAAAAAAGCAAATATAGTACCTATATATAAAGGGGGAAATAAAGAAGTCTCTAACAACTATAGGCCAGTCTCTCTAACAAGTACAATAGCAAAAATTTGTGAAAGAATTGTCAAAAATAGATGGGTAAAATATTTAGAAAAAAAAACAACGTGCTAAATCCAAGACAATTTGGATTCAGACAGGGACGATCATGCGTCACCAATTTAATATGTTTCTATTCAAGGCTAATAGATATAATACAAGAAAGAGATGGATGGGCTGATTGTGCATT
>NC_134790.1:55019231-55021731 GCF_046742065.1 Oratosquilla oratoria
CACACACACACACACACACACACACACACATACCCACACACACTAGACACCCAAGCGAAAGGAAATGCAGCGATTGAGCGCATATCTAGCGGTTTTGTCGCCGAACACAGAGGAAATGCAGCGATTGAGCGCATATCTAGCGGTTTTGTCGCCGAACACAAAGGAAACTAGTTGTTATTGTGTGGGATGGGTAAGTTGTGTTTCTCGTGTGACCGACAAAGGAAATCCAGTTCTTGAAAAAGTATAGTTTGGCAAAATGGAGAAAGAAAAAGAAGAAAGAATAATAAACGAACCAACGAAGAGAGGACTGGATATAAGCAAAGTGGAAAGTCCAAGAGTTGTCATCCCCAAGAGAACTTGTTTGATAGATACTCCAAGGATAAACCAAAGATGGGAAAGCAACAGTTTTTCAGGGTTTCAAAGAAACCCAGGTGAAATAGATAAAAGCTTAGATATAGATAGAGAAGTTAGATATAGTAATGCAATAAGAAATCGCGAAGTAAACGACTTAATGGAAGAAATCAAAGATTTAGAATTGGACTACCGATCTGTACTTAGGAAATTGATTACTTTGCGTAACAGTAATGAGCAAACAATTAGAGAATTAAGTAACCTAATGAGCGAAATTGAAATCCTCAAAAGAGAAATCGAAAGAATGAAAAATGAGGACAAAAATAGAAATGAAGAACTGAAAAAGGAGGTCAAAGAGCAATTACAAGTAGTGACCGGAAAGGTGGAAGAGTCAATTAAAGAAACAGACCTCATTGAAATAAAAAAAAATCAATGGAAACAAGAACAGGAAAATAAAAAAATATCTTTTAGAGAAATAGTACAAAAGCAGATGGAGGAAAATACAAAAGAAACAGTTATGAAAGTAATTAAAGAAAAGGAAAATTGGGTGAGATATATAGTTGATGAAGGTAAATGCGTTGTGGTCCATGGTATCCAGGAAAAAACATGATATGTATAAATACCAGAGAGAAAAGGAGGAGAAGGAAATAGCTAAGGAAATATTGAAAGAAATATAGGATGAAGGGCAAACTTTTGATAAGGAAATTGACGAGATTCACAGAATAGGCAAATATATAAAAGAAAAACATCATAGACAAAGCTCTCAGAATTGAAGCCAATAATAATAATAATAATAATAATAATAATAATAATAATAATAATAATAATAATAATAATAATAATAATAATAATAATAATAATAATAATAATGATGATGAAGATGATGATGATGATGATGATGATGATGATGATGATGATGATGATGATGATGATGATGATGATGATAATAATAATAGTAATAATAATAATAAAAAACCGAGACGGAAAAAACGATTTTTTTTTTTTTTTTTTTTTTTTTTTTTGAGAGAGAGAGAGAGAGTGCTGGACTTGAGACTGAAAAAATAGTACATGAAATGGAAAATTAAACCAAAAAAGAAAAGATAATATGACACTAAAAGTGGCATGCACAAATATTGATGGCATGATCTCTGGAATTAATTAACTAAATGACTATCTAGAAATAGAGAAACCTGACATTGTGGGAATTGTAGAGACAAAACTAAGAGGACCTCTATCAACAAGTATATTAGGGCAAGGTCTATAGAACCACTGGGCAAAAAAAATAGAACAGACAAGCAGGGAGGAGGTGTCACGATATTGACCAAAAAGGGTCTAATGTGACAAAGATTAATATAGGCAAAGGCAATGTGGAATGGATTATGATCAAAATTGTAAACAAAAAGATGAAAAACAGAAAATTGTAGAAGTGTATGTACCACCAAAAACACAGGCTTGGTCTGATAGCGACCATTCTAAATTACTGGAAGACACAATGAATGTGCTAAACTAGTTACTGAAAGAAGGTGGTAACATAGTAATCATGGGCGATTTTAATGCAAAGGATATAATCTGGGAAGAAATTATAGTAAAAGGGGGGGAAGAACTTTGGATCAATATTCTACTGGATATACCACAATGGGTAAAGGAAAATACTAGATATAGAAACAATGAGGAACTGTCGAAACTAGACTTAATATTAACAAAATGGAGTATAAAGCACCAATTAGAAAGAGTTACCATATACTAATAGAGTTTGAATTAAAAGAACAAAACAATGTAGGCAGAAATGATAAACATAGAGAAGGAAGATTAATGTACAACAAAACGGATTTTGTAAAACTAAGAAAAAAAATCCAAAACACAAACTGGGATAATTTTTCCAAATAGGAAACAAAGATGGAAGACAAATGGAACATATTCAAAGAAAAGTACAAGGAAGGAATTGATAAATATATACCAAAGAAGAAACATAAAGATTTATATAAAATGTTGGTATAACAAAAGGGGCATTGTGGATAAAGACAGAAGAGACAAAGGCTGGAAAAAACGGAAAAAAAAAGAAAAAAAAATCCAAATGGCAAACTTAGGAACGAATGTATGAATATACGCAGGAAAGAAAAAAGAAATTATGAAAAAGATACGATAGACA
>NC_134790.1:55026731-55041731 GCF_046742065.1 Oratosquilla oratoria
CTTTGGGAAGAGCGGAATGTCTGTTGAGGAAGGACGGGAGAGGACAGAAGACAGGGGTGAATGGAGAATGGTTGTATATGGATGATGTTGTGATGCATGAGGTGGAATGGGCGGGGGGATGGGTGGTGAGGTAGTATGTGTGAGCAAAATTTGACGCAGCCAGAAGGGATTTCTCCCTGTCTTCTCCTTTTATGCATGGGGGGACGGAGAGGGGGGGGGTCGCCGATTTAATAAAGCGGGCTTGCTGTGGATGTGCTGTGTCTTGCGACACTGCTTCTGACCCAGGGCAGTGGACAGGGTGCAGGGATGACCGGTCATCCGGGAGGTCCTAAGGTAAGTGGGAGTGTGGAGGGGTGTGGAGTGTATTCAGGGATGGAATGGGTGGGAATGATTTTATGCCTTTTCCTTTTTGGCTACCTCCCTTGTAAGGGGGAAAAAGCCTTGGTATATGTATGTATGTATGTATGTATTTATATTTATATATATTTATATTTTTATTTATGTTTATATTTATATCTATATTTATGTTTATATTTATATTTATATTTATATTTATATTTATATTTATAATTATATTTATATTTATATTTATATTTATATTTATATTTACAGTATATTTATATTTACATTTATATTTATATTTATATTTATATTTATATTTATATTTATATTTATATTTATATTTATATTTATATTTATATTTATATTTATATTTATATTTATATTTATATATATATTCATATTTATATTTATATTCATATTTATATTTACATTTATATTTGGGGGTCTGGGGGTGCATGCGCAATACATAGACTTAAGTAGTAAGCAATGATTGAGGATTAAGTCATAGTCACTAAGTCATAGTCGTTAAGTCTACATAGCCTCTGCCTCCTAATTGTTGGCGTACTACCTGCCCGTGGTGCCCCTGCTTCTACTGAGGGTGCGTCAACGACCGAGTTTCAGGCGGTATATACTGAATCGGGAGCGCGGGTCTAACCAACCTACATGCTTAAAGAATTGGGTTACTGAAACTGAAACTGAGCCTCGGAAGGATGGATCTTTGAAAACCGAACTGGCGAGAAATGGACAACTGAACTGGAAGAATGATTTTAAAATTGCAACATGGAATGTTCTTAGCATGTATAGAGTTGGAAGTGCTAAGGCCATAACAGATGAGCTAGAAAGGTACGGTGTGCAAATGGCAGCGATACAGGAGATTAGATTGCCTCAACAAGGAGAAATTGGAATCGGGAAATACAACATCTTTTATAGTGGGAGACAGGATAACCAGCACACTGGGGGAGTAGGTTTCTGCATAAATGAGAAAATTGCAGGAGCTGTCTTGTCCTTTACACCAATAAATGAAAGGATAGCAAAGATAAAACTAAAATGTAGATGGTTCAATATTACAATTATTACGGCTCATGCCCCTACGGAAGACAAGGAGGATGAGGAGAAAGAATTGTTTTATTCTAATTTACAAGAGGTATATGACAGCGTATCAGGACACAACATCAGAATGATAATCGGTGACATGAATGCAAAAGTAGGCAAGGAATCGGAGACCTTCCATCAGGCGATAGGCAACGGAAATGGAGTACGATTGGCCTCTTTTGCACTATCAAATGATATGGTGATTGGTGGCACACTATTCCAACATAATGATATACACAAACAAACATGGACATCCCCAGATGGAGCCACAAAGAACCAAATAGATCATATACTAATACAAAGGAAACATAGAGGTGCATTACAAGATACATGATCTTACAGGGGAGCAGACTGTGACAGTGATCATAATTTGGTAATAGGAAAAGTGAAGGCAAAATTAAAAACAAAGAAAACCCCACAAAACATAACCGGGAGATATAACGTGGACAGGCTAAAGATACAAGAGGTGCTAGAGGAATATCAGATGGAAATACGAAACCGTTTCGATGTGCTAAATCTGATTGAAGAGGGGGAGGAAGAGGATATCGACTACAAACTAAAGAAAATTGAAGAGGTTATACATAAAGCTGCTGAGGAGCATGTAGGATACATAACACCAGTTAGAAGAAATCATTGGTATGATGAGTAATGTAAGGAGGAATCTAAAGAATGCAGAAAAATTTGAGAAAACCCAATGCAAAACTCATCAGATTTAAGATTAGCAGAAAACTTGAGAGAGAGTAGGAGTGCCAAGAGATTATTTAGACAGAAGAAACGGGAGGATCTGGATAGAGAACTAGATGAAATCGAAAGTAATATAAACGAGGGTAGAGTGAAAGAACACCATAAGAAGCTGAGAGCTGTAAAGAAAGGTTTTCAAGCTAGAAATTGGATGATTAAAGGACCAGGTGGAGATATGCTCTATGGAGAAAACGAAGTCATGGAACAGTGACAGCAGTACTTTTATGAGTTGCTAAACAGACCGGACCCGGCTCACCCAATCCAGGCTGCAGAAGTAATAAATACAGATCCCATTGAAGAACCAACATTAGCTGAAATAAAGATGGTCATAAAGGAATTAAAAAATGGAAAAGTTCCAGGCTGTGATGATATACCAGCAGAACTACTAAAAAAAGGGGGGGGGAGTCCTGGAAAAAGATATTTATAAATTAATAAAAGAAATATGGAATAAGGAAAAATTACCAACAAAATGGCAAAAGGGGATTATTATTCCAATTTATAAGAAAGGAAGCAAACTAGAGTGTGCCAATTATAGAGGAATAAGCCTATTATGTGTGCCATACAAAGTATACACAAGAATTCTAATGAAGTGGCTTAAACAATACACAGAACAGGAGTTGGGGGAATATCAGTGTGGATTTAGGCGAAACAGATCAACTACGGATCATATTCACACAGTCTGCTAACTAATGGAGAAATATTACGAATATGATAAGACCCTATACCTTCTATTTGTAGATTTCAAACAAGCATATGATAGTGTGCACAGACCATCAATGTGGCACATAATGGCAGAACTGAATATTCCAGCTAAATTGATATTCTTCATTAAAACGTGCTACATAGGAAGCAGATGTTCAGTAAGAGTTGGAAGGAAAGATACAGAAAGTTTCAATATACACAGTGGCCTTAGGCAGGGATGTGTACTGTCTCCTTTGCTGTTTAATCTTGCACTGGAGAAAGCAGTCAGGCAGATTACCAACCGTCCAGGTGGAGCTAAGTTATCCAATGGTCAGATAACCAAACTCGCTTATGCCGATGATGTGGATGTGGTGGCCGAGACTGTGGAGGAAATTAACGAGATCTTTACAATATTCCAGAGAACAGCAGAACAGATAGGCCTAAAATGCAATGAGCAGAAAACGGAAATTATGAAACTAAGTAGAAATGGGATTTATACACCAGGAGAAGAGCAAGTTGGATCATTAAGGGTGAAGAAAGTGGATAAGTTCAAGTACCTGGGATCCGTTGTCAGTGAGAGAAATGAATTGGACATGGAAATAAACGAACGAATAGCTGTAGGAAACAGATGTTACCATGCCCTGGCATCTGTAATGAAGAGTCGGACCATCAGCAGAAGAACTAAGTTAAGAGCATATAACATTGTAATAAAACCAATAGTCCTGTACGGATGTGAGGCATGGACACTGACAAAAGAAAGGGAGAAGAGATTGGAAATTTTTAAAAACAATATCCTGAGAAGAATCCTCGGCCCAGTATATGATGAAGAAGGGAAATGGAGACGAAGACATAACAGGGAAATTAGAGATCAGACTCGGCAACCGTGCATTCAGGATGAAATACGGGGAAGAAGAGAAAGGTGGGCTGGACACTGCGTACGAATGGAAGCAGACAGACTACCAAAGAAGGTGATGGAAGAAAGAGTGGAGGGCAGACGACCAGTAGGGAGACCCAGGTACAGATGGATGGATGGAGTAAAGAAGGACGTGGAGAGGGTGGCACCAATAGAGGACTGGAAGGAATAGGCAGAGGATAGAACCATCTGGAGAGGCATAGTGAAAGCGGTGAAGGGCCGTCCGGCCTGACAACCAACTGAGTAGAGTAGAGGGTAGAGTTTACATTTATATTTATATTTATATTTATATTCATATTTGTATATATATATATATATATATATATATGTGTTTTTATGTATATTTAACTTTACATTTATATTTATATTCATATTTATATTTATATCTGTATTCATATATATATTTATATTTATATTTATGTTTATATCTATATTTATATTTATATTTATATTTATATTTATATTTATATTTAAATCTATATCTATATTTATATATATATTTATATTTATATTCATATCTATATTTGTATATATTTATATATTTATATTCATATTATATTTATATTTATATCTATATTCATATTTATATTTATATTTATATTTGCATTTATATCTATATTTATATCTATATTTATATTAATATTAACATTTATATTTATATTCATATTTACATTTATATTTATATTTATATTAACATTTATATTTACATATACATTTATATTTATATTTGTATATATATATATATATATATATGTATATATTCATTTATATTTATATTTATATTTATATTTATATCTATATTTATATCTATATTCATATTCATATTTGTATTTATATTTATATTTATACAAGCCGCGGGCTTTGCCCTCTCCGGCTTCGCCGGGAGCTTGGCTGCGCAAAGAGCGGCCTACGGCCGCAGCTTTCCGCGCTCTAATCCCTCATTTTCCCCTTCGGCCTCGGCCTCGGGGCGGAACCCCAACAGGGGATCCCCAGCGCGAAGAAGAACGCGAAGATGAACGCGAGGAAGAAGAACGCGAAGAAGAACGCGAAGAAGAACACGAAGTAGAATGCAAAGAAGAACGCAAAAAAGAACGCGAAGAAGAACGCGAGGAAGAAGAACGCGAGGAAGAAAAATGCGAAGAAGAACGCGAAGAAGAAGAAGGCGAAGAAGAACGCGAAGAAAAACGCGAGGAAGAATGCGAGGAAGAACGCGAAGGAAAACGCGAAGAAAAACGCGAAGAAGAACGCGAGGAAGAAGAAGAAGAAGAATGCGAAGAAGAAGAAGAAGAAGAACGCGAAGAAGAAGAAGAAGAAGAAGAACGCGAAGAAGAAGAAGAAGAACGCGAAGAAGAAGAAGAAGAAGAAGAACGCGAAGAAGAAGAAGAAGAAGAACGCGAAGAAGAAGAAGAAGAAGAAGAAGAAGAAGAAAAAGAACGCGAAGAAGAAGAAGAAGAAGAAGAACGCGAAGAAGAAGAAGAAGAACGCGAAGAAGAAGAAGAAGAAGAACGCGAAAAAGAAGAAGAAGAAGAAGAAGAAGAAGAAGAAGAAGAAGAAGAAGAAGAAGAAGAAGAAGAAGAAGAAGAAGAGGAACGCGAAGAAGAAGAAGAAGAGGAACGCGAAGAAGAAGAAGAAGAAGAAGAAGAAGAGGAACGCGAAGAAGAAGAAGAAGAAGAAGAAGAAGAAGAAGAAGAAGAAGAAGAAGAAGAAGAACGCGAAGAAGAAGAAGAAGAAGAACGCGAAGAAGAAAGCAAAAAAGAACGCAAAGAGGAAGAAGAAGAAGAAGAAGAATACCACCTGACCCCGACTTACCCAAGCGCTTTTTCAAGAATATTTTTAGGAAAAAGTGTCACCGTAATACCACCTGTCCCCGACTTCCACAGCTTTTTTTAGAAGAATATTTTTATTTAGACTTATATTTATATTTATATTCATATTTATATTCATATTTATATTCATATTTATATTTATATTTATATTTGTATTTTTATATATATATATATATATTTATATTTACATTTATATTTATATTTATACTTATATTTATATTATATTTATATTCATATTTATATTTATACTTATATTTATATATATATATATATATACATATATATATTCATATTTATATCTATCTATATTTATATTTATATCTATACTTATATTTATATATATATATATATATATATATATATATATATATATACTTATATTTATATTTATATATATATATATATATATATATATATATATAATCATATTTATATTAATATTTATATATATATTTATATTTATATTTAAATTTATATTCATATTGCTTGTTATTGATATTTATATCTATATATATATTTATATTTATACTCATATTTATATTCATATTTATATATATATTTATATTTATATTTACATTTATATTCATATTCATATCTATATTTATATTTATATGTATATCTATATGTATATATTTATATTTATACCCCGTCTGAGGTATTGGCTGCTTGTTATTGTGGCAAAGTAGCATGCAGTCGATACTTTAGGGTCTATATGGGGTGCCCCTACGAACCAAAGCCACACATCATTTTGTCTATGATAGAGGAAAACTCTGTTCATAGAGAAATTATGACACTTTTATACTACGACTGTTCCTCTGTTATTCTGTCCCACAACCCCTTGTTGCTGTCCTGTACCATTTCTCTGAGTATTTCTTTTTCTGTGGAGGGGGAATTCCCTGTGGTGGGGGAAAAGAATACTGCCACCAAGTATTCCCACTTGGATCGTAAGAGGCGAGAAGAAAGGGACGGGGATTGGGACTAGGCATCCTTCTCCTTGTAGCCCCACAGGGCACATTCCTAAAAGTAAAGGCAAAGGCATAAGAGGGTCTGGGAGTTCTCGGACCAGCACCCTAAGGTTTGGGCCTTTTAATGTGCGTGGATGTGGTACAGATGAGAGTAAAAGGGAAGAGATAGGTAGTATGTTTGTGAGAAGAAAGATGGATGTGTTGGCTTTGAGTGAAACTAAGCTGAAAGGGAAGGGTGAGTGTAAGTTTGGGAGTGTAAGTGGGAGGTTATCAGGAGTGAAGAGAGGGCGAGGGAGGGAAGGGGTGGCTATACTAGTAAGTGAGGAGATAGGTAAACGTGTAGTGGAGTGGAGGGAGGTTTCCTCAAGGATAATGGGAGATGTGGGTTTTTGTAAGTGCATATGGGCCTGGCAGTGAGAAGAGTGTAGAAGAAAGGGAGGCCTTTTGGATAAATTTAAATGAGTGCATAGAGGGTTTAGGGAAAAGTGTAAATGTAATAGTACTGGGAGACCTTAATGCTAGGGCAGGAAAGGATCCAATTGATGGAGTGGTTGGGAAATGTGGAGTTCCAGGAAAGAATCGTAGTGGAGAGTTGATGGTGGAAATATGTCTAGAAAGAGAGTTGATGATAGCAAATACAGTGTTTCGGAAGAAAGTCAAGCATAAGTACACATGGGAGAGGGTGTTGGAGGGAAGGGTGGTAGATAGAGCTTTAATGGACTATGTAGTGATAAATAGGATTATGATAGGAAGAGTTAAGGATGTTCATGTGCTAAGGGGAGAGGGTGAGGGAATATCAGATCATTTTTTTGTGGAAGGTAAGTTGAGAGTGGAGGACAGATGGAGAAAGAGGAAATGGACAAAAGGTAGAGAGGTGCTTAGAGTGAACTCTTTAAATGAAGAGGAAAAGGAGAAGGAGTACAAGAAGAAGCTGAAGGAGGAGTGGGAGGGAGTGAAAGATAGAGTGGAGGTAGGTGTGGAGGAGGAATGGGGATGGTTCAAGGAGGGAGTCACAAAGTGTGCAAAGATGGTGTCAAAGACTATATAAGAAAGACTGGAAGGGTTCGTAAGCTGTATAGCAAAAATATGTAGCCAGAATTGATGCCAAACATCGCTAGATTACTGTGGTTTCAACGCCATCTTTTGAGCGGTTGAAAAATTAAAAATTGAAGCGATAGCTATTGTTGCCATTTTATTGTATTTTATATATTTTTAAAATTATATATTGATTGATATTTTCGGCCTTGTATATGATTATTGTTTTAGCTCAATACTTTTTTTTTTACTTCAATTGTAACCATTACTGTGAAAATAGTATTTGCTTTCACATACTTGACATATGACAATATCTCATATATATAATATTTTCATACCTCTGAAATTTTCATAATATAAAGATTTTTTTTTAATATATACACACACACACATATGTATATATATATATATATATATATATATATATACACATATACATATATATATATACACACATATATATATATACATACACACGCGCACACACACACACAACATATATATGTAATTCTCTTATTTGATTTATGTACATATGAATTTCTTTATCATTAGTCTCCATGGGTATCATATGTGGTAATATGGGCAAATGAAAGCTTAGGATATATTTCATAATTTTATCAATTCCAAAGAACACATATTCAAAACTTAACATAAAGGTTTATTTACCTCAAACTTGCAAAGATACAAGAGAACAGAGCACCGAAAATTAAAAAATATATATATATCAAAGAGCAAGTCATGCAAAAGCAAGCAAACAAAACAACAACTTAACAAAAAACAGAAACAAAGCATAAATTAAATGATAACATCATATCTATGATAAACGTAAAATGAATCATGCATGGTCACATATTTGAAAATTAATTATACACTTGTATAAGCACCAGTCCAGAGAGCAGAAATTCATGCATTGTAAAAGAAATAATTGTGCAAATAAAATAATCATTATCAATAATAGAATGACACATAATAAAGCAAACCTATTCAGTAAAAATAAAAAACAAAAACGTGCATGGCTAAAACATTTACAAAACTTAACATGCCTTCATAAATAAAAACAGATACAGTACTACATCTGTGATTGTGAAGAGAGTAGTCAATGAGGGAAAAAGAAAAGTAAAATGATCTACCTTACTTATCAGTGTTTTACATATAAGTAATTGCAAACAGTATATTTCACTGTTTTGCTTAATAAGAAAATATATGTTATCTCCTTATTTCCTTACAGATTGGGGGATGCAAATACAAGAAAAATGCTTTTGTGAGAAGTATGAAGTATTAAAGAACATCTATACAGACTAGTAGATATTAACTTTGTAGGTAATGAGAAATAAAGAGAAAGTAAAGAAATATCAACACTACCATACTGAACTATGATTTTACTTACTCTTATTAGCATTTGAGGTAAGAGGGGTTGCAGAATAATTTTGAGGATCACCTTCCCAACTTTTGTTTGGGAGTAATGTTCATCTATTCAATGATGAAATAACATTATAATGAGGCACTGATAGTGTCTTTTTAATTGGATTGAATATTTTGCAAGTACATACATACATACATACATACATATACCAAGGCTTTTTCCCCCTTCCAAGGGAGGTAGCCACAAAGGGAAAGGCATAAAAACACTCCCACCCATTTCATCCCTAAATACACTCCACACCCCTCCCACCCTTCCTCTCATCTGAGCACCTCCTGGATGACGGGTCATCCCTGAACCCTGCCCACCGCCCTGGGTCAGAAGCAGTGTCGCAAGACACAGTACATCCACAGCAAGGCCGCTTCATTTACTCGGCGACCCCCCCTCTCCGTCCCCCTTTGCATATAAGGAGAGGACGGGGAGAAATCCCTTCGGGCTGCGTCAAAATTTACTCACACATACTACCCCACCCCCACCCCCCCGCCCATTCCTCCTCATGCAGTCACAACATCATCCATATACAACCATTCTCCACTCACCTCTGTCTTCCGTCCTCTCCCTTCCTTCCTCAACAGACATTCCCCTCTTCCCCAAAGCCCCCCTCACCCCATCCATCCACCTCATCCTAGGACGTCCCCTCATGTTCACTCCCTCCACATCTGCCTTCCATACCTCTTTTACTAGTCTTTCTTCACTCATTCTTTCCATGTGTCCAAACCATCCTAATATTCTTTCATCAACCCTCTCTCCCAAATCCTTTTTCACCCCTGTTCTCCTTCTCACCTCCTCATTTCTCACTCTATCTAGCCTAGTAACCCCCACCATACTTCTCAGACACCTCATCTCAAACACATTCAAACTCCTTCTCTCTTCTTCTCTTATGTTCCACGTTTCTGCCCCATACAGTGCTGTTGGCACAATCACTCCTTCATACAGTCTCCTCTTCGCATCCATTTTGCAAGTACAATTAGTAAACACAATCATTCTTACTTAAGAAATAATATTATACTTTACTTTTCTTTTGTTTATGACTAGCATTATATTAAATATGAGTTTTCACCTACCAGTGTTGGATATGACTTACCCGGTACTCTACTTCCTCTTCCACAGTATCTGCAAATACAGTTTTGTCTGACGTCTCACCTGCAAAAAATGAAAAAAATATATATCCCTTTCCTAAATGCACTATGGCAGTATTTGTTGATGTTAGCAAAACAGCAATATGATAGTAATGATTCTCAATTATAAAATGCATAGTTTCATACTTTAAAGAAAGGGAAATAGCAAATTTATTCTTTACCAGAACAGGACAAGACTTCTCCAACTTGCTCCAAAACATGTCTTGCTTGTGATGTATCTGCTGTAATTTCAATGGCAAAACATTAAAAACTAATAAAAAATATTGTAAATAATATATAGTACTCTTGTAAATAAAGTATTTTAAAAATTACTGAGAGGACTCAATTCTCAATGATTGTAAGTTGGAGTTAAGGGACTTTGATTGAGGCAAATGCTGTCCTCTTGGTAGGTTTTACCTAAAGTATCTATTTTTTCCAACCGCACATGTTGGTAGCAGAAAAACGTACTTTATTTTGATAATAAATAATATGAATTTAATAGGAAATAAATATGTGGAATAAAGAATTTGTGGATATACCTACCATTTACTGATTGTTGAGCTAATGAGGAAAAATGCAATGCTGTAGATGTTCTCAAAGTACCTGTTAATTGATGAATTTATGTCATTATACTGCATATGCCAATGTCAGTGCCAGACAATCTACATGATCTACATTATATGCCAATCAGCAGCATTTTCTTTAATACTTTTGCATCTTTCACATTAACAGCTCATTATGAAGAAATATTTGTGGAATGTGAAATACTCTAATTAGAATATGTCCTACAGGTTGATGGGGGCTACATCTCCAATAAATACCCCCATGACACATTGCATCCAACTCACATTCATGTAAGAGAGCATAATGTGGAATAAATCTAAAACTGAGTTATAACTTCATTCATATATGTTTATTAAATACTACTAAGTAATTTTATAAGAGATGACTTTATCTTCCTTAGACTACGTCCAAAACTCCAGCAATCTCTCTCTACCTGAGAGGAGTGTTGATGGGTGTATGACATCCCCCAGCACCTACCAGAAAAATTTGTATTCTTATCACATTATCACATTTATGCCAAGAGTATGAAGCAGGTCTATAAAACATCTATATAACTGTGGACTCAATTGTGGTACTAATATCTGTTGTTGCAATTTGACATACGTTGCTTACTTTTTTATGATTTACAGGCCATCTCTTATAGAATCATGCAATGCTAATAAATGGTCAGTACTAACCAAAGTTCTCATCCAATGAACTTGACAAGATTTCCATTTCAATTTGCTGGTGTGATGCAAATTAAGTACTTGCAGTATCCAAGTGCAGGTCAATATCTGTAAAATAATATATGTGATGTTTTGTACTGTTATAAACAGATAATGTATGTAAGGTATCTATGCTCAGAATTTAGTTTGTAATTTCAAGTTGAAATATGTTTTGTGCAAATACAAAAATTAGCTAATGGCAATGAAAGAATATTCTAAATAATGTTCAACTTTAAAGTAATACAGAAATATATAATATATAGAGACAAGCAATGTTTTGTTTCAAATGCAATGTGCTAATAAAATAAAGTAATTTCAATTAATCTCAGAACTGTGCTATACTATTTTCACATTGATCAAGCACTTACCTGCATCCATACTGGTTATTTCTGGCTCATCTGGGTGTGCTGGATCTGATAGATAATAGAATGCATAATGAAAATCATTACTTCTTACCAAACAATGTTAATTATTGTAATTTTATGATAATGTATATATAAAACTGCATTGACTCACCGCGACTCACCAGGCAAATTTTGATCTGGGTATGCACTGGGGCACAAACGGGTTGATGATGCATATTGCCGTTGAGAAAAATGATGGCTACATATCCTTTGACTTTTATTTAATTGTGTAGGTGTTTTCTTCCTTAATGTTGATATACCGGTTACTTGTATCCACTTTGAACATGTATCAAAAAGAAGAGAATGTTGATTTACATTTTTACTTAATGAATAAAATGACACTTATATGTCTATAATACTTAATGTTGGCAGTATAATATACACTTACCTTTGTAGTTCTTTAGGAAACCGATGGTGCATGAATTCAGGGTGAGAGCTTTTGGACCGTTTGAACTAACCATGTGTTCCAAGTGACAGATGGCTGAAATGCAGACGATTCAAAAAGACCGCTAATTCTTTCCGAATGAAGCACAGCGATCTCTAGCGTTGATTGAAGTAACTAAACTCATGAGTAATCAGTTAGGCTATTTACACCTTTTTCGTGCCTTCCAGTCTTTCGTATATAGTCTTTGGATGGTGTGTGGAACAAGAAGGACAGGAGGAAATAGAAGGAAGGGTAGTGAATGGTGGGATGAGGAAACAAAGAAGGTTGTAGAAGAGAAGAAGCGAGCTTACACAGATTGGTTACAAAATAGGACGAGGGAGTCATATGAGAGGTACAAAGAAAAGAAAAGAGAAGTAAAGAAAAAGGTAAAGGAGGCAAAGAGGATGGTGTAAAAAGCAGATGTAAAATGGGGTAAGAGTATGACAGAAAATTTTGAAAGTAATAAAAAGATGTTTTGGAAAGAAATTAAGAGAGGAAAAGGAGGCGAATCAAGTAGAGAAGAAAAGGTAAAAGGTGTAGATGGAGAGATGATAATGGAGAAGGCAGTAAGGGGAAGATGGGCAGAATATTTTAGGGAGTTGCTAAATGTGAAGGAGGATAGGGAGAGAAAGATAGCTGCAGTGGAAAATGCTAAGAAAATGACCGTGATGAGTCAGGAAAATGGAGGAGAAATAAGGAAGGATGAAGTGAAGGCAGCAGTTAAGATGATGAAAGCAGGTAAGGCACCTGGTCTGGATGGATGCCATGCAGAATGTCTTAAAAAAGGAGGTATAGTGATGGTGGACTGGTTGGTGAGGTTATTTAATGTTTGCTGGAGAGAAGGTAGAGTGCCGGAGGACTGGAGGAGTGCCTGTATAGTTGCTCTTTACAAGGGAAAGGGGGACAAGTATGAATGTAGTAGTTTCAGAGGGATTAGCTTGTTAAGTGTAGTTGGGAAGGCTTATGGGAGGATCTTGATTGAGAGGATTAGGAGAGGAACAGAGGGAGTAATTGGTGAGGAACAGTGTGGATTTAGGACAGGTAGAGGATGTGTAGATCAGATCTTTGTAGTAAGACAGATATGTGAGAAAGCTATAGGAAAGGGGAAGGATGTTTTTTGGGCTTTTATGGATCTGGAAAAGGCTTACGACAGGGTAGACAGAAAGGCACTGTGGGAGGTTATGCAGATATACGGGATAGGAGGAAAGCTTCTAGGAGCTGTCAAGAGTTTTTATGAGAGTAGTAGAGCTTGTGTCAGGATTAGAAATGGAGAGAGTGAGTAGTTTGAGGTAAAGGTGGGACTTCGTCAAGGATGCGTTATGTCACCCTGGCTGTTCAACTTATACATGGATGGGGTAGTACGAGAGGTAAATGCAAGGGTAATGGGTCAGGGATTGGAGATGGTTAAAGAAAATGGAGAAAAGTGGGAAGTGAGCCAGCTGTTGTTTACGGACGACACTGCGCTTGTGGTAGGATCGGAGGAGGGATTGAGGAAGTTGGTGACAGAGTTTGGGAGTGTGTGATAGAAGAAATCTAAAGATAAATGTGGGTAAAAGTAAGGTGATGAGATGTACAAGGGGTGAAAGTGGCAGTAATCTGGAAGTGAGCATTAAGGGAGAGCAACTGGAGGAAGTGGATAGTTTTAGATATTTGGGTGCAAATGTGGCAGGAAAAGGTGGAGTAAAGGTGGAGGTAGAATGTAGATTGAGAGAAACGAGTAAATGCCTTGGTGGATTGAAGAGTGTAATGAGTAATAGAAATTTGGGAATGGATGCTAAGAGGAGACTATATGAAGGAGTGATTGTGCCAAGAGCATTGTATGGAGCAGAAACATGGAACATAAGAGAGGAAGAGAGAAGGAGCTTGAATGTGTTTGAGATGAAGTGTCTGAGAAGTATGATGGGGGTTACTAGGCTAGATAGCGTGAGAAATGAGGAGGTGAGGAGGAGAACATGGGTGGAAAGGGAGCTGGGAGATAGGGTTGATGAAAGAGTATTAGGATGGTTTGGACACATGGAAAGAATGAGTGAAGAAAGACTAGTAAAAGAGGTCTGGAAGGCAGATGTGGAGGGAGTGAACATGAGGGGACGTCCTAGGATGAGATGGATGGATGGGGTGAAGGGGGCTTTGGGGAAGAGGGGAATGTCTGTTGAGGAAGGACGGGAGAGGACAGAAGACAGGGGTGAATGGAGAATGGTTGTATATGGATGATGTTGTGATGCATGAGGTGGAATGGACGGGTGGATGGGGGGTGAGGTAGTGTGTGTGAGCAAAATTTTGACGCAGCCCGAAGGGATTTCTCCCCGTCCTCTCCTTTATATGGGGGGACGGAGAGGGGGGAGGGTCGCCGATTTAATGAAGCGGCCTTGCTGTGGATGTGCTGTGTCTTGTGACACTGCTTATGACCCCGGGGCAGTGGACAGGGTGCAGGGATGACCCGTCATCTAGGAGGTGCTAAGATGGGAGGGAGGGTAGAGGGGTGTGGAGTGTTTTCGGGGATGGAATGGGTGGGAATGATTTTATGCCTTTTCCTTTTTGGCTACCTCCCTAGAAAGGGGGAAAAAGCCTTGGTATATGTATGTATATTTGTATTTGTATTTATATTTATATTTATATTTATATTTATATTTATATTTATATTTATATTTATATTTATATTTATATTTATATTTATATTTATATTTATATTTATATTTATATTTATATTTATATTTATATTTATATTTATACTTATTTTTATATCTATATTTATATTTATATTCTTATTTATA